>NW_026734524.1:0-333476 GCF_949786415.1 Peromyscus eremicus | reverse complement strand
ACACCTCCATGTGGACAAATTCTAACAGTTCAGTGTGCACAACTCCATGTGGACACACTCATTCTAACATTTCAGTGTGCACACCTCCACAGGGACACACTCATTCTAACAGTTCAGTGTGCACACCTCAATGTGGGCACACTCTTTCTAACAGTTCAGTGTGCACACCTCCATGTGGACCCACTCATTCTAACAGTTCAGTGTGCACACCTCCATGTGGACACAGTCATTCTAACAGTTCAGTGTGCACACCTCCATGTGGACACAATCATTCTAACATTTCAGTGTGCACACCTCCACAGGGACACACTCATTCTAACAGTTCAATGTGCACACCTCCATGTGGACACAATCATTCTAACAGTTCAGTGTGCACACCTCCATGTGGGCACACTCATTCTAACAGTTCAGTGTGCACACCTCCACAGGGACACACTCATTCTAACAGTTCAGTGTGCACACCTCCATGTGGACACAGTCATTCTAACAGTTCTGTGTGCACACCTCCATGTGGACACACTCATTCTAACAGTTCAGTGTGCACAACTCCATGTGGGCACACTCATTCTAACAGTTCAGTGTGCACACTTCCATGTGGGCACACTCATTCTAACAGTTCAGTGTGCACACTTCCATGTGGGCACACTCATTCTAACAGTTCAGTGTGCACACCTCCATGTGGACACACTCATTCTAACAGTTCAGTGTGCACACCTCCATGTGGGTACACTCATTCTAACAGTTCAGTGTGCACACCTCCATGTGGACACACTCATTCTAACAGTTCAGTGTGCACACCTCCATGTGGGCTCACTCATTCTACACAGTTCATTGTGCACATCTCCATGTGGACACAATCATTCTAACAGTTCAGTGTGCACACCTCCATGTGGACACACCCATTCTAACAGTTCAGTGTGCACAAATCCATGTGGACACACTCATTCTAACAGTTCAGTGTGCACACCTCCATGTGGACACACCAATTCTAACAGTTCAATGTGCGCACCTCCATGTGGACACACTCATTCTAACAGTTCAGTGTGCACACCTCCATGTGGACACAGTCATTCTAACAGTTCAGTGTGCACACCTCCATGTGGACACACTCATTCTAACAGTTCAGTGTGCACACCTCCATGTGGACACACTCATTCTAACAGTTCAGTGTGCACACCTCCATGTGGACACACTCATTCTAACAGTTCATTGTGCACACCTCCATGTGGGCACACTCATTCTAACAGTTCAGTGTGCACACCTCCATGTGGACACACTCATTCTAACAGTTCAGTGTGCACACCTCCATGTGGACACACTCATTCTAACAGTTCAGTTTGCACACCTCCACAGGGATACACTCATTCTAACAGTTCAGTGTGCACACCTCCATGTGGACACACTCATTCTAACAGTTCAGTGTGCACACCTCCATGTGGACAAATTCTAACAGTTCAGTGTGCACAACTCCATGTGGACACACTCATTCTAACAGTTCAGTGTGCACACCTCCATGTGGGCACACTCATTCTAACAGTTCAGTGTGCACACCTCCATGTGGGCACACTCATTCTAACAGTTCAGTGTGCACACCTCCATGTGGGCACACTCATTCTAACAGTTCAGTGTGCACACCTCCACAGGGACACACTCATTCTAACAGTTCAGTGTGCACACCTCCATGTTGACCCATTCATTCTAACAGTTCAGTGTGCACACCTCCATGTGGACCCACTCATTCTAACAGTTCAGTGTGCACACCTCCATGTGGACACAGTCATTCTAACAGTTCAGTGTGCACACCTCCATGTGGACACAATCATTCTAACAGTTCATTGTGCACAACTCCATGTGGTTACACTCATTCTAACAGTTCAGTGTGCACACCTCCATGTGGACACACTCATTCTAACAGTTCAGTGTGCACACCTCCATGTGGGCACACTCATTCTAACAGTTCAGTGTGCACACCTCCACAGGGACACACTCATTCTAACAGTTCAGTGTGCACACCTCCATGTGGACACAGTCATTCTAACAGTTCTGTGTGCACACCTCCATGTGGACACACTCATTCTAACAGTTCAGTGTGCACACCTCCATGTGGACAAATTCTAACAGTTCAGTGTGCACAACTCCATGTGGACACACTCATTCTAACATTTCAGTGTGCACACCTCCACAGGGACACACTCATTCTAACAGTTCAGTGTGCACACCTCCATGTTGACCCATTCATTCTAACAGTTCAGTGTGCACACCTCCATGTGGACCCACTCATTCTAACAGTTCAGTGTGCACACCTCCATGTGGACACAGTCATTCTAACAGTTCAGTGTGCACACCTCCATGTGGACACAATCATTCTAACAGTTCATTGTGCACAACTCCATGTGGTTACACTCATTCTAACAGTTCAGTGTGCACACCTCCATGTGGACACACTCATTCTAACAGTTCAGTGTGCACACCTCCATGTGGGCACACTCATTCTAACAGTTCAGTGTGCACACCTCCACAGGGACACACTCATTCTAACAGTTCAGTGTGCACACCTCCATGTGGACACAGTCATTCTAACAGTTCTGTGTGCACACCTCCATGTGGACACACTCATTCTAACAGTTCAGTGTGCACAACTCCATGTGGGCACACTCATTCTAACCGTTCAGTGTGCACACCTCCATGTGGACACAGTCATTCTAACAGTTCAGTGTGCACACTTCCATGTAGGCACACTCATTCTAACAGTTCAGTGTGCACACCTCCAAGTGGACACACTCATTCTAACAGTTCAGTGTGCACACCTCCATGTGGGTACACTCATTCTAACAGTTCAGTGTGCACACCTCCTTGTGGGCACACTCATTCTAACAGTTCAGTGTGCACACCTCCATGTGGGCTCACTCATTCTACACAGTTCATTGTGCACACCTCCATGTGGACACAATCATTCTAACAGTTCAGTGTGCACACCTCCATGTGGGCACACCCATTCTAACAGTTCAGTGTGCACACACCCATGTGGACACACTCATTCTAACAGTTCAGTGTGCACACCTCCATGTGGACACACCAATTCTAACAGTTCAGTGTGCGCACCTCCATGTGGACACACTCATTCTAACAGTTCAGTGTGCACACCTCCATGTGGACACAGTCATTCTAACAGTTCAGTGTGCACACCTCCATGTGGACACAGTCATTCTAACAGTTCAGTGTGCACAACTCTATGTGGACACACTCATTCTAACAGTTCAGTGTGCACACCTCCATGTGGACACACTCATTCTAACAGTTCCGTGTGCACAACTCCATGTGGGCACACTCATTCTAACAGTTCAGTGTGCACACCTCCATGTTGACCCACTCATTCTAACAGTCCAGTGTGCACACCTCCATGTGGACACACTCATTCTAACAGTTCAGTGTGCACACCTCCATGTGGACACACTCATTCTAACAGTTCAGTGTGCACACCTCCATGTGGGCTCACTCATTCTACACAGTTCATTGTGCACACCTCCATGTGGACACAATCATTCTAACAGTTCAGTGTGCACACCTCCATGTGGACACACCCATTCTAACAGTTCAGTGTGCACACCTCCATGTGGACACACTCATTCTAACAGTTCAGTGTGCACACCTCCATGTGGACACACCAATTCTAACAGTTCAGTGTGCGCACCTCCATGTGGACACACTCATTCTAACAGTTCAGTGTGCACACCTCCATGTGGACACAGTCATTCTAACAGTTCAGTGTGCACACCTCCATGTGGACACAGTCATTCTAACAGTTCAGTGTGCACACCTCCATGTGGACACACTCATTCTAACAGTTCAGTGTGCACACCTCCATGTGGACCCACTCATTCTAACAGTTCAGTGTGCACACCTCCATGTGGGCACACTCATTCTAACAGTTCAGTGTGCACACCTCCATGTGGACACACTCATTCTAACAGTTCAGTGTGCACACCTCAATGTGGACACACTCATTCTACCAGTTCAGTTTGCACACCTTCACAGGGTACACTCATTCTAACAGTTCAGTGTGCACACCTCCACAGGGACACACTCATTCTAACAGTTCAGTGTGCACACCTCCATGTTGACCCACTCATTCTAACAGTTCAGTGTGCACACCTCCATGTGGACACACTCATTCTAACAGTTCAGTGTGCACACCTCCATGTGGACACACTCATTCTAACAGTTCAGTGTGCACACCTCCATGTGGGCTCACTCATTCTACACAGTTCATTGTGCACACCTCCATTTGGACACAATCATTCTAACAGTTCAGTGTGCACACCTCCATGTGGACACACCCATTCTAACAGTTCAGTGTGCACACCTCCATGTGGACACACTCATTCTAACAGTTCAGTGTGCAAAACTCCATGTGGACACACCAATTCTAACAGTTCAGTGTGCACACCTCCATGTGGGCACACTCATTCTAACAGTTCAGTGTGCACACCTCCACAGGGACACACTCATTCTAACAGTTCAGTGTGCACACCTCCATGTGGACACAGTCATTCTAACAGTTCTGTGTGCACACCTCCATGTGGACACACTCATTCTAACAGTTCAGTGTGCACACCTCCATGTGGACAAATTCTAACAGTTCAGTGTGCACAACTCCATGTGGACACACTCATTCTAACATTTCAGTGTGCACACCTCCACAGGGACACACTCATTCTAACAGTTCAGTGTGCACACCTCAATGTGGGCACACTCTTTCTAACAGTTCAGTGTGCACACCTCCATGTGGACCCACTCATTCTAACAGTTCAGTGTGCACACCTCCATGTGGACACAGTCATTCTAACAGTTCAGTGTGCACACCTCCATGTGGACACAATCATTCTAACATTTCAGTGTGCACACCTCCACAGGGACACACTCATTCTAACAGTTCAATGTGCACACCTCCATGTGGACACAATCATTCTAACAGTTCAGTGTGCACACCTCCATGTGGGCACACTCATTCTAACAGTTCAGTGTGCACACCTCCACAGGGACACACTCATTCTAACAGTTCAGTGTGCACACCTCCATGTGGACACAGTCATTCTAACAGTTCTGTGTGCACACCTCCATGTGGACACACTCATTCTAACAGTTCAGTGTGCACAACTCCATGTGGGCACACTCATTCTAACAGTTCAGTGTGCACACTTCCATGTGGGCACACTCATTCTAACAGTTCAGTGTGCACACTTCCATGTGGGCACACTCATTCTAACAGTTCAGTGTGCACACCTCCATGTGGACACACTCATTCTAACAGTTCAGTGTGCACACCTCCATGTGGGTACACTCATTCTAACAGTTCAGTGTGCACACCTCCATGTGGACACACTCATTCTAACAGTTCAGTGTGCACACCTCCATGTGGGCTCACTCATTCTACACAGTTCATTGTGCACATCTCCATGTGGACACAATCATTCTAACAGTTCAGTGTGCACACCTCCATGTGGACACACCCATTCTAACAGTTCAGTGTGCACAAATCCATGTGGACACACTCATTCTAACAGTTCAGTGTGCACACCTCCATGTGGACACACCAATTCTAACAGTTCAATGTGCGCACCTCCATGTGGACACACTCATTCTAACAGTTCAGTGTGCACACCTCCATGTGGACACAGTCATTCTAACAGTTCAGTGTGCACACCTCCATGTGGACACACTCATTCTAACAGTTCAGTGTGCACACCTCCATGTGGACACACTCATTCTAACAGTTCAGTGTGCACACCTCCATGTGGACACACTCATTCTAACAGTTCATTGTGCACACCTCCATGTGGGCACACTCATTCTAACAGTTCAGTGTGCACACCTCCATGTGGACACACTCATTCTAACAGTTCAGTGTGCACACCTCCATGTGGACACACTCATTCTAACAGTTCAGTTTGCACACCTCCACAGGGATACACTCATTCTAACAGTTCAGTGTGCACACCTCCATGTGGACACACTCATTCTAACAGTTCAGTGTGCACACCTCCATGTGGACAAATTCTAACAGTTCAGTGTGCACAACTCCATGTGGACACACTCATTCTAACAGTTCAGTGTGCACACCTCCATGTGGGCACACTCATTCTAACAGTTCAGTGTGCACACCTCCATGTGGGCACACTCATTCTAACAGTTCAGTGTGCACACCTCCATGTGGGCACACTCATTCTAACAGTTCAGTGTGCACACCTCCACAGGGACACACTCATTCTAACAGTTCAGTGTGCACACCTCCATGTTGACCCATTCATTCTAACAGTTCAGTGTGCACACCTCCATGTGGACCCACTCATTCTAACAGTTCAGTGTGCACACCTCCATGTGGACACAGTCATTCTAACAGTTCAGTGTGCACACCTCCATGTGGACACAATCATTCTAACAGTTCATTGTGCACAACTCCATGTGGTTACACTCATTCTAACAGTTCAGTGTGCACACCTCCATGTGGACACACTCATTCTAACAGTTCAGTGTGCACACCTCCATGTGGGCACACTCATTCTAACAGTTCAGTGTGCACACCTCCACAGGGACACACTCATTCTAACAGTTCAGTGTGCACACCTCCATGTGGACACAGTCATTCTAACAGTTCTGTGTGCACACCTCCATGTGGACACACTCATTCTAACAGTTCAGTGTGCACACCTCCATGTGGACAAATTCTAACAGTTCAGTGTGCACAACTCCATGTGGACACACTCATTCTAACATTTCAGTGTGCACACCTCCACAGGGACACACTCATTCTAACAGTTCAGTGTGCACACCTCCATGTTGACCCATTCATTCTAACAGTTCAGTGTGCACACCTCCATGTGGACCCACTCATTCTAACAGTTCAGTGTGCACACCTCCATGTGGACACAGTCATTCTAACAGTTCAGTGTGCACACCTCCATGTGGACACAATCATTCTAACAGTTCATTATGCACAACTCCATGTGGTTACACTCATTCTAACAGTTCAGTGTGCACACCTCCATGTGGACACACTCATTCTAACAGTTCAGTGTGCACACCTCCATGTGGGCACACTCATTCTAACAGTTCAGTGTGCACACCTCCACAGGGACACACTCATTCTAACAGTTCAGTGTGCACACCTCCATGTGGACACAGTCATTCTAACAGTTCTGTGTGCACACCTCCATGTGGACACACTCATTCTAACAGTTCAGTGTGCACACCTCCATGTGGACACACTCATTCTAACAGTTCAGTGTGCACACCTCCATGTGGGCACACTCATTCTAACAGTTCAGTGTGCACACCTCCATGTTGACCCATTCATTCTAACAGTTCAGTGTGCACACCTCCATGTGGACCCACTCATTCTACCAGTTCAGTGTGCACACCTCCATGTGGACACAGTCATTCTAACAGTTCAGTGTGCACACCTCCATGTGGACACAATCATTCTAACAGTTCAGTGTGCACACCTCCATGTGGACACAGTCATTCTAACAGTTCAGTGTGCACACTTCCATGTAGGCACACTCATTCTAACAGTTCAGTGTGCACACCTCCATGTGGACACACTCATTCTAACAGTTCAGTGTGCACACCTCCATGTGGGTACACTCATTCTAACAGTTCAGTGTGCACACCTCCTTGTGGGCACACTCATTCTAACAGTTCAGTGTGCACACCTCCATGTGGGCTCACTCATTCTACACAGTTCATTGTGCACACCTCCATGTGGACACAATCATTCTAACAGTTCAGTGTGCACACCTCCATGTGGGCACACCCATTCTAACAGTTCAGTGTGCACACACCCATGTGGACACACTCATTCTAACAGTTCAGTGTGCACACCTCCATGTGGACACACCAATTCTAACAGTTCAGTGTGCGCACCTCCATGTGGACACACTCATTCTAACAGTTCAGTGTGCACACCTCCATGTGGACACAGTCATTCTAACAGTTCAGTGTGCACACCTCCATGTGGACACAGTCATTCTAACAGTTCAGTGTGCACAACTCCATGTGGGCACACTCATTCTAACAGTTCAGTGTGCACACCTCCATGTGGACACACTCATTCTAACAGTTGCGTGTGCACAACTCCATGTGGGCACACTCATTCTAACAGTTCAGTGTGCACACCTCCATGTTGACCCACTCATTCTAACAGTCCAGTGTGCACACCTCCATGTGGACACACTCATTCTAACAGTTCAGTGTGCACACCTCCATGTGGACACACTCATTCTAACAGTTCAGTGTGCACACCTCCATGTGGGCTCACTCATTCTACACAGTTCATTGTGCACACCTCCATGTGGACACAATCATTCTAACAGTTCAGTGTGCACACCTCCATGTAGACACACCCATTCTAACAGTTCAGTGTGCACACCTCCATGTGGACACACTCATTCTAACAGTTCAGTGTGCACACCTCCATGTGGACACACCAATTCTAACAGTTCAGTGTGCGCACCTCCATGTGGACACACTCATTCTAACAGTTCAGTGTGCACACCTCCATGTGGACACAGTCATTCTAACAGTTCAGTGTGCACACCTCCATGTGGACACAGTCATTCTAACAGTTCAGTGTGCACACCTCCATGTGGACACACTCATTCTAACAGTTCAGTGTGCACACCTCCATGTGGACACACTCATTCTAACAGTTCAGTGTGCACACCTCCATGTGGGCACACTCATTCTAACAGTTCAGTGTGCACACCTCCATGTGGACACACTCATTCTAACAGTTCAGTGTGCACACCTCAATGTGGACACACTCATTCTACCAGTTCAGTTTGCACACCTCCACAGGGTACACTCATTCTAACAGTTCAGTGTGCACACCTCCACAGGGACACACTCATTCTAACAGTTCAGTGTGCACACCTCCATGTTGACCCACTCATTCTAACAGTTCAGTGTGCACACCTCCATGTGGACACACTCATTCTAACAGTTCAGTGTGCACACCTCCATGTGGACACACTCATTCTAACAGTTCAGTGTGCACACCTCCATGTGGGCTCACTCATTCTACACAGTTCATTGTGCACACCTCCATTTGGACACAATCATTCTAACAGTTCAGTGTGCACACCTCCATGTGGACACACCCATTCTAACAGTTCAGTGTGCACACCTCCATGTGGACACACTCATTCTAACAGTTCAGTGTGCAAAACTCCATGTGGACACACCAATTCTAACAGTTCAGTGTGCGCACCTCCATGTGGACACACTCATTCTAACAGTTAAGTGTGCACACCTCCATGTGGACACAGTCATACTAACAGTTCAGTGTGCACACCTCCATGTGGACACAGTCATTCTAACAGTTCAGTGTGCACACCTTCATGTGGACACACTCATTCTAACAGTTCAGTGTGCACACCTCCATGTGGACACACTCATTCTAAAAGTTCAGTGTGCACACCTCCATGTGGGCACACTCATTCGAACAGTTCAGTGTGCACACCTCCATGTGGGCACACTCATTCTAACAGTTCAGTGTGCACACCTCCACAGGGACACACTCATTCTAACAGTTCAGTGTGCACACCTCCATGTTGACCCATTCATTCTAACAGTTCAGTGTGCACACCTCCATGTGGACCCACTCATTCTAACAGTTCAGTGTGCACACCTCCATGTGGACACAGTCATTCTAACAGTTCAGTGTGCACACCTCCATGTGGACACAATCATTCTAACAGTTCATTGTGCACAACTCCATGTGGTTACACTCATTCTAACAGTTCAGTGTGCACACCTCCATGTGGACACACTCATTCTAACAGTTCAGTGTGCACACCTCCATGTGGGCACACTCATTCTAACAGTTCAGTGTGCACACCTCCACAGGGACACACTCATTCTAACAGTTCAGTGTGCACACCTCCATGTGGACACAGTCATTCTAACAGTTCTGTGTGCACACCTCCATGTGGACACACTCATTCTAACAGTTCAGTGTGCACACCTCCATGTGGACAAATTCTAACAGTTCAGTGTGCACAACTCCATGTGGACACACTCATTCTAACATTTCAGTGTGCACACCTCCACAGGGACACACTCATTCTAACAGTTCAGTGTGCACACCTCCATGTTGACCCATTCATTCTAACAGTTCAGTGTGCACACCTCCATGTGGACCCACTCATTCTAACAGTTCAGTGTGCACACCTCCATGTGGACACAGTCATTCTAACAGTTCAGTGTGCACACCTCCATGTGGACACAATCATTCTAACAGTTCATTATGCACAACTCCATGTGGTTACACTCATTCTAACAGTTCAGTGTGCACACCTCCATGTGGACACACTCATTCTAACAGTTCAGTGTGCACACCTCCATGTGGGCACACTCATTCTAACAGTTCAGTGTGCACACCTCCACAGGGACACACTCATTCTAACAGTTCAGTGTGCACACCTCCATGTGGACACAGTCATTCTAACAGTTCTGTGTGCACACCTCCATGTGGACACACTCATTCTAACAGTTCAGTGTGCACAACTCCATGTGGGCACACTCATTCTAACCGTTCAGTGTGCACACCTCCATGTGGACACAGTCATTCTAACAGTTCAGTGTGCACACTTCCATGTAGGCACACTCATTCTAACAGTTCAGTGTGCACACCTCCATGTGGACACACTCATTCTAACAGTTCAGTGTGCACACCTCCATGTGGGTACACTCATTCTAACAGTTCAGTGTGCACACCTCCATGTGGACACACCAATTCTAACAGTTCAGTGTGCGCACCTCCATGTGGACACACTCATTCTAACAGTTCAGTGTGCACACCTCCATGTGGACACAGTCATTCTAACAGTTCAGTGTGCACACCTCCATGTGGACACAGTCATTCTAACAGTTCAGTGTGCACACCTCCATGTGGACACACTCATTCTAACAGTTCAGTGTGCACACCTCCATGTGTGCACACTCATTCTACACAGTTCATTGTGCACACCTCCATGTGGACACAATCATTCTAACAGTTCAGTGTGCACACCTCCATGTGGACACACTCATTCTAACAGTTCAGTGTGCACACCTCAATGTGGACAACTCATTCTACCAGTTCAGTGTGCACACCTCCACAGGGTACACTCATTCTAACAGTTCAGTGTGCACAACTCCATGTGGGCACACTCATTCTAACAGTTCAGTGTGCACACCTCCATGTGGACCCACTCATTCTAACAGTTCAGTGTGCACACCTGCATGTGGGCACACTCATTCTAACAGTTCAGTGTGCACACCTCCATGTGGGCACACTCATTCTAACAGTTCAGTGTGCACACCTCCAGGTGGACACACTCATTCTAACAGTTCAGTTTGCACACCTCCATGAAGGCACACTCATTCTAACATTTCAGTGTGCACACCTCCATGTGGACACACTCATTCTAACAGTTCAGTGTGCACACCTCCATGTGGGCACACTCATTCTAACAGTTCAGTGTGCATTACTCCACAGGGACACACTCATTCTAACAGTTCAGTGTGCACACCTCCATGTGGACACACTCATTCTAACAGTTCTGTGTGCACACCTCCATGTGGACACACTCATTCTAACAGTTCAGTGTGCACACCTCCACAGGGAAACACTCATTCTAACAATTCAGTGTGCACACCTCCATGTGGACACAGTCATTCTAACAGTTCTGTGTGCACACCTCCATGTGGACACAGTCATTCTAACAGTTCAGTGTGCACACCTCCATGTGGACACACTCATTCTAACAGTTCAGTGTGCACACCTCCATGTGGACACACTCATTCTAAAAGTTCAGTGTGCACACCTCCATGTGGGCACACTCATTCGAACAGTTCAGTGTGCACACCTCCATGTGGGCACACTCATTCTAACAGTTCAGTGTGCACACCTCCACAGGGACACACTCATTCTAACAGTTCAGTGTGCACACCTCCATGTTGACCCATTCATTCTAACAGTTCAGTGTGCACACCTCCATGTGGACCCACTCATTCTAACAGTTCAGTGTGCACACCTCCATGTGGACACAGTCATTCTAACAGTTCAGTGTGCACACCTCCATGTGGACACAATCATTCTAACAGTTCATTGTGCACAACTCCATGTGGTTACACTCATTCTAACAGTTCAGTGTGCACACCTCCATGTGGACACACTCATTCTAACAGTTCAGTGTGCACACCTCCATGTGGGCACACTCATTCTAACAGTTCAGTGTGCACACCTCCACAGGGACACACTCATTCTAACAGTTCAGTGTGCACACCTCCATGTGGACACAGTCATTCCAACAGTTCTGTGTGCACACCTCCATGTGGACACACTCATTCTAACAGTTCAGTGTGCACACCTCCATGTGGACAAATTCTAACAGTTCAGTGTGCACAACTCCATGTGGACACACTCATTCTAACATTTCAGTGTGCACACCTCCACAGGGACACACTCATTCTAACAGTTCAGTGTGCACACCTCCATGTTGACCCATTCATTCTAACAGTTCAGTGTGCACACCTCCATGTGGACCCACTCATTCTAACAGTTCAGTGTGCACACCTCCATGTGGACACAGTCATTCTAACAGTTCAGTGTGCACACCTCCATGTGGACACAATCATTCTAACAGTTCATTATGCACAACTCCATGTGGTTACACTCATTCTAACAGTTCAGTGTGCACACCTCCATGTGGACACACTCATTCTAACAGTTCAGTGTGCACACCTCCATGTGGGCACACTCATTCTAACAGTTCAGTGTGCACACCTCCACAGGGACACACTCATTCTAACAGTTCAGTGTGCACACCTCCATGTGGACACAGTCATTCTAACAGTTCTGTGTGCACACCTCCATGTGGACACACTCATTCTAACAGTTCAGTGTGCACAACTCCATGTGGGCACACTCATTCTAACCGTTCAGTGTGCACACCTCCATGTGGACACAGTCATTCTAACAGTTCAGTGTGCACACTTCCATGTAGGCACACTCATTCTAACAGTTCAGTGTGCACACCTCCATGTGGACACACTCATTCTAACAGTTCAGTGTGCACACCTCCATGTGGGTACACTCATTCTAACAGTTCAGTGTGCACACCTCCATGTGGACACACCAATTCTAACAGTTCAGTGTGCGCACCTCCATGTGGACACACTCATTCTAACAGTTCAGTGTGCACACCTCCATGTGGACACAGTCATTCTAACAGTTCAGTGTGCACACCTCCATGTGGACACAGTCATTCTAACAGTTCAGTGTGCACACCTCCATGTGGACACACTCATTCTAACAGTTCAGTGTGCACACCTCCATGTGTGCACACTCATTCTACACAGTTCATTGTGCACACCTCCATGTGGACACAATCATTCTAACAGTTCAGTGTGCACACCTCCATGTGGACACACTCATTCTAACAGTTCAGTGTGCACACCTCAATGTGGACACACTCATTCTACCAGTTCAGTGTGCACACCTCCACAGGGTACACTCATTCTAACAGTTCAGTGTGCACAACTCCATGTGGGCACACTCATTCTAACAGTTCAGTGTGCACACCTCCATGTGGACCCACTCATTCTAACAGTTCAGTGTGCACACCTGCATGTGGGCACACTCATTCTAACAGTTCAGTGTGCACACCTCCATGTGGGCACACTCATTCTAACAGTTCAGTGTGCACACCTCCAGGTGGACACACTCATTCTAACAGTTCAGTTTGCACACCTCCATGAAGGCACACTCATTCTAACATTTCAGTGTGCACACCTCCATGTGGACACACTCATTCTAACAGTTCAGTGTGCACACCTCCATGTGGGCACACTCATTCTAACAGTTCAGTGTGCATTACTCCACAGGGACACACTCATTCTAACAGTTCAGTGTGCACACCTCCATGTGGACACACTCATTCTAACAGTTCTGTGTGCACACCTCCATGTGGACACACTCATTCTAACAGTTCAGTGTGCACACCTCCACAGGGAAACACTCATTCTAACAATTCAGTGTGCACACCTCCATGTGGACACAGTCATTCTAACAGTTCTGTGTGCACACCTCCATGTGGACACAGTCATTCTAACAGTTCAGTGTGCACAACTCCATGTGGTTACACTCATTCTAACAGTTAAGTGTGCACACCTCCATGTGGACACAGTCATCTAACAGTTCAGTGTGCACACCTCCATGTGGACACACTCATTCTAACAGTTCAGTGTGCACACCTCCATGTGGACACACTCATTCTGACAGTTCAGTGTGCACACCGCCATGTGGGCACACTCATTCTAACAGTTCAGTGTGCACACCTCCATGTGGGCACACTCATTCTAACAGTTCAGTGTGCACACCTCCATGTGGGCACCCTCATTCTAACAGTTCAGTGTGCACACCTCCATGTGGGCACACTCATTCTAACAGTTCAGTGTGCACACCTCCATGTGGACACACTCATTCTAACAGTTCAGTGTGCACACCTCCATGTGGGCACACTCATTCTAACAGTTCAGTGTGCACACCTCCATGTGGACACACTCATTCTAACAGTTCAGTGTGCACACCTCCATGTGGGCACACTCATTCTACACAGTTCATTGTGCACACCTCCATGTGGACACAATCATTGTAAAAGTTCAGTGTGCACAACTCCATGTGGACACACCCATTCTAACAGTTCAGTGTGCACACCTCCATGTGGACACACTCATTCTAACAGTTCAGTGTGCACACCTCCATGTGGACACACCAATTCTAACAGTTCAGTGTGCACACCGCCATGTGGGCACACTCATTCTAACAGTTCAGTGTGCACACCTCCATGTGGACACAATCATTCTAAAAGTTCAGTGTGCACACCTCCATGTGGACACAATCATTCTAAAAGTTCAGTGTGCACAACTCCATGTGGACACACTCATTCTAACAGTTCAGTGTGCACACCTCCATGTGGACACACTCATTCTGACAGTTCAGTGTGCACACCGCCATGTGGGCACACTCATTCTAACAGTTCAGTGTGCACACCTCCATGTGGGCACACTCATTCTAACAGTTCAGTGTGCACACCTCCATGTGGGCACCCTCATTCTAACAGTTCAGTGTGCACACCTCCATGTGGGCACACTCATTCTAACAGTTCAGTGTGCACACCTCCATGTGGACACACTCATTCTAACAGTTCAGTGTGCACACCTCCATGTGGGCACACTCATTCTAACAGTTCAGTGTGCACACCTCCATGTGGACACACTCATTCTAACAGTTCAGTGTGCACACCTCCATGTGGGCACACTCATTCTACACAGTTCATTGTGCACACCTCCATGTGGACACAATCATTCTAAAAGTTCAGTGTGCACAACTCCATGTGGACACACCCATTCTAACAGTTCAGTGTGCACACCTCCATGTGGACACACTCATTCTAACAGTTCAGTGTGCACACCTCCATGTGGACACACCAATTCTAACAGTTCAGTGTGCACACCTACATGTGGACACACTCATTCTAACAGTTCAGTGTGCACACCTCCATGTGGACACAATCATTCTAACAGTTCAGTGTGCACACCTCCATGTGGGCACACTCATTCCAACAGTTCATTGTGCACACCTCTATGTGGACACACTCATTCTAACAGTTCAGTGTTCTCACCTCCATGTGGGCACACTCATTCTAACAGTTCAGTTTGCAAACCTCCATGTGGACACACACATTCTAACAGTTCAGTGTGCAAACCTCCATGTGGACACACTCATTCTAACAGTTCAGTGTGCACAACTCCATGTGGGCACACTCATTCTAACAGTTCAGTGTGCACACCTCCATGTGGACACAATCATTCTAAAAGTTCAGTGTGCACAACTCCATGTGGACACACCCATTCTAACAGTTCAGTGTGCACACCTCCATGTGGACACACTCATTCTAACAGTTCAGTGTGCACACCTGCATGTGGGCACACTCATTCTAACAGTTCAGTGTGCACACCTCCATGTGGGCACACTCATTCTAACAGTTCAGTGTGCACACCTCCATGTGGACACACTCATTCTAACAGTTCAGTGTGCACAACTCCATGTGGGCACACTCATTCTAACAGTTCAGTTTGCACACCTCCATGAAGGCACACTCATTCTAACATTTCAGTGTGCACACCTCCATGTGGACACACTCATTCTAACAGTTCAGTGTGCACACCTCCATGTGGGCACACTCATTCTAACAGTTCAGTGTGCATTACTCCACAGGGACACACTCATTCTAACAGTTCAGTGTGCACACCTCCATGTGGACACAGTCATTCTAACAGTTCTGTGTGCACACCTCCATGTGGACACAATCATTCTAACAGTTCAGTGTGCACACCTCCACAGGGAAACACTCATTCTAACAATTCAGTGTGCACACCTCCATGTGGACACAGTCATTCTAACAGTTCTGTGTGCACACCTCCATGTGGACACAGTCATTCTAACAGTTCAGTGTGCACAACTCCATGTGGTTACACTCATTCTAACAGTTAAGTGTGCACACCTCCATGTGGACACAGTCATCTAACAGTTCAGTGTGCACACCTCCATGTGGACACACTCATTCTAACAGTTCAGTGTGCACACCTCCATGTGGACACACTCATTCTGACAGTTCAGTGTGCACACCGCCATGTGGGCACACTCATTCTAACAGTTCAGTGTGCACACCTCCATGTGGGCACACTCATTCTAACAGTTCAGTGTGCACACCTCCATGTGGGCACCCTCATTCTAACAGTTCAGTGTGCACACCTCCATGTGGGCACACTCATTCTAACAGTTCAGTGTGCACACCTCCATGTGGACACACTCATTCTAACAGTTCAGTGTGCACACCTCCATGTGGGCACACTCATTCTAACAGTTCAGTGTGCACACCTCCATGTGGACACACTCATTCTAACAGTTCAGTGTGCACACCTCCATGTGGGCACACTCATTCTACACAGTTCATTGTGCACACCTCCATGTGGACACAATCATTCTAAAAGTTCAGTGTGCACAACTCCATGTGGACACACCCATTCTAACAGTTCAGTGTGCACACCTCCATGTGGACACACTCATTCTAACAGTTCAGTGTGCACACCTCCATGTGGACACACCAATTCTAACAGTTCAGTGTGCACACCGCCATGTGGGCACACTCATTCTAACAGTTCAGTGTGCACACCTCCATGTGGACACAATCATTCTAAAAGTTCAGTGTGCACACCTCCATGTGGACACAATCATTCTAAAAGTTCAGTGTGCACAACTCCATGTGGACACACTCATTCTAACAGTTCAGTGTGCACACCTCCATGTGGACACACTCATTCTGACAGTTCAGTGTGCACACCGCCATGTGGGCACACTCATTCTAACAGTTCAGTGTGCACACCTCCATGTGGGCACACTCATTCTAACAGTTCAGTGTGCACACCTCCATGTGGGCACCCTCATTCTAACAGTTCAGTGTGCACACCTCCATGTGGGCACACTCATTCTAACAGTTCAGTGTGCACACCTCCATGTGGACACACTCATTCTAACAGTTCACTGTGCACACCTCCATGTGGGCACACTCATTCTAACAGTTCAGTGTGCACACCTCCATGTGGGCACACTCATTCTACACAGTTCATTGTGCACACCTCCATGTGGACACAATCATTCTAAAAGTTCAGTGTGCACAACTCCATGTGGACACACCCATTCTAACAGTTCAGTGTGCACACCTCCATGTGGACACACTCATTCTAACTGTTCAGTGTGCACACCTCCATGTGGACACACCAATTCTAACAGTTCAGTGTGCACACCTACATGTGGACACACTCATTCTAACAGTTCAGTGTGCACACCTCCATGTGGACACAATCATTCTAACAGTTCAGTGTGCACACCTCCATGTGGGCACACTCATTCCAACAGTTCATTGTGCACACCTCTATGTGGACACACTCATTCTAACAGTTCAGTGTTCTCACCTCCATGTGGGCACACTCATTCTAACAGTTCAGTTTGCAAACCTCCATGTGGACACACACATTCTAACAGTTCAGTGTGCAAACCTCCATGTGGACACACTCATTCTAACAGTTCAGTGTGCACAACTCCATGTGGGCACACTCATTCTAACAGTTCAGTGTGCACACCTCCATGTGGACACACTCATTCTAACAGTTCAGTGTGCACAACTCCATGTGGGCACACTCATTCTAACAGTTCAGTGTGCACACCACCATGTGGACACACTCATTCTAACAGTTCAGTGTGCACACCTCCATGTGGGCACACTCATTCTAACAGTTCAGTGTGCACACCTCCATGTGGGCACACTCATTCTAACAGTTCAGTGTGCACACCTCCATGTGGGCACACTCATTCTAACAGTTCAGTGTGCACACCTCCATGTGGGCACACTCATTCTAACAGTTCAGTGTGCACACCTCCATGTGGGCACACTCATTCTAACAGTTCAGTGTGCACACCTCCATGTGGACACACTCATTCTAACAGTTCAGTGTGCACACCTCCATGTGGGCACACTTATTCTAACAGTTCAGTGTGCACACCTCCATGTCGGCTCACTCATTCTAACAGTTCAGTGTGCACACCTCCATGTGGGCACACTCATTCTACACAGTTCATTGTGCACATCTCCATGTGGACACAATCATTCTAACAGTTCAGTGTGCACACCTCCATGTGGACACACCCATTCTAACAGTTCATTGTGCACACCTCCATGTGGACACACTCATTCTAA
This sequence comes from Peromyscus eremicus, assembly GCF_949786415.1. Lineage (NCBI taxonomy): Eukaryota > Metazoa > Chordata > Mammalia > Rodentia > Cricetidae > Peromyscus > Peromyscus eremicus. The sequence continues at coordinate 314,613 of NW_026734524.1, read as the reverse complement.
CAGTTCAGTGTTCACACCTCCATGTGGACACACCAATTCTAACAGTTCAGTGTGTACACCTCCATGTGGACACACTCATTCTAACAGTTCAGTGTGCACACCTCCATGTGGACACACTCATTCTAACAGTTCAGTGTGCACACCTCCATGTGGACAAATTCTAACAGTTCAGTGTGCACAACTCCATGTGGACACAGTCATTCTAACAGTTCAGTGTGCACAACTCCATGTGGGCACACTCATTCTAACAGTTCAGTGTGCACACCTCCATGTGGACACACTCATTCTAACAGTTCAGTGTGCACAACTCCATGTGGGCACACTCATTCTAACAGTTCAGTGTGCACACCTCCATGTGGGCACACTCATTCTAACAGTTCAGTGTGCACACCTCCATGTGGGCACACTCATTCTAAAATTTCAGTGTGCACACCTCCACAGGGACACACTCATTCTAACAGTTCAGTGTGCACACCTCCATGTGGACATACACATTCTAACAGTTCAGTGTGAACACCTCCATGTGAACACACTCATTCTAACAGTTCAGTGTGCACACCTCCACAGGGACACACACATTCTAACAGTTCATTGTGCACACCTACATGTGGACACAGTCATTTTAACAGTTCAGTGTGCACACCTCCATGTGGACACAGTCATTCTAACAGTTTAGTGTGCACAACTCCATGTGGGCACACTCATTCTAACAGTTCAGTGTGCACACCTCCATGTGGACACACTCATTCTAACAGTTCAGTGGGCACACCTCCATGTGGGCACACTCATTCTAACAGTTCTGTGGGCACACCTCCATGTGGGCACACTCATTCTAACAGTTCTGTGTGCACACCTCCATGTGGGCACACTCATTCTAACAGTTCAGTGTGCACACCTCCAAAGGGACACACTCATTCTAACAGTTCAGTGTGCACACCTACATGTGGACACACTCATTCTAACAGTTCAGTGTGCACACCTCCATGTGGGCACACTCATTCTAACAGTTCAGTGTGCACACCTCCATGTGGACACACTCATTCTAACAGTTCAGTGTGCACACCTCCATGTGGGCACACTTATTCTAACAGTTCAGTGTGCACACCTCCATGTCGGCTCACTCATTCTAACAGTTCAGTGTGCACACCTCCATGTGGGCACACTCATTCTACACAGTTCATTGTGCACATCTCCATGTGGACACAATCATTCTAACAGTTCAGTGTGCACACCTCCATGTGGACACACCCATTCTAACAGTTCATTGTGCACACCTCCATGTGGACACACTCATTCTAACAGTTCAGTGTTCACACCTCCATGTGGACACACCAATTCTAACAGTTCAGTGTGTACACCTCCATGTGGACACACTCATTCTAACAGTTCAGTGTGCACACCTCCATGTGGACACACTCATTCTAACAGTTCAGTGTGCACACCTCCATGTGGACAAATTCTAACAGTTCAGTGTGCACAACTCCATGTGGACACAGTCATTCTAACAGTTCAGTGTGCACAACTCCATGTGGGCACACTCATTCTAACAGTTCAGTGTGCACACCTCCATGTGGACACACTCATTCTAACAGTTCAGTGTGCACAACTCCATGTGGGCACACTCATTCTAACAGTTCAGTGTGCACACCTCCATGTGGGCACACTCATTCTAACAGTTCAGTGTGCACACCTCCATGTGGGCACACTCATTCTAACATTTCAGTGTGCACACCTCCACAGGGACACACTCATTCTAACAGTTCAGTGTGCACACCTCCATGTGGACATACACATTCTAACAGTTCAGTGTGAACACCTCCATGTGAACACACTCATTCTAACAGTTCAGTGTGCACACCTCCACAGGGACACACACATTCTAACAGTTCATTGTGCACACCTACATGTGGACACAGTCATTTTAACAGTTCAGTGTGCACACCTCCATGTGGACACAGTCATTCTAACAGTTTAGTGTGCACAACTCCATGTGGGCACACTCATTCTAACAGTTCAGTGTGCACACCTCCATGTGGACACACTCATTCTAACAGTTCAGTGGGCACACCTCCATGTGGGCACACTCATTCTAACAGTTCTGTGGGCACACCTCCATGTGGGCACACTCATTCTAACAGTTCTGTGTGCACACCTCCATGTGGGCACACTCATTCTAACAGTTCAGTGTGCACACCTCCAAAGGGACACACTCATTCTAACAGTTCAGTGTGCACACCTACATGTGGACACACTCATTCTAACAGTTCAGTGTGCACACCTCCACAGGGATACACTCATTCTAACAGTTCAGTGTGCACACCTACATGTAGACACACTCATTCTAACAGTTCAGTGGGCACACCTCCATGTGGGCACACCCATTCTAACAGTTCAGTGTGCACACCTCCATGTGGACACACTCATTCTAACAGTTGAGTGTGCACACCTCCATGTGGACACACCAATTCTAACAGTTCAGTGTGCACACCTCCATGTGGACACACTCATTCTAACAGTTCAGTGTGCACACCTCCATGTAGGCACACTCATTTTAACAGTTCAGTGTGCACACCTCTATGTGGGCACACTCATTCTAACAGTTCAGTGTGCACACCTCCATGTGGACACACTCATTCTAACAGTTCAGTGTGCACACCTCCATGTGGGCACACTCATTCTAACAGTACAGTGTGCACACCTCCATGTGGGCACACTCATTCTAACTGTTCAATTTGCACACCTTTATGTGGGCACACTCATTCTACACAGTTCATTGTGCACACCTCCATGTGGACACAATCATTCTAACAGTTCAGTGTGCACACCTCCATGTGGACACACCCATTCTAACAGTTCAGTGTGCACAGCGCCATGTGGACACACTCATTCTAACAGTTCAGTGTGCACACCTGCATGTGGGCACACTCATTCTAACAGTACAGTGTGCACACCTCCATGTGGGCACACTCATTCTAACTGTTCAGTGTGCACACCTCCATGTGGGCACACTCATTCTACACAGTTCATTGTGCACACCTCCATGTGGACACAATCATTCTAACAGTTCAGTGTGCACACCTCCGTGTGGACACACCCATTCTAACAGTTCAGTGTGCACACCTCCATGTGGACACACTCATTCTAATAGTTCAGTGTGCACACCCCCATGTGGACACACCAATTCTAACAGTTCAGTGTGCACACCTCCACAGGGACATACTCATTCTAACAGTTCAGTGTGCAAACCTCCATGTGGACATACACATTCTAACAGTTCAGTGTGAACACCTCCATGTGAACACACTCATTCTAACAGTTCAGTGTGCACACCTCCATGTGGGCACACTCATTCTAACAGTTCAGTGTGCACACCTCCATGTGGGCACACTCATTCTAACAGTTCAGTGTGCACACCTCTATGTGGGCACACTCATTCTAACAGTTCAGTGTGCACAACTCCATGTGGGCACACTCATTCTAACAGTTCAGTGTGCACACCTCCATGTGGACACACTCATTCTAACAGTTCAGTGTGCATAACTCCATGTGGGCACACTCATTCTAACAGTTCAGTGTGCACACCTCCATGTGGACACACTCAATCTAACAGTTCAGTGGGCACACCTCAATGTGGGCACACTCATTCTAACAGTTCTGTGTGCACACCTCCATGTGGGCACACTCATTTTAATAGTTCAGTGTGCACACCTCCAAAGGGACACACTCATTCTAACAGTTCAGTGTGCACACCTCCATGTGGACACACTCATTCTAACAGTTCAGTGTGCACACCTCCATGTGGGCACACTCATTCTAACAGTTCTGTGTGCACACCTCTGTGTGGGCACACTCATTCTAACAGTTCAGTGTGCACACCTCCATGTGGACACACTCATTCTAACAGTTCAGTGTGCACACCTCCATGTGGGCACACTCATTCTAACATTTCAGTGTGCACACCTCCATGTGGGCACACTCATTCTAACTGTTCAGTGTGCACACCTCCATGTGGGCACACTCATTCTATACAGTTCATTGTGCACACCTCCATGTTGACACAATCATTCTAACAGTTCAGTGTGCACACCTCCATGTGGACACACCCATTCTAACAGTTCAGTGTGCACACCTCCATGTGGACACACTCATTCTAACAGTTCAGTGTGCACACCTCCATGTGGACACACTCATTCTAACAGTTCAGTGTGCACACCTCCATGTGGACACACTCATTCTAACAGTTGAGTGTGCACACCTCCATGTGGACACACTCATTCTAACAGTTCAGTGTGCACACCTCCATGTGGACAAATTCTAACAGTTCAGTGTGCACAACTCCATGTGGACACAGTCATTCTAACATTTCAGTGTGCACACCTCCACAGGGACACACTCATTCTAACATTTCAGTGTGCACACCTCCATGTGGACATACACATTCTTACAGTTCAGTGTGAACACCTCCATGTGAACACACTCATTCTAACAGTTCAGAGTGCACACCTCCACAGGGACACACACATTCTAACAGTTCAGTGTGCACACCTCCATGTGGACACACTCATTCTAACAGTTCAGTGTGCACACCTCCATGTGTGCACACTCATTCTAACAGTACAGTGTGCACACCTCCATGTGGGCACACTCATTCTAACTGTTCAGTGTGCACACCTCCATGTGGGCACACTCATTCTACACAGTTCCTTGTGCACACCTCCATGTGGACACAATCATTCTAACAGTTCAGTGTGCACACCTCCAAGTGGACACACCCATTCTAACAGTTCAGTGTTCACACCTCCATGTGGACATACACATTCTAACAGTTCAGTGTGAACACCTCCATGTGAACACACCCATTCTAACAGTTCAGTGTGCACACCTCCATGTGGACACACTCATTCTAACAGTTCAGTGTGCACACCTCCATGTGGGCACACTCATTCTAACAGTACAGTGTGCACACCTCCATGTGGGCACACTCATTCTAACTGTTCAGTGTGCACACCTCCATGTGGACACACTCATTCTAACAGTTCAGTGTGCACACCTCCATGAGGACACACTCATTCTAAAAGTTCAGTGTGCATAACTCCATGTGGGCACACTCATTCTAACAGTTCAGTGTGCACACCTCCATGTGGACACACTCATTCTAACAGTTCAGTGGGCACACCTCCATGTGGGCACACTCATTCTAACAGTTCTGTGTGCACACCTCCATGTGGGCACACTCATTTTAATATTTCAGTGTGCACACCTCCAAAGGGACACACTCATTCTAACAGTTCATTGTGCACACCTCCATGTGGACACACTCATTCTAACAGTTCAGTGTGCACACCTCCATGTGGACACACTCATTCTAACAGTTCAGTGTGCACACCTCCATGTGGACACACTCATTCTAACAGTTCAGTTTGCACACCTCCACAGGGATACACTCATTCTAACAGTTCAGTGTGCACACCTCCATGTGGACACACTCATTCTAACATTTCAGTGTGCACACCTCCATGTGGACACACTCATTCTAACAGTTCAGTGTGCACACCTCCAGTTTGGCACACTCATTCTAACAGTTCAGTGTGCACACCTCCATGTGGACACCCTCATTCTAACTGTTCAGTGTGCACACCTCCATGTGGGCACACTCATTCTAACAGTTCAGTGTTCACAACTCCATGTGGGCACACTCATTCTTACAGTTCAGTGTGCACAACTCCATGTGGGCACACTCATTCTAACAGTTCAATGTGCACACCTCCATGTGGGCACACTCATTCTAACAGTTCAGTGTGCACACCTCCATGTGGACACACTCATTCTAACAGTTTAGTGTGCACACCGCCATGTGGGCACACACATTCTAACAGTTCAGTGTGCACACCTCCATGTGGACACACTCATTCTAACAGTTCAGTGTGCACACCTACATGTGCGCACACTCATTCTAACAGTTCAGTGTGCACACCACCATGTGGACAAATTCTAACACTTCAGTGTGCACACCTCCATGTGGACACACTCATTCTAACATTTCAGTGTGCACACCTCCACAGGGACACACTCATTCTAACAGTTCAGTGTGCACACCTCCATGTGGACACACTCATTCTAACAGTTCAGTGTGCACACCTCCATGTGGACACACCAATTCTAACAGTTCAGTGTGCACACCTCCATGTGGACACACTCATTCTAACAGTTCAGTGTGCACACCTCCATGTGGACACACTCATTCTAACAGATCAGTGTGCACACCTCCATGTGGGCACACTCATTCTAACAGTTCTGTGTGCACACCTCCATGTGGGCACACTCATTTTAATATTTCAGTGTGCACACCTCCAAAGGGACACACTCATTCTAACAGTTCATTGTGCACACCTCCATGTGGACACACTCATTCTAACAGTTCAGTGTGCACACCTCCATGTGGACACACTCATTCTAACAGTTCAGTGTGCACACCTCCATGTGGACACACTCATTCTAACAGTTCAGTTTGCACACCTCCACAGGGATACACTCATTCTAACAGTTCAGTGTGCACACCTCCATGTGGACACACTCATTCTAACATTTCAGTGTGCACACCTCCATGTGGACACACTCATTCTAACAGTTCAGTGTGCACACCTCCAGTTGGGCACACTCATTCTAACAGTTCAGTGTGCACACCTCCATGTGGACACGCTCATTCTAACTGTTCAGTGTGCACACCTCCATGTGGGCACACTCATTCTAACAGTTCAGTGTTCACAACTCCATGTGGGCACACTCATTCTTACAGTTCAGTGTGCACAACTCCATGTGGGCACACTCATTCTAACAGTTCAATGAGCACACCTCCATGTGGGCACACTCATTCTAACAGTTCAGTGTGCACACCTCCATGTGGACACACTCATTCTAACAGTTTAGTGTGCACACCGCCATGTGGGCACACACATTCTAACAGTTCAGTGTGCACACCTCCATGTGGACACACTCATTCTAACAGTTCAGTGTGCACACCTACATGTGCGCACACTCATTCTAACAGTTCAGTGTGCACACCTCCATGTGGACAAATTCTAACACTTCAGTGTGCACACCTCCATGTGGACACACTCATTCTAACATTTCAGTGTGCACACCTCCACAGGGACACACTCATTCTAACAGTTCAGTGTGCACACCTCCATGTGGACACACTCATTCTAACAGTTCAGTGTGCACACCTCCATGTGGACACACCAATTCTAACAGTTCAGTGTGCACACCTCCATGTGGACACAGTCATTCTAACAGTTCAGTGTGCACACCTCCATGTGGACACACTCATTCTAACAGATCAGTGTGCACACCTCCATGTGGAGAAATTCTAACAGTTCAGTGTGCACAACTCCATGTGGACACAGTCATTCTAACATTTCAGTGTGCACACCTCCACAGGGACACACTCATTCTAAAAGTTCAGTGTGCACACCTCCATGTGGACACACTCATTCTAACAGTTCAGTGTGCACACCTCCATGTGGACACACTCATTCTAACAGTTCAGTGTGCACACCTCCATGTGGACACACTCATTCTAACAGTTCAGTTTGCACACCTCCAAAGGGATACACTCATTCTAACAGTTCAGTGTGCACACCTCCATGTGGACACACTCATTCTAACAGTTCAGTGTGCACACCTCCATGTGGACACAGTCATTCTAACAGTTCAGTGTGCACACCTCCAGTTGGGCACACTCATTCTAACAGTTCAGTGTGCACACCTCCATGTGGACACCCTCATTCTAACTGTTCAGTGTGCACACCTCCATGTGGGCACACTCATTCTAACAGTTCAGTGTGCACACCTCCATGTGGACACACTCATTCTAACAGTTCAGTGTGCACACCTCCATGTGGACACACTCATTCTAACAGATCAGTGTGCACACCTCCATGTGGACAAATTCTAACAGTTCAGTGTGCACAACTCCATGTGGACACAGTCATTCTAACATTTCAGTGTGCACACCTCCACAGGGACACACTCATTCTAACAGTTCAGTGTGCACACCTCCATGTGGACACACTCATTCTAACAGTTCAGTGTGCACACCTCCATGTGGACACACTCATTCTAACAGTTCAGTGTGCACAACTCCAGGTGGACACACTCATTCTAACAGTTCAGTGTGCACACCTCCATGTGGACACACTCATTCTAACAGTTCAGTGTGCACACCTCCAGGTGAACACACTCATTCTAACAGTTCAGTGTGCACACCTCCACAGGGACACACACATTCTAACAGTTCAGTGTGCACACCTCCATGTGGACACAGTCATTCTAACAGTTCAGTGTGCACACCTCCATGTGGACACAGTCATTCTAACAGTTCAGTGTGCACATCTCCATGTGGACACACTCATTCTAACAGTTCAGTGTGCACACCTCCATGTGGACACACTCATTCTAACAGTTCAGTGTGCACACCTCCATGTGGGCACACTCATTCTAACAGTTCAGTGTGCACACCTCCACAGAGACACACTCATTCTAACAGTTCTGTGCTCACACCTCCATGTGGACACACTCATTCTAACAGTTCAGTGTGCACACCTCCATGTGGGCACACTCATTCTAACAGTTCAGTGTGCACACCTCCATGTGGGCACACTCATTCTAACTGTTCAGTGTGCACACCTCCATGTGGGCACACTCATTCTACACAGTTCATTGTGCACACCTCCATGTTGACACAATCATTCTAACAGTTCAGTGTGCACACCTCCATGTGGACACACCCATTCTAACAGTTCAGTGTGCACACCTCCATGTGGAAACACTCATTCTAACAGTTCAGTGTGCACACCTCCGTGTGGACACACTCATTCTAACAGTTGAGTGTGCACACCTCCATGTGGACACACTCATTCTAACAGTTCAGTGTGCACACCTCCATGTGGACAAATTCTAACAGTTCAGTGTGCACAACTCCATGTGGACACAGTCATTCTAACATTTCAGTGTGCACACCTCCACAGGGACACACTCATTCTAACAGTTCAGTGTGCACACCTCCATGTGGACATACACATTCTAACAGTTCAGTGTGAACACCTCCATGTGAACACACTCATTCTAACAGTTCAGAGTGCACACCTCCACAGGGACACACACATTCTAACAGTTCAGTGTGCACACCTCAATGTGGACACAGTCATTTTAACACTTCAGTGTGCACACCTCCATGTGGACACAGTCATTATAACAGTTTAGTGTGCACAACTCCATGTGGGCACACTCATTCTAACAGTTCAGTGTGCACACATCCATGTGGACACACTCACTCTAATAGTTCAGTGTGCACAACTCCATGTGGGCACACTCATTCTAACAGTTCAGTGTGCACACCTCCATGTGGACACACTCATTCTAACAGTTCAGTGGGCACACCTCCATGTGGGCACACTCATTCTAACAGTTCTGTGTGCACACCTCCATGTGGGCACACTCATTCTAACAGTTCAGTGTGCACACCTCCAAAGGGACACACTCATTCTAACAGTTCAGTGTGCACACCTACATGTGGACACACTCATTCTAACAGTTCAGTGTGCACACCTCCATGTGGACACACTCATTCTAACAGTTCAGTGTGCACACCTCCATGTGGACACACTCATTCTAACAGTTCAGTTTGCACACCTCCACAAGGATACACTCATTCTAACAGTTCAGTGTGCACACCTACATGTGGACACACTCATTCTAACAGTTCAGTGTGCACACCTCCATGTGGGCACACCCATTCTAACAGTTCAGTGTGCACACCTCCATGTGGACACACTCATTCTAACAGTTCAGTGTGCACACCTCCATGTGGGCACACTCATTCTAATAGTTCAGTGTGCACACCTCTATGTGGGCACACTCATTCTAACAGTTCAGGGTGCACACCTCCATGTGGACACACTCATTCTAAAAGTTCAGTGTGCACACCTCCATGTGTGCACACTCATTCTAACAGTACAGTGTGCACACCTCCATGTGGGCACACTCATTCTAACTGTTCAGTGTGCACACCTCCATGTGGGCACACTCATTCTACACTGTTCATTGTGCACACCTCCATGTGGACACAATCATTCTAACAGTTCAGTGTGCACACCTCCATGTGGACACACCCATTCTAACAGTTCAGTGTGCACACCTCCATGTGGACACACTCATTCTAACAGTTCAGTGTGCACACCTCCATGTGGACACACCAATTCTAACAGTTCAGTGTGCACACCTCCACAGGGACATACTCATTCTAACAGTTCAGTGTGCACACCTCCATGTGGACATACACATTCTAACAGTTCAGTGTGAACACCTCCATGTGAACACACTCATTCTAACAGTTCAGTGTGCACACCTCCACAGGGACACACACATTCTAACAGTTCAGTGTGCACACCTCCATGTGGACACAGTCATTTTAACAGTTCAGTGTGCACACCTCCATGTGGACACAGTCATTCTAACAGTTTAGTGTGCACAACTCTATGTGGGCACACTCATTCTAACAATTCAGTGTGCACACCTCCATGAGGACACACTCATTATAAAAGTTCAGTGTGCATAACTCCATGTGGGCACACTCATTCTAACAGTTCAGTGTGCACACCTCCATGTGGACACACTCATTCTAACAGTTCAGTGGGCACACCTCCATGTGGGCACACTCATTCTAACAGTTCTGAGTGCACACCTCCATGTGGGCACACTCATTTTAATAGTTCAGTGTGCACACCTCCAAAGGGACACACTCATTCTAACAGTTCAGTGTGCACACCTCCATGTGGACACACTCATTCTAACAGTTCAGTGTGCACACCTCCATGTGGACACACTCATTCTAACAGTTCAGTGTGCACACCTACATGTGGGCACACTCATTCTAACAGTTCAGTGTGCACACCTACATGTGGGCACACTCATTCTAACAGTTCAGTGTGCACACCTCCATGTGGACAAATTCTAACACTTCAGTGTGCACACCTCCATGTGGACACACTCATTCTAACATTTCAGTGTGCACACCTCCACAGAGACACACTCATTCTAACAGTTCAGTCTCCACACCTCCATGTGGACACACTCATTCTAACAGCTCAGTGTGCACACCTCCATATGGACACACCAATTCTAACAGTTCAGTGTGCAACCTCCATGTGGACACACTCATTCTAACAGTTCAGTGTGCACACCTTCATGTGGACACACTCATTCTAACAGATCAGTGTGCACACCTTCATGTGGAGAAATTCTAACAGTTCAGTGTGCACAACTCCATGTGGACACAGTCATTCTAACATTTCAGTGTGCACACCTCCACAGGGACACACTCATTCTAACAGTTCAGTGTGCACACCTCCATGTGGGCACACTCATTCTAAAATTTCAGTGTGCACACCTCCATGTGGACACACTCATTCTAACAGTTCAGTGTGCACACCTCCATGTGGACACACTCATTCTAACAGTTCAGTTTGCACACCTCCACAGGGATACACTCATTCTAACAGTTCAGTGTGCACACCTCCATGTGGACACACTCATTCTAACATTTCAGTGTGCACACCTCCATGTGGACACAGTCATTCTAACAGTTCAGTGTGCACACCTCCAGTTGGGCACACTCATTCTAACAGTTCAGTGTGCACACCTCCATGTGGACACCCTCATTCTAACTGTTCAGTGTGCACACCTCCATGTGGGCACACTCATTCTAACAGTTCAGTGTGCACACCTCCATGTGGACACACTCATTCTAACAGTTCAGTGTGCACACCTCCATGTGGACACACTCATTCTAACAGATCAGTGTGCACACCTCCATGTGGACAAATTCTAACAGTTCAGTGTGCACAACTCCATGTGGACACAGTCATTCTAACATTTCAGTGTGCACACCTCCACAGGGACACACTCATTCTAACTGTTCAGTGTGCACACCTCCATGTGGACACACTCATTCTAACAGTTCAGTGTGCACACCTCCATGTGGACACACTCATTCTAACAGTTCAGTGTGCACAACTCCATGTGGACACACTCATTCTAACAGTTCATTGTGCACACCTCCATGTGGACACAATCATTCTAACAGTTCAGTGTGCACACCTCCATGTGGGCACACTCATTCCAACAGTTCAGTGTGCACACCTCCATGTGGACACACTCATTCTAACAGTTCAGTGTTCTCACCTCCATGTGGGCACACTCATTCTAACAGTTCAGTGTGCAAACCTCCATGTGGACACACACATTCTAACAGTTCAGTGTGCACACCTCCAGGTGAACACACTCATTCTAACAGTTCAGTGTGCACAACTCCACAGGGACACACACATTCTAACAGTTCAGTGTGCACACCTCCATGTGGACACAGTCATTCTAACAGTTCAGTGTGCACACCTCCATGTGGACACAGTCATTCTAACAGTTCAGTGTGCACACCTCCACAGGGACACACACATTCTAACAGTTCAGTGTGCACACCTCCATGTGGACACAGTAATTTTAACAGTTCAGTGTGCACACCTCCATGTGGACACACCAATTCTAACAGTTCAGTGTGCACACCTCCATGTGGACACACTCATTCTAACAGTTCAGTGTGCACACCTCCATGTGGACACACTCATTCTAACAGTTCAGTGTGCATACCTCCATGTGGACAAACTCTAACAGTTCAGTGTGCACAACTCCATGTGGACACAGTCATTCTAACATTTCAGTGTGCACACCTCCACAGGGACACACTCATTCTAACAGTTCAGTGTGCACACCTCCAGTTGGGCACATTCATTCTAACAGTTCAGTGTGCACACCTCCATGTGGACACCCTCATTCTAACTGTTCAGTGTGCACACCTCCATGTGGGCACACTCATTCTAACAGTTCAGTGTGCACACCTCCATGTGGACACACTCATTCTAACAGTTCAGTGTGCACACCTCCATGTGGACACACTCATTCTAACAGATCAGTGTGCACACCTCCATGTGGACAAATTCTAACAGTTCAGTGTGCACAACTCCATGTGGACACAGTCATTCTAACATTTCAGTGTGCACACCTCCACAGGGACACACTCATTCTAACTGTTCAGTGTGCACACCTCCATGTGGACACACTCATTCTAACAGTTCAGTGTGCACACCTCCATGTGGACACACTCATTCTAACAGTTCAGTGTGCACAACTCCAGGTGGACACACTCATTCTAACAGTTCATTGTGCACACCTCCATGTGGACACAATCATTCTAACAGTTCAGTGTGCACACCTCCATGTGGGCACACTCATTCCAACAGTTCAGTGTGCACACCTCCATGTGGACACACTCATTCTAACAGTTCAGTGTTCTCACCTCCATGTGGGCACACTCATTCTAACAGTTCAGTGTGCAAACCTCCATGTGGACACACACATTCTAACAGTTCAGTGTGCACACCTCCAGGTGAACACACTCATTCTAACAGTTCAGTGTGCACACCTCCACAGGGACACACACATTCTAACAGTTCAGTGTGCACACCTCCATGTGGACACAGTCATTCTAACAGTTCAGTGTGCACATCTCCATGTGGACACAGTCATTCTAACAGTTCAGTGTGCACACCTCCACAGGGACACACACATTCTAAGAGTTCAGTGTGCACACCTCCATGTGGACACAGTCATTTTAACAGTTCAGTGTGCACACCTCCATGTGGACACACCAATTCTAACAGTTCAGTGTGCACACCTCCATGTGGACACACTCATTCTAACAGTTCAGTGTGCACACCTCCATGTGGACACACTCATTCTAACAGTTCAGTGTGCATACCTCCATGTGGACAAATTCTAACAGTTCAGTGTGCACAACTCCATGTGGACACAGTCATTCTAACATTTCAGTGTGCACACCTCCACAGGGACACACTCATTCTAACAGTTCAGTGTGCAAACCTCCATGTGGACATACACATTCTAACAGTTCAGTGTGAACACCTCCATGTGAACACACTCATTCTAACAGTTCAGAATGCACACCTCCACAGGGACACACACATTCTAACAGTTCAGTGTGCACACCTCCATGTGGACACAGTCATTTTAACAGTTCAGTGTGCACACCTCCATGTGGACACAGTCATTCTAACAGTTTAGTGTGCACAACTCCATGAGGGCACACTCATTCTAACAGTTCTGTGTGCACACATCCATGTGGACACACTCATTCTAACAGTTCAGTGTGCACAACTCCATGTGGGCACACTCATTCTAACAGATCAGTGTGCACACCTCCATGTGGACACACTCATTCTAACAGTTCAGTGGGCACACCTCCATGTGGGCACACTCATTCTAACAGTTCTGTGTGCACACCTCCATGTGGGGACACTCATTCTAACAGTTCAGTGTGCACACCTCCAAAGGGACACACTCATTCTAACAGTTCAGTGTGCACACCTACATGTGGACACACTCATTCTAACAGTTCAGTGTGCACACCTACATGTGGACACACTCATTCTAACAGTTCAGTGTGCACACCTCCATGTGGGCACACCCATTCTAACAGTTCAGTGTGCACACCTCCATGTGGACACACTCATTCTAACAGTTCAGTTTGCACACCTCCATGTGGACACACCAATTCTAACAGTTCAGTGTGCACACCTCTATGTGGACACACTCATTCTAACAGTTCAGTGTGCACACCTCCATGTGGGCACACTCATTCTAACAGTTCAGTGTGCACACCTCTATGTGGGCACACTCATTCTAACAGTTCAGTGTGCACACCTCCATGTGGACACACTCATTCTAACAGTTCAGTGTGCACACCTCCATGTGTGCACAGTCATTCTAACAGTACAGTGTGCACACCTCCATGTGGGCACACTCATTCTAACTGTTCAGTGTGCACACCTCCATGTGGGCACACTCATTCTACACAGTTCATTGTGCACACCTCCATGTGGACACAATCATTCTAACAGTTCAGTGTGCACACCTCCATGTGGACACACCCATTCTAACAGTTCAGTGTGCACACCTCCATGTGGACACACTCATTCTAACAGTTCAGTGTCCACACCTCCGTGTGGACACACCAATTCTAACAGTTCAGTGTGCACACCTCCACAGGGACATACTCATTCTAACAGTTCAGTGTGCACACCTCCATGTGGACATACACATTCTAACAGTTCAGTGTGAACACCTCCATGTGAACACACTCATTCTAACAGTTCAGTGTGCACACCTCCACAGGGACACACACATTCTAACAGTTCAGTGTGCACACCTCCATGTGGACACAGTCATTCTAACAGTTTAGTGTGCACAACTCCATGTGGGCACACTCATTCTAACAGTTCAGTGTGCACACCTCCATGAGGACACACTCATTCTAAAAGTTCAGTGTGCATAACTCCATGTGGGCACACTCATTCTAACAGTTCAGTGTGCACACCTCCACAGGGACACACTCATTCTAACAGTTCAGTGGGCACACCTCCATGTGGGCACACTCATTCTAACAGTTCTGTGTGCACACCTCCATGTGGGCACACTCATTTTAATAGTTCAGTGTGCACACCTCCAAAGGGACACACTCATTCTAACAGTTCAGTGTGCACACCTCCATGTGGACACACTCATTCTAACAGTTCAGTGTGCACACCTCCATGTGGACACACTCATTCTAACAGTTCAGTGTGCACACCTCCATGTGGACACACTCATTCTAACAGTTCAGTTTGCACACCTCCACAGGGATACACTCATTCTAACAGTTCAGTGTGCACACCTCCATGTGGACACACTCATTCTAACATTTCAGTGTGCACACCTCCATGTGGACACACTCATTCTAACAGTTCAGTGTGCACACCTCCAGTTGGGCACACTCATTCTAACAGTTCAGTGTGCACACCTCCATGTTGACACGCTCATTCTAACTGTTCAGTGTGCACACCTCCATGTGGGCACACTCATTCTAACAGTTCAGTGTTCACAACTCCATGTGGGCACACTCATTCTTACAGTTCAGTGTGCACAACTCCATGTGGGCACACTCATTCTAACAGTTCAATGTGCACACCTCCATGTGGGCACACTCATTCTAACAGTTCAGTGTGCACACCTCCATGTGGACACACCCATTCTAACAGTTCAGTGTGCACACCTCCATGTGGACACACTCATTCTAACAGTTCAGTGTCCACACCTCCGTGTGGACACACCAATTCTAACAGTTCAGTGTGCACACCTCCACAGGGACATACTCATTCTAACAGTTCAGTGTGCACACCTCCATGTGGACATACACATTCTAACAGTTCAGTGTGAACACCTCCATGTGAACACACTCATTCTAACAGTTCAGTGTGCACACCTCCACAGGGACACACACATTCTAACAGTTCAGTGTGCACACCTCCATGTGGACACAGTCATTCTAACAGTTTAGTGTGCACAACTCCATGTGGGCACACTCATTCTAACAGTTCAGTGTGCACACCTCCATGAGGACACACTCATTCTAAAAGTTCAGTGTGCATAACTCCATGTGGGCACACTCATTCTAACAGTTCAGTGTGCACACCTCCACAGGGACACACTCATTCTAACAGTTCAGTGGGCACACCTCCATGTGGGCACACTCATTCTAACAGTTCTGTGTGCACACCTCCATGTGGGCACACTCATTTTAATAGTTCAGTGTGCACACCTCCAAAGGGACACACTCATTCTAACAGTTCAGTGTGCACACCTCCATGTGGACACACTCATTCTAACAGTTCAGTGTGCACACCTCCATGTGGACACACTCATTCTAACAGTTCAGTGTGCACACCTCCATGTGGACACACTCATTCTAACAGTTCAGTTTGCACACCTCCACAGGGATACACTCATTCTAACAGTTCAGTGTGCACACCTCCATGTGGACACACTCATTCTAACATTTCAGTGTGCACACCTCCATGTGGACACACTCATTCTAACAGTTCAGTGTGCACACCTCCAGTTGGGCACACTCATTCTAACAGTTCAGTGTGCACACCTCCATGTTGACACGCTCATTCTAACTGTTCAGTGTGCACACCTCCATGTGGGCACACTCATTCTAACAGTTCAGTGTTCACAACTCCATGTGGGCACACTCATTCTTACAGTTCAGTGTGCACAACTCCATGTGGGCACACTCATTCTAACAGTTCAATGTGCACACCTCCATGTGGGCACACTCATTCTAACAGTTCAGTGTGCACACCTCCATGTGGACACACTCATTCTAACAGTTTAGTGTGCACACCTCCATGTGGGCACACACATTCTAACAGTTCAGTGTGCACACCTCCATGTGGACACACTCATTCTAACAGTTCAGTGTGCACACCTACATGTGGGCACACTCATTCTAACAGTTCAGTGTGCACACCTCCATGTGGACACACTCATTCTAACAGTTCAGTGTGCACACCTCCATGTGGACACACTCATTCTAACAGTTCAGTGTGCACACCTCCATGTGGACAAATTCTAACAGTTCAGTGTGCACACCTCCATGTGGACACACCAATTCTAACAGTTCAGTGTGCACACCTCCATGTGGACATACACATTCTAACAGTTCAGTGTGAACACCTCCATGTGAACACACTCATTCTAACAGTTCAGTGTGCACACCTCCATGTGGACACACTCATTCTAACAGTTCAGTGTGCACACCTCCATGTGGACACACTCATTCTAACAGTTCAGTTTGCACACCTCCACAGGGATACACTCATTCTAACAGTTCAGTGTGTACACCTCCATGTGGACACACTCATTCTAACAGTTCAGTGTGCACACCTCCATGTGGGCACACTCATTCTAACAGTTCAGTGTGCACACCTCCATGTGGACACACTCATTCTAACATTTCAGTGTGCACACCTCCATGTGGACACACTCATTCTAACAGTTCAGTGTGCACACCTCCAGTTGGGCACACTCATTCTAACAGTTCAGTGTGCACAACTCCATGTGGACACAGTCATTCTAACATTTCAGTGTGCACAACTCCACAGGGACACACTCATTCTAACAGTTCAGTGTGCACACCTCCATGTGGACATACTCATTCTAACAGTTCAAAGTGCACACCTCCATGTGGACACAGTCATTCTAACAGTTCAGTGTGCACACCTCCATGTGGACACAATCATTCTAACAGTTCAGTGTGCACACCTCCATGTGGGCACACTCATTCCAACAGTTCAGTGTGCACACCTCCATGTGGACACACTCATTCTAACAGTTCAGTGTTCTCACCTCCATGTGGGCACACTCATTCTAACAGTTCAGTGTGCAAACCTCCATGTGGACACACACATTCTAACAGTTCAGTGTGCACACCTCCAGGTGAACACACTCATTCTAACAGTTCAGTGTGCACACCTCCACAGGGACACACACATTCTAACAGTTCAGTGTGCACACCTCCATGTGGACACAGTCATTCTAACAGTTCAGTGTGCACACCTCCATGTGGACACACTCATTCTAACAGTTTAGTGTGCACAACTCCATGTGGACACACTCATTCTAACAGTTCAGTGTGCACACCTCCATGTGGACACACTCATTCTAACAGTTCAGTGTGCACACCTCCATGTGGGCACACTCATTCTAACAGTTCAGTGTGCACACCTCAACAGAGACACACTCATTCTAACAGCTCTGTGCTCACACCTTCATGTGGACACAGCCATTCTAACAGTTCAGTGTGCACAACTCTGTGTTGGCACACTCATTCTAACAGTTCAGTGTGCACAACTCCATGTGGACACAGTCATTCTAACAGTTCAGTGTGCACACCTCCATGTGGGCACACTCATTCTAACAGTTCAGTGTGCACACCTCCATGTGGACACACTCATTCTAACAGTTCAGTGTGCACACCTCCATGTGGGCACACTCATTCTAACAGTTCAGTGTGCACACCTCCATGTGGGCACACTCATTCTAACAGTTCAGGGTGCACACCTCCATGTGGGCACACTCATTCTAACAGCTCAATGTGCACACCTCCATGTGGGCACACTCATTCTACACAGATCATTGTGCACACCTCCATGTGGACACAATCATTCTAACAGTTCAGAGTGCACACCTCCATGTGGACACACCCATTCTAACAGTTCAGTGTGCACACCTCCATGTGGACACACTCATTCTAACAGTTCAGTGTGCACACCTCCATGTGGACACACCAATTCTAACAGTTCACTGTGCACACCTCCATGTGGACACACCCATTCTAACAGTTCAGTGTGCACACTTCCATGTGGACACACTCATTCTAACAGTTCAGTGTGCACACCTCCATGTGGACACACCAATTCTAACAGTTCAGTGTGCACACCTCCACAGGGACATACTCATTCTAACAGTTCAGTGTGCACACCTCCATGTGGACATACACATTCTAACAGTTCAGTGTGAACACCTCCATGTGAACACACTCATTCTAACAGTTCAGTGTGCACACCTCCACAGGGACACACACATTCTAACAGTTCAGTGTGCACACCTCCATGTGGACACAGTCATTTTAACAGTTCAGTGTGCACACCTCCATGTGGACACACTCATTCTAACAGTTCAGTGTGCACACCTCCATGTGGATACACTCATTCTAACAGTTCAGTGTGCACACCTACATGTGGGCACACTAATTCTAACAGTTCAGTGTGCACACCTCCATGTGGACAAATTCTAACACTTCAGTGTGCACACCTCCATGTGGACACACTCATTCTAACATTTCAGTGTGCACACCTCCACAGGGACACACTCATTCTAACAGTTCAGTGTGCACACCTCCATGTGGACACACTCATTCTAACAGTTCAGTGTGCACACCTCCATGTGGACACACCAATTCTAACAGTTCAGTGTGCACACCTCCATGTGGACACACTCATTCTAACAGTTCAGTGTGCACACCTCCATGTGGACACACTCATTCTAACAGATCAGTGTGCACACCTCCATGTGGAGAAATTCTAACAGTTCAGTGTGCACAACTCCATGTGGACACAGTCATTCTAACAGTTCAGTGTGCACACCTCCACAGGGACACACTCATTCTAACAGTTCAGTGTGCACACCTCCATGTGGACACACTCATTCTAACAGTTCAGTGTGCACACCTCCATGTGGACACACTCATTCTAACAGTTCAGTGTGCACACCTCCATGTGGACACACTCATTCTAACAGTTCAGTTTGCACACCTCCACAGGGATACACTCATTCTAACAGTTCAGTGTGCACACCTCCATGTGGACACACTCATTCTAACATTTCAGTGTGCACACCTCCATGTGGACACAGTCATTCTAACAGTTCATTGTGCACACCTCCAGTTGGGCACACTCATTCTAACAGTTCAGTGTGCACACCTCCATGTGGACACCCTCATTCTAACTGTTCAGTGTGCACACCTCCATGTGGGCACACTCATTCTAACAGTTCAGTGTGTACAACTCCATGTGGGCACACTCATTCTTACAGTTCAGTGTGCACAACTCCATGTGGGCACACTCATTCTAACAGTTCAATGTGCACACCTCCATGTGGGCACACTCATTCTAACAGTTCAGTGTGCACACCTCCATGTGGACACACTCATTCTAACAGTTCAGAGTGCACACCTCCATGTGGGCACACACATTCTAACAGTTCAGTGTGCACACCTCCAAGTGGACACACTCATTCTAACAGTTCAGTGTGCACACCTCCATGTGGACACACCAATTCTTACAGTTCAGTGTGCACACCTCCATGTGGACACACTCATTCTAACAGTTCAGTGTGCACACCTCCATGTGGACACACTCATTCTAACAGATCAGTGTGCACACCTCCATGTGGACAAATTCTAACAGTTCAGTGTGCACAACTCCATGTGGACACAGTCATTCTAACATTTCAGTGTGCATACCTCCACAGGGACACACTCATTCTAACAGTTCAGTGTGCACACCTCCATGTGGACACACTCATTCTAACAGTTCAGTGTGCACACCTCCATGTGGACACACTCATTCTAACAGTTCAGTGTGCACAACTCCAGGTGGACACACTCATTCTAACAGTTCATTGTGCACACCTCCATGTGGACACAATCATTCTAACAGTACAGTGTGCACACCTCCATGTGGGGACACTCATTCCAACAGTTCAGTGTGCACACCTCCATGTGGACACACTCATTCTAACAGTTCAGTGTTCTCACCTCCATGTGGGCACACTCATTCTAACAGTTCAGTGTGCAAACCTCCATGTGGACACACACATTCTAACAGTTCAGTGTGCACACCTCCAGGTGAACACACTCATTCTAACAGTTCAGTGTGCACACCTCCACAGGGACACACACATTCTAACAGTTCAGTGTGCACACCTCCATGTGGACACAGTCATTCTAACATATCAGTGTGCACACCTCCATGTGGACACAGTCATTCTAACAGTTCAGTGTGCACACCTCCACAGGGACACACACATTCTAACAGTTCAGTGTGCACACCTCCATGTGGACACAGTCATTTTAACAGATCAGTGTGCACACCTCCATGTGGACACAGTCATTCTAACAGTTTAGTGTGCACAACTCCATGTGGGCACACTCATTCTAACAGTTCAGTGTACACGCCTCCATGTGGACACACTCATTCTAACAGTTCAGTGTGCACAACTCCATGTGGGCACACTCATTCTAACAGTTCAGTGTGCACACCTCCATGTGGACACACTCATTCTAACAGTTCAGTGTGCACACCTCCATGTGGGCACACTCATTTTAACAGTTCTGTGTGCACACCTCCATGTGGGCACACTCATTTTAATAGTTCAGTGTGCACACCTCCAAAGGGACACACTCATTCTAACAGTTCAGTGTGCACACCTCCATGTGGACACACTCATTCTAACAGTTCAGTGTCCACACCTCCATGTGGACACACTCATTCTAACAGTTCAGTGAGCACACCTCCATGTGGACACACTCATTCTAACAGTTCAGTTTGCACACCTCCACAGGGATACACTCATTCTAACAGTTCAGTGTGCACACCTCCATGTGGACACACTCATTCTAACATTTCAGTGTGCACACCTCCATGTGGACACACTCATTCTAACAGTTCAATGTGCACAACTCCATGTGGGCACACTCATTCTTACAGTTCAGTGTGCACAACTACATGTGGGCACACTCATTCTAACAGTTCAATGTGCACACCTCCATGTGGGCACACTCATTCTAACAGTTCAGTGTGCACACCTCCATGTGGACACACTCATTCTAACAGTTTAATGTGCACACCTCCATGTGGGCACACACATTCTAACAGTTCAGTGTGCACACCTCCATATGGATACACTCATTCTAACAGTTCAGTGTGCACACCTACATGTGGGCACACTCATTCTAACAGTTCAGTGTGCACACCTCCATGTGGACAAATTCTAACACTTCAGTGTGCACACCTCCATGTGGACACACTCATTCTAACATTTCAGTGTGCACACCTCCACAGGGACACACTCATTCTAACAGTTCAGTGTGCACACCTCCATGTGGACACACTCATTCTAACAGTTCAGTGTGCACACCTCCATGTGGACACACCAATTCTAACAGTTCAGTGTGCACACCTCCATGAGGACACACTCATTCTAACAGTTCAGTGTGCACACCTCCATGTGGACACACTCATTCTAACAGATCAGTGTGCACACCTCCATGTGGAGAAATTCTAACAGTTCAGTGTGCACAACTCCATGTGGACACAGTCATTCTAACAGTTCAGTGTGCACACCTCCACAGGGACACACTCATTCTAACAGTTCAGTGTGCACACCTCCATGTGGACACACTCATTCTAACAGTTCAGTGTGCACACCTCCATGTGGACACACTCATTCTAACAGTTCAGTGTGCACACCTCCATGTGGACACACTCATTCTAACAGTTCAGTTTGCACACCTCCACAGGGATAAACTCATTCTAACAGTTCAGTGTGCACACCTCCATGTGGACACACTCATTCTAACATTTCAGTGTGCACACCTCCATGTGGACACAGTCATTCTAACAGTTCAGTGTGCACACCTCCAGTTGCGCACACTCATTCTAACAGTTCAGTGTGCACACCTCCATGTGGACACCCTCATTCTAACTGTTCAGTGTGCACACCTCCATGTGGGCACACTCATTCTAACAGTTCAGTGTGCACAACTCCATGTGGGCACACTCATTCTTACAGTTCAGTGTGCACAACTCCATGTGGGCACACTCATTCTAACAGTTCAATGTGCACACCTCCATGTGGGCACACTCATTCTAACAGTTCAGTGTGCACACCTCCATGTGGACACACTCATTCTAACAGTTCAGTGTGCACACCTCCATGTGGGCACACACATTCTAACAGTTCAGTGTGCACACCTCCATGTGGACACACTCATTCTAACAGTTCAGTGTGCACACCTACATGTGGGCACACTCATTCTAACAGATCAGTGTGCACACCTCCATGTGGACAAATTCTAACACTTCAGTGTGCACACCTCCATGTGGACACACTCATTCTAACATTTCAGTGTGCACACCTCCACAGGGACACACTCACTCTAACAGGTCAGTGTGCACACCTCCATGTGGACACACTCATTCTAACAGTTCAGTGGGCACACCTCCATGTGGGCACACTCATTCTAACAGTTCTGTGTGCACACCTCCATGTGGGCACACTCATTTTAATAGTTCAGTGTGCACACCTCCAAAGGGACACACTCATTCTAACAGTTCAGTGTGCACACCTCCATGTGGACACACTCATTCTAACAGTTCAGTTTGCACACCTCCACAGGGATACACTCATTCTAACAGTTCAGTGTGCACACCTCCATGTGGACACACTCATTCTAACATTTCAGTGTGCACACCTCCATGTGGACACACTCATTCTAACAGTTCAGTGTGCACAACTCCATGTGGGCACACTCATTTTTACAGTTCAGTGTGCACAACTCCATGTGGGCACACTCATTCTAACAGTTCAATGTGCACACCTCCATGTGGGCACACTCATTCTAACAGTTCAGTGTGCACACCTCCATGTGGACACACTCATTCTAACAGTTTAGTGTGCACACCTCCATGTGGGCACACACATTCTAACAGTTCAGTGTGCACACCTCCATGTGGACACACTCATTCTAACAGTTCAGTGTGCACACCTACATGTGGGCACACTCATTCTAACAGTTCAGTGTGCACACCTCCATGTGGACACACTCATTCTAACAGATCAGTGTGCACACCTCCATGTGGAGAAATTCTAACAGTTCAGTGTGCACAACTCCATGTGGACACAGTCATTCTAACATTTCAGTGTGCACACCTCCACAGGGACACACTCATTCTAACAGTTCAGTGTGCACACCTCCATGTGGACACACTCATTCTAACAGTTCAGTGTGCACACCTCCATGTGGACACACTCATTCTAACAGTTCAGTGTGCACACCTCCATGTGGACACACTCATTCTAACAGTTTAGTTTGCACACCTCCACAGGGATACACTCATTCTAACAGTTCAGTGTGCACACCTCCATGTGGACACACTCATTCTAACATTTCAGTGTGCCACCCCCATGTGGACACAGTCATTCTAACAGTTCAGTGTGCACACCTCCAGTTGGGCACACTCATTCTAACAGTTCAGTGTGCACACCTCCATGTGGACACCCTCATTCTAACTGTTCAGTGTGCACACCTCCATGTGGGCACACTCATTCTAACAGTTCAGTGTGCACAACTCCATGTGGGCACACTCATTCTTACAGTTCAGTGTGCACAACTCCATGTGGGCACACTCATTCTAACAGTTCAATGTGCACACCTCCATGTGGGCACACTCATTCTAACAGTTCAGTGTGCACACCTCCATGTGGACACACTCATTCTAACAGTTCAGTGTGCACACCTCCATGTGGGCACACACATTCTAACAGTGCAGTGTGCACACCTCCATGTGGACACACTCATTCTAACAGTTCAGTGTGCACACCTACCTGTGGGCACACTCATTCTAACAGATCAGTGTGCACACCTCCATGTGGACAAATTCTAACACTTCAGTGTGCACACCTCCATGTGGACACACTCATTCTAACATTTCAGTGTGCACACCTCCACAGGGACACACTCATTCTAACAGTTCAGTGTGCACACCTCCATGTGGATACACTCATTCTAACAGTTCAGTGTGCACACCTCCATGTGGACACACCAATTCTAACAGTTCAGTGTGCACACCTCCATGTGGACACACTCATTCTAACAGTTCAGTGTGCACACCTCCATGTGGACACACTCATTCTAACAGATCAGTGTGCACACCTCCATGTGGACAAATTCTAACAGTTCAGTGTGCACAACTCCATGTGGACACAGTCATTCTAACATTTCAGTGTGCACACCTCCACAGAGACACACTCATTCTAACAGTTCAATGTGCACACCTCCATGTGGACACACTCATTCTAACAGTTCAGTGTGCACACCTCCATGTGGACACACTCATTCTAACAGTTCAGTGTGCACAACTCCAGGTGGACACACTCATTCTAACAGTTCATTGTGCACACCTCCATGTGGACACAATCATTCTAACAGTTCAGTGTGCACACCTCCATGTGGGCACACTCATTCCAACAGTTCAGTGTGCACACCTCCATGTGGACACACTCATTCTAACAGTTCAGTGTTCTCACCTCCATGTGGGCACACTCATTCTAACAGTTCAGTGTGCAAACCTCCATGTGGACACACACATTCTGACAGTTCAGTGTGCACACCTCCAGGTGAACACACTCATTCTAACAGTTCAGTGTGCACACCTCCACAGGGACACACACATTCTAACAGTTCAGTGTGCACACCTCCATGTGGACACAGTCATTCTATCAGTTCAGTGTGCACACCTCCATGTGGACACAGTCATTCTAACAGTTCAGTGTGCACACCTCCACAGGGACACACACATTCTAACAGTTCAGTGTGCACACCTCCATGTGGACACAGTCATTTTAACAGTTCAGTGTGCACACCTCCATGTGGACACAGTCATTCTAACAGCTTAGTGTGCACAACTCCATGTGGGCACACTCATTCTAACAGTTCAGTGTACACGCCCTCATGTGGACACACTCATTCTAACAGTTCAGTGTGCACAACTCCATGTGGGCACACTCATTGTAACAGTTCAGTGAGCACACCTCCATGTGCACACACTCATTCTAACACTTCAGTGTGCACCCCTCCATGTGGACACATTCTAACATTTCAGTGTGCACACCTCCATGTGGACACACTCATTCTAAAAGTTCAGTGTGCACACCTCCAAAGGGACACACTCATTCTAACAGTTCAGTGTGCACACCTCCATGTGGACACACTCATTCTAACATTTCATTGTGCACACCTCCATGTGGACACACTCATTCTAACAGTTCAGTGTCCACACCTCCAGTTGGGCACACTCATTCTAACAGTTCAGTGTGCACACCTCCATGTGGACAAATTCTAACACTTCAGTGTGCACACCTCCATGTGGACACACTCATTCTAACATTTCAGTGTGCACACCTCCACAGGGACACACTCATTCTAACAGTTCAGGGTGCACACCTCCATGTGGACACACTCATTCTAACAGTTCAGTGTGCACACCTACATGTGGACACACACATTCTAACAGTTCAGTGTGCACACCTCCATATGGACACACTCATTCTAACAGTTCAGTGTGCACACCTCCATGTGGACACACTCATTCTAACAGATCAGTGTGCACACCTCCATGTGGAGAAATTCTAACAGTTCAGTGTGCACAACTCCATGTGGACAGTCATTCTAACATTTCAGTGTGCACACCTCCACAGGGACACACTCATTCAAACAGTTCAGTGTGCACAACTCCATGTGGACACACTCATTCTAACAGTTCAGTGTGCACACCTCCATGTGGACACACTCATTCTAACAGTTCAAAGTGCACACCTCCATGTGGACACACTCATTCTAACAGTTCAGTGTGCACACCTCCATGTGGACACACTCATTCTAACAGTTCAGTGTGCACACCTCCATGTGGACACACTCATTCTAACAGTTCAGTTTGCACACCTCCACAGGGATACACTCATTCTAACAGTTCAGTGTTCACACCTCCATGTGGACACACTCATTCTAACATTTCAGTGTGCACACCTCCATGTGGACACAGTCATTCTAACAGTTCAGTGTGCACACTTCCAGTTGGGCACACTCATTCTAACACTTCAGTGTGCACACCTCCATGTGGACACCCTCATTCTAACTGTTCAGTGTGCACACCTCCATGTGGGCACACTCATTCTAACAGTTCAGTGTGCACAACTCCATGTGGGCACACTCATTCTTACAGTTCAGTGTGCACAACTCCATGTGGGCACACTCATTCTAACAGTTCAATGTGCACACCTCCATGTGGGCACACTCATTCTAACAGTTCAGTGTGCACACCTCCATGTGGACACACTCATTCTAACAGTTCAGTGTGCACACCTCCATGTGGACACACACATTCTAACAGTTCAGTGTGCACACCTCCATGTGGACACACTCATTCTAACAGTTCAGTGTGCACACCTACATGTGGGCACACTCATTCTAACAGATCAGTGTGCACACCTCCATGTGGACAAATTCTAACACTTCATGTGTGCACACCTCCATGTGGACACACTCATTCTAACATTTCAGTGTGCACACCTCCACAGGGACACACTCATTCTAACAGTTCAGTGTGCACACCTCCATGTGGACACACTCATTCTAACAGTTCAGTGTGCACACCTCCATGTGGACACACTCATTCTAACAGATCAGTGTGCACACCTCCATGTGGAGAAATTCTAACAGTTCAGTGTGCACAACTCCATGTGGACACAGTCATTCTAACAGTTCAGTGTGCACACCTCCACAGGGACACACTCATTCTAACAGTTCAGTGTGCACACCTCCATGTGGACACACTCATTCTAACAGTTCAGTGTGCACACCTCCATGTGGACACACTCATTCTAACAGTTCAGTGTGCACACCTCCATGTGGACACACTCATTCTAACAGATCAGTGTGCACACCTCCATGTGGAGAAATTCTAACAGTTCAGTGTGCACAACTCCATGTGGACACAGTCATTCTAACAGTTCAGTGTGCACACCTCCACAGGGACACACTCATTCTAACAGTTCAGTGTGCACACCTCCATGTGGACACACTCATTCTAACAGTTCAGTGTGCACACCTCCATGTGGACACACTCATTCTAACAGTTCAGTGTGCACACCTCCATGTGGACACACACATTCTAACAGTTCAGTGTGCACACCTCCATGTGGACACACTCATTCTAACAGTTCAGTGTGCACACCTACATGTGGGCACACTCATTCTAACAGATCAGTGTGCACACCTCCATGTGGACAAATTCTAACACTTCAGTGTGCACACCTCCATGTGGACACACTCATTCTAACATTTCAGTGTGCACACCTCCACAGGGACACACTCATTCTAACAGTTCAGTGTGCACACCTCCATGTGGACACACTCATTCTAACAGTTCAGTGTGCACACCTCCATGTGGACACACTCATTCTAACAGATCAGTGTGCACACCTCCATGTGGAGAAATTCTAACAGTTCAGTGTGCACAACTCCATGTGGACACAGTCATTCTAACAGTTCAGTGTGCACACCTCCACAGGGACACACTCATTCTAACAGTTCAGTGTGCACACCTCCATGTGGACACACTCATTCTAACAGTTCAGTGTGCACACCTCCATGTGGACACACTCATTCTAACAGTTCAGTGTGCACACCTCCAGTTGTGCACACTCATTCTAACAGTTCAGTGTGCACACCTCCATGTGGACACCCTCATTCTAACTGTTCAGTGTGCACACCTCCATGTGGGCACACTCATTCTAACAGTTCAGTGTGCACAACTCCATGTGGGCACACTCATTCTTACAGTTCAGTGTGCACAACTCCATGTGGGCACACTCATTCTAACAGTTCAATGTGCACACCTCCATGTGGGCACACTCATTCTAACAGTTCAGTGTGCACACCTCCATGTGGACACACTCATTCTAACAGTTCAGTGTGCACACCTCCATGTGGGCACACACATTCTAACAGTTCAGTGTGCACACCTCCATGTGGACACACTCATTCTAACAGTTCAGTGTGCATACCTACATGTGGGCACACTCATTCTAACAGATCAGTGTGCACACCTCCATGTGGACAAATTCTAACACTTCAGTGTGCACACCTCCATGTGGACACACTCATTCTAACATTTCAGTGTGCACACCTCCACAGGGACACACTCACTCTAACAGGTCAGTGTGCACACCTCCATGTGGACACACTCATTCTAACAGTTCAGTGGGCACACCTCCATGTGGGCACACTCATTCTAACAGTTCTGTGTGCACACCTCCATGTGGGCACACTCATTTTAATAGTTCAGTGTGCACAACTCCAAAGGGACACACTCATTCTAACAGTTCAGTGTGCACACCTCCATGTGGACACACTCATTCTAACAGTTCAGTGTGCACACCTCCATGTGGACACACTCATTCTAACAGTTCAGTTTGCACACCTCCACAGGGATACACTCATTCTAACAGTTCAGTGTGCACACCTCCATGTGGACACACTCATTCTAACATTTCAGTGTGCACACCTCCATGTGGACACACTCATTCTAACAGTTCAGTGTGCACAACTCCATGTGGGCACACTCATTTTTACAGTTCAGTGTGCACAACTCCATGTGGGCACACTCATTCTAACAGTTCAATGTGCACACCTCCATGTGGGCACACTCATTCTAACAGTTCAGTGTGCACACCTCCATGTGGACACACTCATTCTAACAGTTTAGTGTGCACACCTCCATGTGGGCACACACATTCTAACAGTTCAGTGTGCACACCTCCATGTGGACACACTCATTCTAACAGTTCAGTGTGCACACCTACATGTGGGCACACTCATTCTAACAGTTCAGTGTGCACACCTCCATGTGGACACACTCATTCTAACAATTCAGTGTGCACACCTCCATGTGGAGAAATTCTAACAGTTCAGTGTGCACAACTCCATGTGGACACAGTCATTCTAACATTTCAGTGTGCACACCTCCACAGGGACACACTCATTCTAACAGTTCAGTGTGCACACCTCCATGTGGACACACTCATTCTAACAGTTCAGTGTGCACACCTCCATGTGGACACACTCATTCTAACAGTTCAGTGTGCACACCTCCATGTGGACACACTCATTCTAACAGTTTAGTTTGCACACCTCCACAGGGATACACTCATTCTAACAGTTCAGTGTGCACACCTCCATGTGGACACACTCATTCTAACATTTCAGTGTGCCACCTCCATGTGGACACAGTCATTCTAACAATTCAGTGTGCACACCTCCAGTTGGGCACACTCATTCTAACAGTTCAGTGTGCACACCTCCATGTGGACACCCTCATTCTAACTGTTCAGTGTGCACACCTCCATGTGGGCACACTCATTCTAACAGTTCAGTGTGCACACCTCCATGTGGACACAGTCATTCTAACAGCTTAGTGTGCACAACTCCATGTGGGCACACTCATTCTAACAGTTCAGTGTGCACACCTCCATGTGGACAAATTCTAACACTTCAGTGTGCACACCTCCATGTGGACACACTCATTCTAACATTTCAGTGTGCACACCTCCACAGGGACACACTCATTCTAACAGTTCAGTGTGCACACCTCCATGTGGACACACTCATTCTAACAGTTCAGTGTGCACACCTCCATGTGGACACACCAATTCTAACAGTTCAGTGTGCACACCTCCATGAGGACACACTCATTCTAACAGTTCAGTGTGCACACCTCCATGTGGACACACTCATTCTAACAGATCAGTGTGCACACCTCCATGTGGAGAAATTCTAACAGTTCAGTGTGCACAACTCCATGTGGACACAGTCATTCTAACAGTTCAGTGTGCACACCTCCACAGGGACACACTCATTCTAACAGTTCAGTGTGCACACCTCCATGTGGACACACTCATTCTAACAGTTCAGTGTGCACACCTCCATGTGGACACACTCATTCTAACAGTTCAGTGTGCACACCTCCATGTGGACACACTCATTCTAACAGTTCAGTTTGCACACCTCCACAGGGATAAACTCATTCTAACAGTTCAGTGTGCACACCTCCATGTGGACACACTCATTCTAACATTTCAGTGTGCACACCTCCATGTGGACACAGTCATTCTAACAGTTCAGTGTGCACACCTCCAGTTGCGCACACTCATTCTAACAGTTCAGTGTGCACACCTCCATGTGGACACCCTCATTCTAACTGTTCAGTGTGCACACCTCCATGTGGGCACACTCATTCTAACAGTTCAGTGTGCACAACTCCATGTGGGCACACTCATTCTTACAGTTCAGTGTGCACAACTCCATGTGGGCACACTCATTCTAACAGTTCAATGTGCACACCTCCATGTGGGCACACTCATTCTAACAGTTCAGTGTGCACACCTCCATGTGGACACACTCATTCTAACAGTTCAGTGTGCACACCTCCATGTGGGCACACACATTCTAACAGTTCAGTGTGCACACCTCCATGTGGACACACTCATTCTAACAGTTCAGTGTGCACACCTACATGTGGGCACACTCATTCTAACAGATCAGTGTGCACACCTCCATGTGGACAAATTCTAACACTTCAGTGTGCACACCTCCATGTGGACACACTCATTCTAACATTTCAGTGTGCACACCTCCACAGGGACACACTCACTCTAACAGGTCAGTGTGCACACCTCCATGTGGACACACTCATTCTAACAGTTCAGTGGGCACACCTCCATGTGGGCACACTCATTCTAACAGTTCTGTGTGCACACCTCCATGTGGGCACACTCATTTTAATAGTTCAGTGTGCACACCTCCAAAGGGACACACTCATTCTAACAGTTCAGTGTGCACACCTCCATGTGGACACACTCATTCTAACAGTTCAGTTTGCACACCTCCACAGGGATACACTCATTCTAACAGTTCAGTGTGCACACCTCCATGTGGACACACTCATTCTAACATTTCAGTGTGCACACCTCCATGTGGACACACTCATTCTAACAGTTCAGTGTGCACAACTCCATGTGGGCACACTCATTTTTACAGTTCAGTGTGCACAACTCCATGTGGGCACACTCATTCTAACAGTTCAATGTGCACACCTCCATGTGGGCACACTCATTCTAACAGTTCAGTGTGCACACCTCCATGTGGACACACTCATTCTAACAGTTTAGTGTGCACACCTCCATGTGGGCACACACATTCTAACAGTTCAGTGTGCACACCTCCATGTGGACACACTCATTCTAACAGTTCAGTGTGCACACCTACATGTGGGCACACTCATTCTAACAGTTCAGTGTGCACACCTCCATGTGGACACACTCATTCTAACAGATCAGTGTGCACACCTCCATGTGGAGAAATTCTAACAGTTCAGTGTGCACAACTCCATGTGGACACAGTCATTCTAACATTTCAGTGTGCACACCTCCACAGGGACACACTCATTCTAACAGTTCAGTGTGCACACCTCCATGTGGACACACTCATTCTAACAGTTCAGTGTGCACACCTCCATGTGGACACACTCATTCTAACAGTTCAGTGTGCACACCTCCATGTGGACACACTCATTCTAACAGTTTAGTTTGCACACCTCCACAGGGATACACTCATTCTAACAGTTCAGTGTGCACACCTCCATGTGGACACACTCATTCTAACATTTCAGTGTGCCACCCCCATGTGGACACAGTCATTCTAACAGTTCAGTGTGCACACCTCCAGTTGGGCACACTCATTCTAACAGTTCAGTGTGCACACCTCCATGTGGACACCCTCATTCTAACTGTTCAGTGTGCACACCTCCATGTGGGCACACTCATTCTAACAGTTCAGTGTGCACAACTCCATGTGGGCACACTCATTCTTACAGTTCAGTGTGCACAACTCCATGTGGGCACACTCATTCTAACAGTTCAATGTGCACACCTCCATGTGGGCACACTCATTCTAACAGTTCAGTGTGCACACCTCCATGTGGACACACTCATTCTAACAGTTCAGTGTGCACACCTCCATGTGGGCACACACATTCTAACAGTGCAGTGTGCACACCTCCATGTGGACACACTCATTCTAACAGTTCAGTGTGCACACCTACCTGTGGGCACACTCATTCTAACAGATCAGTGTGCACACCTCCATGTGGACAAATTCTAACACTTCAGTGTGCACACCTCCATGTGGACACACTCATTCTAACATTTCAGTGTGCACACCTCCACAGGGACACACTCATTCTAACAGTTCAGTGTGCACACCTCCATGTGGATACACTCATTCTAACAGTTCAGTGTGCACACCTCCATGTGGACACACCAATTCTAACAGTTCAGTGTGCACACCTCCATGTGGACACACTCATTCTAACAGTTCAGTGTGCACACCTCCATGTGGACACACTCATTCTAACAGATCAGTGTGCACACCTCCATGTGGACAAATTCTAACAGTTCAGTGTGCACAACTCCATGTGGACACAGTCATTCTAACATTTCAGTGTGCACACCTCCACAGAGACACACTCATTCTAACAGTTCAATGTGCACACCTCCATGTGGACACACTCATTCTAACAGTTCAGTGTGCACACCTCCATGTGGACACACTCATTCTAACAGTTCAGTGTGCACAACTCCAGGTGGACACACTCATTCTAACAGTTCATTGTGCACACCTCCATGTGGACACAATCATTCTAACAGTTCAGTGTGCACACCTCCATGTGGGCACACTCATTCCAACAGTTCAGTGTGCACACCTCCATGTGGACACACTCATTCTAACAGTTCAGTGTTCTCACCTCCATGTGGGCACACTCATTCTAACAGTTCAGTGTGCAAACCTCCATGTGGACACACACATTCTGACAGTTCAGTGTGCACACCTCCAGGTGAACACACTCATTCTAACAGTTCAGTGTGCACACCTCCACAGGGACACACACATTCTAACAGTTCAGTGTGCACACCTCCATGTGGACACAGTCATTCTATCAGTTCAGTGTGCACACCTCCATGTGGACACAGTCATTCTAACAGTTCAGTGTGCACACCTCCACAGGGACACACACATTCTAACAGTTCAGTGTGCACACCTCCATGTGGACACAGTCATTTTAACAGTTCAGTGTGCACACCTCCATGTGGACACAGTCATTCTAACAGCTTAGTGTGCACAACTCCATGTGGGCACACTCATTCTAACAGTTCAGTGTACACGCCTCCATGTGGACACACTCATTCTAACAGTTCAGTGTGCACAACTCCATGTGGGCACACTCATTGTAACAGTTCAGTGAGCACACCTCCATGTGCACACACTCATTCTAACACTTCAGTGTGCACCCCTCCATGTGGACACATTCTAACATTTCAGTGTGCACACCTCCATGTGGACACACTCATTCTAAAAGTTCAGTGTGCACACCTCCAAAGGGACACACTCATTCTAACAGTTCAGTGTGCACACCTCCATGTGGACACACTCATTCTAACATTTCATTGTGCACACCTCCATGTGGACACACTCATTCTAACAGTTCAGTGTCCACACCTCCAGTTGGGCACACTCATTCTAACAGTTCAGTGTGCACACCTCCATGTGGACAAATTCTAACACTTCAGTGTGCACACCTCCATGTGGACACACTCATTCTAACATTTCAGTGTGCACACCTCCACAGGGACACACTCATTCTAACAGTTCAGGGTGCACACCTCCATGTGGACACACTCATTCTAACAGTTCAGTGTGCACACCTACATGTGGACACACACATTCTAACAGTTCAGTGTGCACACCTCCATATGGACACACTCATTCTAACAGTTCAGTGTGCACACCTCCATGTGGACACACTCATTCTAACAGATCAGTGTGCACACCTCCATGTGGAGAAATTCTAACAGTTCAGTGTGCACAACTCCATGTGGACAGTCATTCTAACATTTCAGTGTGCACACCTCCACAGGGACACACTCATTCAAACAGTTCAGTGTGCACAACTCCATGTGGACACACTCATTCTAACAGTTCAGTGTGCACACCTCCATGTGGACACACTCATTCTAACAGTTCAAAGTGCACACCTCCATGTGGACACACTCATTCTAACAGTTCAGTGTGCACACCTCCATGTGGACACACTCATTCTAACAGTTCAGTGTGCACACCTCCATGTGGACACACTCATTCTAACAGTTCAGTTTGCACACCTCCACAGGGATACACTCATTCTAACAGTTCAGTGTTCACACCTCCATGTGGACACACTCATTCTAACATTTCAGTGTGCACACCTCCATGTGGACACAGTCATTCTAACAGTTCAGTGTGCACACTTCCAGTTGGGCACACTCATTCTAACACTTCAGTGTGCACACCTCCATGTGGACACCCTCATTCTAACTGTTCAGTGTGCACACCTCCATGTGGGCACACTCATTCTAACAGTTCAGTGTGCACAACTCCATGTGGGCACACTCATTCTTACAGTTCAGTGTGCACAACTCCATGTGGGCACACTCATTCTAACAGTTCAATGTGCACACCTCCATGTGGGCACACTCATTCTAACAGTTCAGTGTGCACACCTCCATGTGGACACACTCATTCTAACAGTTCAGTGTGCACACCTCCATGTGGACACACACATTCTAACAGTTCAGTGTGCACACCTCCATGTGGACACACTCATTCTAACAGTTCAGTGTGCACACCTACATGTGGGCACACTCATTCTAACAGATCAGTGTGCACACCTCCATGTGGACAAATTCTAACACTTCATGTGTGCACACCTCCATGTGGACACACTCATTCTAACATTTCAGTGTGCACACCTCCACAGGGACACACTCATTCTAACAGTTCAGTGTGCACACCTCCATGTGGACACACTCATTCTAACAGTTCAGTGTGCACACCTCCATGTGGACACACTCATTCTAACAGATCAGTGTGCACACCTCCATGTGGAGAAATTCTAACAGTTCAGTGTGCACAACTCCATGTGGACACAGTCATTCTAACAGTTCAGTGTGCACACCTCCACAGGGACACACTCATTCTAACAGTTCAGTGTGCACACCTCCATGTGGACACACTCATTCTAACAGTTCAGTGTGCACACCTCCATGTGGACACACTCATTCTAACAGTTCAGTGTGCACACCTCCATGTGGACACACTCATTCTAACAGATCAGTGTGCACACCTCCATGTGGAGAAATTCTAACAGTTCAGTGTGCACAACTCCATGTGGACACAGTCATTCTAACAGTTCAGTGTGCACACCTCCACAGGGACACACTCATTCTAACAGTTCAGTGTGCACACCTCCATGTGGACACACTCATTCTAACAGTTCAGTGTGCACACCTCCATGTGGACACACTCATTCTAACAGTTCAGTGTGCACACCTCCATGTGGACACACACATTCTAACAGTTCAGTGTGCACACCTCCATGTGGACACACTCATTCTAACAGTTCAGTGTGCACACCTACATGTGGGCACACTCATTCTAACAGATCAGTGTGCACACCTCCATGTGGACAAATTCTAACACTTCAGTGTGCACACCTCCATGTGGACACACTCATTCTAACATTTCAGTGTGCACACCTCCACAGGGACACACTCATTCTAACAGTTCAGTGTGCACACCTCCATGTGGACACACTCATTCTAACAGTTCAGTGTGCACACCTCCATGTGGACACACTCATTCTAACAGATCAGTGTGCACACCTCCATGTGGAGAAATTCTAACAGTTCAGTGTGCACAACTCCATGTGGACACAGTCATTCTAACAGTTCAGTGTGCACACCTCCACAGGGACACACTCATTCTAACAGTTCAGTGTGCACACCTCCATGTGGACACACTCATTCTAACAGTTCAGTGTGCACACCTCCATGTGGACACACTCATTCTAACAGTTCAGTGTGCACACCTCCAGTTGTGCACACTCATTCTAACAGTTCAGTGTGCACACCTCCATGTGGACACCCTCATTCTAACTGTTCAGTGTGCACACCTCCATGTGGGCACACTCATTCTAACAGTTCAGTGTGCACAACTCCATGTGGGCACACTCATTCTTACAGTTCAGTGTGCACAACTCCATGTGGGCACACTCATTCTAACAGTTCAATGTGCACACCTCCATGTGGGCACACTCATTCTAACAGTTCAGTGTGCACACCTCCATGTGGACACACTCATTCTAACAGTTCAGTGTGCACACCTCCATGTGGGCACACACATTCTAACAGTTCAGTGTGCACACCTCCATGTGGACACACTCATTCTAACAGTTCAGTGTGCATACCTACATGTGGGCACACTCATTCTAACAGATCAGTGTGCACACCTCCATGTGGACAAATTCTAACACTTCAGTGTGCACACCTCCATGTGGACACACTCATTCTAACATTTCAGTGTGCACACCTCCACAGGGACACACTCACTCTAACAGGTCAGTGTGCACACCTCCATGTGGACACACTCATTCTAACAGTTCAGTGGGCACACCTCCATGTGGGCACACTCATTCTAACAGTTCTGTGTGCACACCTCCATGTGGGCACACTCATTTTAATAGTTCAGTGTGCACAACTCCAAAGGGACACACTCATTCTAACAGTTCAGTGTGCACACCTCCATGTGGACACACTCATTCTAACAGTTCAGTGTGCACACCTCCATGTGGACACACTCATTCTAACAGTTCAGTTTGCACACCTCCACAGGGATACACTCATTCTAACAGTTCAGTGTGCACACCTCCATGTGGACACACTCATTCTAACATTTCAGTGTGCACACCTCCATGTGGACACACTCATTCTAACAGTTCAGTGTGCACAACTCCATGTGGGCACACTCATTTTTACAGTTCAGTGTGCACAACTCCATGTGGGCACACTCATTCTAACAGTTCAATGTGCACACCTCCATGTGGGCACACTCATTCTAACAGTTCAGTGTGCACACCTCCATGTGGACACACTCATTCTAACAGTTTAGTGTGCACACCTCCATGTGGGCACACACATTCTAACAGTTCAGTGTGCACACCTCCATGTGGACACACTCATTCTAACAGTTCAGTGTGCACACCTACATGTGGGCACACTCATTCTAACAGTTCAGTGTGCACACCTCCATGTGGACACACTCATTCTAACAATTCAGTGTGCACACCTCCATGTGGAGAAATTCTAACAGTTCAGTGTGCACAACTCCATGTGGACACAGTCATTCTAACATTTCAGTGTGCACACCTCCACAGGGACACACTCATTCTAACAGTTCAGTGTGCACACCTCCATGTGGACACACTCATTCTAACAGTTCAGTGTGCACACCTCCATGTGGACACACTCATTCTAACAGTTCAGTGTGCACACCTCCATGTGGACACACTCATTCTAACAGTTTAGTTTGCACACCTCCACAGGGATACACTCATTCTAACAGTTCAGTGTGCACACCTCCATGTGGACACACTCATTCTAACATTTCAGTGTGCCACCTCCATGTGGACACAGTCATTCTAACAATTCAGTGTGCACACCTCCAGTTGGGCACACTCATTCTAACAGTTCAGTGTGCACACCTCCATGTGGACACCCTCATTCTAACTGTTCAGTGTGCACACCTCCATGTGGGCACACTCATTCTAACAGTTCAGTGTGCACACCTCCATGTGGACACAGTCATTCTAACAGCTTAGTGTGCACAACTCCATGTGGGCACACTCATTCTAACAGTTCAGTGTACACGCCTCCATGTGGACACACTCATTCTAACAGTTCAGTGTGCACAACTCCATGTGGGCACACTCATTGTAACAGTTCAGTGAGCACACCTCCATGTGGACACACTCATTCTAGCAGTTCAGTGTGCACACCTCC
Source organism: Peromyscus eremicus (assembly GCF_949786415.1). Taxonomy (NCBI): domain Eukaryota; kingdom Metazoa; phylum Chordata; class Mammalia; order Rodentia; family Cricetidae; genus Peromyscus; species Peromyscus eremicus. Next base: position 275,268 of record NW_026734524.1, on the reverse strand, counting down.
ATGTGGGCACACTCATTCTAACAGCTCTGTGTGCACATCTCCATGTGGGCACACTCATTCTAACACTTCAGTGTGCACCCCTCCATGTGGACACATTCTAACATTTCAGTGTGCACACCTCCATGTGGACACACTCATTCTAACAGTTCAGTGTGCACACCTCCAAAGGGACACACTCATTCTAACAGTTCAGTGTGCACACCTCCATGTGGACACACTCATTCTAACATTTCATTGTGCACACCTCCATGTGGACACACTCATTCTAACAGTTCAGTGTCCACACCTCCAGTTGGGCACACTCATTCTAACAGTTCAGTGTGCACACCTCCATGTGGACAAATTCTAACACTTCAGTGTGCACACCTCCATGTGGACACACTCATTCTAACATTTCAGTGTGCACACCTCCACAGGGACACACTCATTCTAACAGTTCAGGGTGCACACCTCCATGTGGACACACTCATTCTAACAGTTCAGTGTGCACACCTCCATGTGGACACACACATTCTAACAGTTCAGTGTGCACACCTCCATGTGGACACACTCATTCTAACAGTTCAGTGTGCACACCTCCATGTGGACACACTCATTCTAACAGATCAGTGTGCACACCTCCATGTGGAGAAATTCTAACAGTTCAGTGTGCACAACTCCATGTGGACACAGTCATTCTAACATTTCAGTGTGCACACCTCCACAGGGACACACTCATTCTAACAGTTCAGTGTGCACAACTCCATGTGGACACACTCATTCTAACAGTTAAGTGTGCACACCTCCATGTGGACACACTCATTCTAACAGTTCAAAGTGCACACCTCCATGTGGACACACTCATTCTAACAGTTCAGTGTGCACACCTCCATGTGGACACACTCATTCTAACAGTTCAGTGTGCACACCTCCATGTGGACACACTCATTCTAACAGTTCAGTTTGCACACCTCCACAGGGATACACTCATTCTAACAGTTCAGTGTTCACACCTCCATGTGGACACACTCATTCTAACATTTCAGTGTGCACACCTCCATGTGGACACAGTCATTCTAACAGTTCAGTGTGCACACTTCCAGTTGGGCACACTCATTCTAACACTTCAGTGTGCACACCTCCATGTGGACACCCTCATTCTAACTGTTCAGTGTGCACACCTCCATGTGGGCACACTCATTCTAACAGTTCAGTGTGCACAACTCCATGTGGGCACACTCATTCTTACAGTTCAGTGTGCACAACTCCATGTGGGCACACTCATTCTAACAGTTCAATGTGCACACCTCCATGTGGGCACACTCATTCTAACAGTTCAGTGTGCACACCTCCATGTGGACACACTCATTCTAACAGTTCAGTGTGCACACCTCCATGTGGGCACACACATTCTAACAGTTCAGTGTGCACACCTCCATGTGGACACACTCATTCTAACAGTTCAGTGTGCACACCTACATGTGGGCACACTCATTCTAACAGATCAGTGTGCACACCTCCATGTGGACAAATTCTAACACTTCAGTGTGCACACCTCCATGTGGACACACTCATTCTAACATTTCAGTGTGCACACCTCCACAGGGACACACTCATTCTAACAGTTCAGTGTGCACACCTCCATGTGGACACACTCATTCTAACAGTTCAGTGGGCACACCTCCATGTGGACACACCAATTCTAACAGTTCAGTGTGCACACCTCCATGTGGACACACTCATTCTAACAGTTCAGTGTGCACACCTCCATGTGGACACACTCATTCTAACAGATCAGTGTGCACACCTCCATGTGGACAAATTCTAACAGTTCAGTGTGCACAACTCCATGTGGACACAGTCATTCTAACATTTCAGTGTGCACACCTCCACAGGGACACAATCATTCTAACAGTTCAGTGTGCACACCTCCATGTGTACATACTCATTCTAACAGTTCAGTGTGCACACCTCCATGTGGGCACACTCATTCCAACAGTTCAGTGTGCACACCTCCATGTGGACACACTCATTCTAACAGTTCAGTGTTCTCACCTCCATGTGGGCACACTCATTCTAACAGTTCAGTGTGCAAACCTCCATGTGGACACACACATTCTAACAGTTCAGTGTGCACACCTCCATGTGAACACACTCATTCTAACAGTTCAGTGTGCACACCTCCAAAGGGACACACACATTCTAACAGTTCAGTGTGCACACCTCCATGTGGACACAGTCATTCTAACAGTTCAGTGTGCACACCTCCATGTGGACACAGTCATTCTAACAGTTCAGTGTGCACACCTCCACAGGGACACACACATTCTAACAGTTCAGTGTGCACACCTCCATGTGGACACAGTCATTTTAACAGTTCAGTGTGCACACCTCCATGTGGACACAGTCATTCTAACAGTTTAGTGTGCACAACTCCATGTGGGCACACTCATTCTAACAGTTCAGTGTACATGCCTCCATGTGGACACACTCTTTCTAACAGTTCAGTGTGCACAACTCCATGTGGGCACACTCATTCTAACAGTTCAGTGAGCACACCTCCATGTGGACACACTCATTCTAACAGTTCAGTGTGCACACCTCCATGTGGGCACACTCATTCTAACAGTTCTGTGTGCACACCTCCATGTGGGCACACTCATTCTAACAGTTCAGTGTGCACCCCTCCATGTGGACACATTCTAACATTTCAGTGTGCACACCTCCATGTGGACACACTCATTCTAACAGTTCAGTGTGCACACCTCCAAAGGGACACACTCATTCTAACAGTTCAGTGTGCACACCTCCATGTGGACACACTCATTCTAACATTTCATTGTGCACACCTCCATGTGGACACACTCATTCTAACAGTTCAGTGTCCACACCTCCAGTTGGGCACACTCATTCTAACAGTTCAGTGTGCACACCTCCATGTGGACACACTCATTCTAACAGTTCAGTGTGCACAACTCCAGGTGGACACACTCATTCTAACATTTCAGTGTGCACACCTCCATGTGGACACACCAATTCAAACAGTTCAGTGTGCACACCTCCATGTGGACACACTCATTCTAACAGTTCAGTGTGCACACCTCCATGTGGACACACTCATTCTAACAGTTCAGAGTGCCCACCTCCATGTGGACACACTCATTCTAACAGTTCAGTTTGCACACCTCCACAGGGATACCCTCATTCTAACAGTTCAGTGTGCACACCTCCATGTGGACACACTCATTCTAACAGTTCAGTGTGCACACCTCCATGTGGGCACACTCATTCTAACAGTTCAGTGTGCACACCTTTATGTGGGCACACTCATTTTTACAGTTCAATGTGCACACCTCCATATGGGCACACTCATTCTAACAGTTCAGTGTGCACACCTCCATGTGGACACACTCATTCTAACAGTTCAGTGTGCACACCTCCATGTGGACACACTCATTCTAACAGTTCAGTGTGCACACCTCCATGTGGGCACACACATTCTAACAGTTCAGTGTGCACACCTCCATGTGGACACACTCATTCTAACAGTTCAGTGTGCACACCTACATGTGGGCACACTCATTCTAACAGATCAGTGTGCACACCTCCATGTGGACAAATTCTAACACTTCAGTGTGCACACCTCCATGTGGACACACTCATTCTAACATTTCAGTGTGCACACCTCCACAGGGACACACTCATTCTAACAGTTCAGTGTGCACACCTCCATGTGGACACACTCATTCTAACAGTTCAGTGTGCACACCTCCATGTGGACACTCCAATTCTAACAGTTGAGTGTGCACACCTCCATGTGGACACACTCATTCTAACAGTTCAGTGTGCACACCTCCATGTGGACACACTCATTCTAACAGATCAGTATGCACTCCTCCATGTGGACAAATTCTAACAGTTCAGTGTGCACAACTCCATGTGGACACAGTCATTCTAACATTTCAGTGTGCACACCTCCACAGGGACACACTCATTCTAACAGTTCAGTGTGCACACCTCCATGTGGACACACTCATTCTAACAGTTCAGTGTGCACACCTCCATGTGGACACACTCATTCTAACAGTTCAGTGTGCACAACTCCAGGTGGACACACTCATTCTAACAGTTCATTGTGCACACCTCCATGTGGACACAATCATTCTAACAGTTCAGTGTGCACACTTCCATGTGGGCACACTCATTCCAACAGTTCAGTGTGCACACCTCCATGTGGACACACTCATTCTAACAGTTCAGTGTTCTCACCTCCATGTGGGCACACTCATTCTAACAGTTCAGTGTGCAAACCTCCATGTGGACACACACATTCTAACAGTTCAGTGTGCACACCTCCAGGTGAACACACTCATTCTAACAGTTCAGTGTGCACACCTCCACAGGGACACACACATTCTAACAGTTCAGTGTGCACACCTCCATGTGGACACAGTCATTCTAACAGTTCAGTGTGCACACCTCCATGTGGACACAGTCATTCTAACAGTTCAGTGTGCACACCTCCACAGGGACACACACATTCTAACAGTTCAGTGTGCACACCTCCATGTGGACACAGTCATTTTAACAGTTCAGTGTGCACACCTCCATGTGGACACAGTCATTCTAACAGTTTAGTGTGCACAACTCCATGTGGGCACACTCATTCTAACAGTTCAGTGTACACGCCTCCATGTGGACACACTCATTCTAACAGTTCAGTGTGCACAACTCCATGTGGGCACACTCATTCTAACAGTTCAGTGTGCACACCTCCATGTGGACACACTCATTCTAACATTTCATTGTGCACACCTCCATGTGGACACACTCATTCTAACAGTTCAGTGTCCACACCTCCAGTTGGGCACACTCATTCTAACAGTTCAGTGTGCACACCTCCATGTGGACAAATTCTAACAGTTCAGTGTGCACACCTCCATGTGGACACACTCATTCTAACATTTCAGTGTGCACACCTCCACAGAGACACACTCATTCTAACAGTTCAGTGTGCACACCTCCATGTGGACAGACTCATTCTAACAGTTCAGTGTGCACACCTCCATGTGGACACACCAATTCTAACAGTTCAGTGTGCACACCTCCATGTGGACACAGTCATTCTAACATTTCAGTGTGCACACCTCCATGTGGACACACTCATTCTAACAGATCAGTGTGCACACCTCCATGTGGAGAAATTCTAACAGTTCAGTGTGCACAACTCCATGTGGACACAGTCATTCTAACATTTCAGTGTGCACACCTCCACAGGGACACACTCATTCTAACAGTTCAGTGTGCACACCTCCATGTGGACACACTCATTCTAACAGTTCAGTGTGCACACCTCCATGTGGACACACTCATTCTAACAGTTCAGTGTGCACACCTCCATGTGGACACACTCATTCTAACAGTTCAGTGTGCACACCTCCATGTGGACACACTCATTCTAACAGTTCAGTGTGCACACCTCCATGTGGACACACTCATTCTAACATTTCAGTGTGCACACCTCCATGTGGACACAGTCATTCTAAAAGTTCAGTGTGCACACCTCCAGTTGGGCACACTCATTCTAACAGTTCAGTGTGCACACCTCCATGTGGACACCCTCATTCTAACTGTTCAGTGTGCACACCTCCATGTGGGCACACTCATTCTAACAGTTCAGTGTGCACAACTCCATGTGGGCACACTCATTCTTACAGTTCAGTGTGCACAACTCCATGTGGGCACACTCATTCTAACAGTTCAATGTGCACACCTCCATGTGGGCACACTCATTCTAACAGTTCAGTGTGCACACCTCCAAGTGGACACACTCATTCTAACAGTTCAGTGTGCACACCTCCATGTGGGCACACACATTCTAACAGTTCAGTGTGCACACCTCCATGTGGACACAGTCATTCTAACAGTTCAGTGTGCACACCTACATGTGGGCACACTCATTCTAACAGATCAGTGTGCACACCTCCATGTGGACAAATTCTAACACTTCAGTGTGCACACCTCCATGTGGACACACTCATTCTAACATTTCAGTGTGCACACCTCCACAGGGACACACTCATTCTAACAGTTCAGTGTGCACACCTCCATGTGGACACACTCATTCTAACAGTTCAGTGTGCACACCTCCATGTGGACACACCAATTCTAACAGTTCAGTGTGCACACCTCCATGTGGACACACTTATTCTAACAGTTCAGTGTGCACACCTCCATGTGGACACACTCATTCTAACAGATCAGTGTGCACACCTCCATGTGGACAAATTCTAACAGTTCAGTGTGCACAACTCCATGTGGACACAGTCATTCTAACATTTCAGTGTGCACAACTCCAGGTGGACACACTCATTCTAACAGTTCATTGTGCACACCTCCATGTGGACACAATCATTCTAACAGTTCAGTGTGCACACCTCCATGTGGGCAAACTCATTCCAACAGTTCAGTGTGCACACCTCCATGTGGACACACTCATTCTAACAGTTCAGTGTTCTCACCTCCATGTGGGCACACTCATTCTAACAGTTCAGTGTGCAAACCTCCATGTGGACACACACATTCTAACAGTTCAGTGTGCACACCTCCAGGTGAACCCACTCATTCTAACAGTTCAGTGTGCACACCTCCACAGGGACACACACATTCTAACAGTTCAGTGTGCACACCTCCATGTGGACACAGTCATTCTAACAGTTCAGTGTGCACACCTCCATGTGGACACAGTCATTCTAACAGTTCAGTGTGCACACCTCCACAGGGACACACACATTCTAACAGTTCAGTGTGCACACCTCCATGTGGACACAGTCATTTTAACAGTTCAGTGTGCACACCTCCATGTGGACACAGTCATTCTAACAGTTTAGTGTGCACAATTCCATGTGGGCACACTCATTCTAACAGTTCAGTGTACACGCCTCGATGTGGACACACTCATTCTAACAGTTCAGTGTGCACAACTCCATGTGGGCACACTCATTCTAACAGTTCAGTGAGCACACCTCCATGTGGACACACTCATTCTAACAGTTCAGTGTGCACACCTCCATGTGGGCACACTCATTCTAACAGTTCTGTGTGCACACCTCCATGCGGGCACACTCATTCTAACAGTTCAGTGTGCACCCCTCCATGTGGACACATTCTAACATTTCAGTGTGCACACCTCCATGTGGACACACTCATTCTAACAGTTCAGTGTGCACAGCTCCATGTGGACACACTCATTCTAACAGTTCAGTGTGCACACCTCCATGTGGACACACTCATTCTAACAGTTCAGTGTGCACAACTCCAGGTGGACACACTCATTCTAACAGTTCAGTGTGCACACCTCCATGTGGACAAATTCTAACAGTTCAGTGTGCACACCTCCATGTGGACACACCAATTCTAACAGTTCAGTGTGCACATCTCCATGTGGACATACACATTCTAACAGTTCAGTGTGAACAACTCCATGTGAACACACTCATTCTAACAGTTCAGTGTGCACACCTCCATGTGGACACACTCATTCTAACAGTTCAGTGTGCACACCTCCATGTGGACACACTCATTCTAACAGTTCAGTTTGCACACCTCCACAGGGATACACTCATTCTAACAGTTCAGTGTGTACACCTCCATGTGGACACAGTCATTCTAACAGTTCAGTGTGCACACCTACATGTGGGCACACTCATTTTAACAGATCAGTGTGCACACCTCCATGTGGACAAATTCTAACACTTCAGTGTGCACACCTCCATGTGGACACACTCATTCTAACATTTCAGTGTGCACACCTCCACAGGGACACACTCATTCTAACAGTTCAGTGTGCACACCTCCATGTGGACACACTCATTCTAACAGTTCAGTGTGCACACCTCCATGTGGACACACCAATTCTAACAGTTCAGTGTGCACACCTCCATGTGGACACACTCATTCTAACAGTTCAGTGTGCACACCTCCATGTGGACACACTCATTCTAACAGATCAGTGTGCACACCTCCATGTGGACAAATTCTAACAGTTCAGTGTGCACAACTCCATGTGGACACAGTCATTCTAACATTTCAGTGTGCACAACTCCAGGTGGACACACTCATTCTAACAGTTCATTGTGCACACCTCCATGTGGACACAATCATTCTAACAGTTCAGTGTGCACACTTCCATGTGGGCACACTCATTCCAACAGTTCAGTGTGCACACCTCCATGTGGACACACTCATTCTAACAGTTCAGTGTTCTCACCTCCATGTGGGCACACTCATTCTAACAGTTCAGTGTGCAAACCTCCATGTGGACACACACATTCTAACAGTTCAGTGTGCACACCTCCAGGTGAACACACTCATTCTAACAGTTCAGTGTGCACACCTCCACAGGGACACACACATTCTAACAGTTCAGTGTGCACACCTCCATGTGGACACAGTCATTCTAACAGTTCAGTGTGCACACCTCCATGTGGACACAGTCATTCTAACAGTTCAGTGTGCACACCTCCACAGGGACACACACATTCTAACAGTTCAGTGTGCACACCTCCATGTGGACACAGTCATTTTAACAGTTCAGTGTGCACACCTCCATGTGGACACAGTCATTCTAACAGTTTAGTGTGCACAACTCCATGTGGGCACACTCATTCTAACAGTTCAGTGTACACGCCTCCATGTGGACACACTCATTCTAACAGTTCAGTGTGCACAACTCCATGTGGGCACACTCATTCTAACAGTTCAGTGAGCACACCTCCATGTGGACACACTCATTCTAACAGTTCAGTGTGCACACCTCCATGTGGGCACACTCATTCTAACAGTTCAGTGAGCACACCTCCATGTGGACACACTCATTCTAACAGTTCAGTGTGCACACCTCCATGTGGACACACTCATTCTAACAGTTCAGTGTGCACACCTCCATGTGGGCACACTCATTCTAACAGTTCAGTGTGCACACCTCCATGTGGGCACACTCATTCTTACAGTTCAAAGTGCACACCTCCATGTGGGCACACTCATTCTAACAGTTCAGTGTGCACACCTCCATGTGGACACACTCATTCTAACAGTTCAGTGTGCACACCTCCATGTGGACACACTCATTCTAACAGTTCAGTGTGCACAACTCCAGGTGGACACACTCATTCTAACAGTTCAGTGTGCACACCTCCATGTGGACAAATTCTAACAGTTCAGTGTGCACACCTCCATGTGGACACACCAATTCTAACAGTTCAGTGTGCACACCTCCATGTGGACATACACATTCTAACAGTTCAGTGTGAACAACTCCATGTGAACACACTCATTCTAACAGTTCAGTGTGCACACCTCCATGTGGACACACTCATTCTGACAGTTCAGTGTGCACACCTCCATGTGGACACACTCATTCTAACAGTTCAGTTTGCACACCTCCACAGGGATACACTCATTCTAACAGTTCAGTGTGTACACCTCCATGTGGACACACTCATTCTAACAGTTCAGTGTGCACACCTCCATGTGGGCACATTCAGTCTAACAGTTCAGTGTGCACACCTCCATGTGGACACACTCATTCTAACATTTCAGTGTGCACACCTCCATGTGGACACACTCATTCTAACAGTTCAGTGTGCACACCTCCAGTTGGGCACACTCATTCTAACAGTTCAGTGTGCACAACTCCATGTGGACACAGTCATTCTAACATTTCAGTGTGCACAACTCCACAGGGACACACTCATTCTAACAGTTCAGTGTGCACACCTCCATGTGGACACACTCATTCTAACAGTTCAGTGTGCACACCTCCATGTGGGCACACTCATTCTAACAGTTCAGTGTGCACACCTCCATGTGGGCACACTCATTCTTACAGTTCAGTGTGCACACCTCCATGTGGACACACTCATTCTAACAGTTCAGTGTGCACAACTCCAGGTGGACACACTCATTCTAACAGTTCAGTGTGCACACCTCCATGTGGACAAATTCTAACAGTTCAGTGTGCACACCTCCATGTGGACACACCAATTCTAACAGTTCAGTGTGCACATCTCCATGTGGACATACACATTCTAACAGTTCAGTGTGAACAACTCCATGTGAACACACTCATTCTAACAGTTCAGTGTGCACACCTCCATGTGGACACACTCATTCTAACAGTTCAGTGTGCACACCTCCATGTGGACACACTCATTCTAACAGTTCAGTTTGCACACCTCCACAGGGATACACTCATTCTAACAGTTCAGTGTGTACACCTCCATGTGGACACAGTCATTCTAACAGTTCAGTGTGCACACCTACATGTGGGCACACTCATTTTAACAGATCAGTGTGCACACCTCCATGTGGACAAATTCTAACACTTCAGTGTGCACACCTCCATGTGGACACACTCATTCTAACATTTCAGGGTGCACACCTCCACAGGGACACACTCATTCTAACAGTTCAGTGTGCACACCTCCATGTGGACACACTCATTCTAACAGTTCAGTGTGCACACCTCCATGTGGACACACCAATTCTAACAGTTCAGTGTGCACACCTCCATGTGGACACACTCATTCTAACAGTTCAGTGTGCACACCTCCATGTGGACACACTCATTCTAACAGATCAGTGTGCACACCTCCATGTGGACAAATTCTAACAGTTCAGTGTGCACAACTCCATGTGGACACAGTCATTCTAACATTTCAGTGTGCACAACTCCAGGTGGACACACTCATTCTAACAGTTCATTGTGCACACCTCCATGTGGACACAATCATTCTAACAGTTCAGTGTGCACACTTCCATGTGGGCACACTCATTCCAACAGTTCAGTGTGCACACCTCCATGTGGACACACTCATTCTAACAGTTCAGTGTTCTCACCTCCATGTGGGCACACTCATTCTAACAGTTCAGTGTGCAAACCTCCATGTGGACACACACATTCTAACAGTTCAGTGTGCACACCTCCAGGTGAACACACTCATTCTAACAGTTCAGTGTTCACACCTCCACAGGGACACACACATTCTAACAGTTCAGTGTGCACACCTCCATGTGGACACAGTCATTCTAACAGTTCAGTGTGCACACCTCCATGTGGACACAGTCATTCTAACAGTTCAGTGTGCACACCTCCACAGGGACACACACATTCTAACAGTTCAGTGTGCACACCTCCATGTGGACACAGTCATTTTAACAGTTCAGTGTGCACACCTCCATGTGGACACAGTCATTCTAACAGTTTAGTGTGCACAACTCCATGTGGGCACACTCATTCTAACAGTTCAGTGTACACGCCTCCATGTGGACACACTCATTCTAACAGTTCAATGTGCACACCTCCATGTGGGCACACTCATTCTAACAGTTCAGTGTGCACACCTCCATGTGGACACACTCATTCTAACAGTTCAGTGTGCACACCTCCATGTGGGCACACACATTCTAACAGTTCAGTGTGCACACCTCCATGTGGACACAGTCATTCTAACAGTTCAGTGTGCACACCTACATGTGGGCACACTCATTCTAACAGATCAGTGTGCACACCTCCATGTGGACAAATTCTAACACTTCAGTGTGCACACCTCCATGTGGACACACTCATTCTAACATTTCAGTGTGCACACCTCCACAGGGACACACTCATTCTAACAGTTCAGTGTGCACACCTCCATGTGGACACACTCATTCTAACAGTTCAGTGTGCACACCTCCATGTGGACACACCAATTCTAACAGTTCAGTGTGCACACCTCCATGTGGACACACTCATTCTAACAGTTCAGTGTGCACACCTCCATGTGGACACACTCATTCTAACAGATCAGTGTGCACACCTCCATGTGGACAAATTCTAACAGTTCAGTGTGCACAACTCCATGTGGACACAGTCATTCTAACATTTCAGTGTGCACAACTCCAGGTGGACACACTCATTCTAACAGTTCATTGTGCACACCTCCATGTGGACACAATCATTCTAACAGTTCAGTGTGCACACCTCCATGTGGGCAAACTCATTCCAACAGTTCAGTGTGCACACCTCCATGTGGACACACTCATTCTAACAGTTCAGTGTTCTCACCTCCATGTGGGCACACTCATTCTAACAGTTCAGTGTGCAAACCTCCATGTGGACACACACATTCTAACAGTTCAGTGTGCACACCTCCAGGTGAACCCACTCATTCTAACAGTTCAGTGTGCACACCTCCACAGGGACACACACATTCTAACAGTTCAGTGTGCACACCTCCATGTGGACACAGTCATTCTAACAGTTCAGTGTGCACACCTCCATGTGGACACAGTCATTCTAACAGTTCAGTGTGCACACCTCCACAGGGACACACACATTCTAACAGTTCAGTGTGCACACCTCCATGTGGACACAGTCATTTTAACAGTTCAGTGTGCACACCTCCATGTGGACACAGTCATTCTAACAGTTTAGTGTGCACAATTCCATGTGGGCACACTCATTCTAACAGTTCAGTGTACACGCCTCCATGTGGACACACTCATTCTAACAGTTCAGTGTGCACAACTCCATGTGGGCACACTCATTCTAACAGTTCAGTGAGCACACCTCCATGTGGACACACTCATTCTAACAGTTCAGTGTGCACACCTCCATGTGGGCACACTCATTCTAACAGTTCTGTGTGCACACCTCCATGCGGGCACACTCATTCTAACAGTTCAGTGTGCACCCCTCCATGTGGACACATTCTAACATTTCAGTGTGCACACCTCCATGTGGACACACTCATTCTAACAGTTCAGTGTGCACAGCTCCATGTGGACACACTCATTCTAACAGTTCAGTGTGCACACCTCCATGTGGACACACTCATTCTAACAGTTCAGTGTGCACAACTCCAGGTGGACACACTCATTCTAACAGTTCAGTGTGCACACCTCCATGTGGACAAATTCTAACAGTTCAGTGTGCACACCTCCATGTGGACACACCAATTCTAACAGTTCAGTGTGCACATCTCCATGTGGACATACACATTCTAACAGTTCAGTGTGAACAACTCCATGTGAACACACTCATTCTAACAGTTCAGTGTGCACACCTCCATGTGGACACACTCATTCTAACAGTTCAGTTTGCACACCTCCACAGGGATACACTCATTCTAACAGTTCAGTGTGTACACCTCCATGTGGACACAGTCATTCTAACAGTTCAGTGTGCACACCTACATGTGGGCACACTCATTTTAACAGATCAGTGTGCACACCTCCATGTGGACAAATTCTAACACTTCAGTGTGCACACCTCCATGTGGACACACTCATTCTAACATTTCAGTGTGCACACCTCCACAGGGACACACTCATTCTAACAGTTCAGTGTGCACACCTCCATGTGGACACACTCATTCTAACAGTTCAGTGTGCACACCTCCATGTGGACACACCAATTCTAACAGTTCAGTGTGCACACCTCCATGTGGACACACTCATTCTAACAGTTCAGTGTGCACACCTCCATGTGGACACACTCATTCTAACAGATCAGTGTGCACACCTCCATGTGGACAAACTCTAACAGTTCAGTGTGCACAACTCCATGTGGACACAGTCATTCTAACATTTCAGTGTGCACAACTCCAGGTGGACACACTCATTCTAACAGTTCATTGTGCACACCTCCATGTGGACACAATCATTCTAACAGTTCAGTGTGCACACTTCCATGTGGGCACACTCATTCCAACAGTTCAGTGTGCACACCTCCATGTGGACACACTCATTCTAACAGTTCAGTGTTCTCACCTCCATGTGGGCACACTCATTCTAACAGTTCAGTGTGCAAACCTCCATGTGGACACACACATTCTAACAGTTCAGTGTGCACACCTCCAGGTGAACACACTCATTCTAACAGTTCAGTGTGCACACCTCCACAGGGACACACACATTCTAACAGTTCAGTGTGCACACCTCCATGTGGACACAGTCATTCTAACAGTTCAGTGTGCACACCTCCATGTGGACACAGTCATTCTAACAGTTCAGTGTGCACACCTCCACAGGGACACACACATTCTAACAGTTCAGTGTGCACACCTCCATGTGGACACAGTCATTTTAACAGTTCAGTGTGCACACCTCCATGTGGACACAGTCATTCTAACAGTTTAGTGTGCACAACTCCATGTGGGCACACTCATTCTAACAGTTCAGTGTACACGCCTCCATGTGGACACACTCATTCTAACAGTTCAGTGTGCACAACTCCATGTGGGCACACTCATTCTAACAGTTCAGTGAGCACACCTCCATGTGGACACACTCATTCTAACAGTTCAGTGTGCACACCTCCATGTGGGCACACTCATTCTAACAGTTCAGTGAGCACACCTCCATGTGGACACACTCATTCTAACAGTTCAGTGTGCACACCTCCATGTGGACACACTCATTCTAACAGTTCAGTGTGCACACCTCCATGTGGGCACACTCATTCTAACAGTTCAGTGTGCACACCTCCATGTGGGCACACTCATTCTTACAGTTCAATGTGCACACCTCCATGTGGGCACACTCATTCTAACAGTTCAGTGTGCACACCTCCATGTGGACACACTCATTCTAACAGTTCAGTGTGCACACCTCCATGTGGACACACTCATTCTAACAGTTCAGTGTGCACAACTCCAGGTGGACACACTCATTCTAACAGTTCAGTGTGCACACCTCCATGTGGACAAATTCTAACAGTTCAGTGTGCACACCTCCATGTGGACACACCAATTCTAACAGTTCAGTGTGCACACCTCCATGTGGACATACACATTCTAACAGTTCAGTGTGCACAACTCCATGTGAACACACTCATTCTAACAGTTCAGTGTGCACACCTCCATGTGGACACACTCATTCTGACAGTTCAGTGTGCACACCTCCATGTGGACACACTCATTCTAACAGTTCAGTTTGCACACCTCCACAGGGATACACTCATTCTAACAGTTCAGTGTGTACACCTCCATGTGGACACACTCATTCTAACAGTTCAGTGTGCACACCTCCATGTGGGCACATTCAGTCTAACAGTTCAGTGTGCACACCTCCATGTGGACACACTCATTCTAACATTTCAGTGTGCACACCTCCATGTGGACACACTCATTCTAACAGTTCAGTGTGCACACCTCCAGTTGGGCACACTCATTCTAACAGTTCAGTGTGCACAACTCCATGTGGACACAGTCATTCTAACATTTCAGTGTGCACAACTCCACAGGGACACACTCATTCTAACAGTTCAGTGTGCACACCTCCATGTGGACACACTCATTCTAACAGTTCAGTGTGCACACCTCCATGTGGGCACACTCATTCTAACAGTTCAGTGTGCACACCTCCATGTGGGCACACTCATTCTTACAGTTCAGTGTGCACACCTCCATGTGGACACACTCATTCTAACAGTTCAGTGTGCACAACTCCAGGTGGACACACTCATTCTAACAGTTCAGTGTGCACACCTCCATGTGGACAAATTCTAACAGTTCAGTGTGCACACCTCCATGTGGACACACCAATTCTAACAGTTCAGTGTGCACATCTCCATGTGGACATACACATTCTAACAGTTCAGTGTGAACAACTCCATGTGAACACACTCATTCTAACAGTTCAGTGTGCACACCTCCATGTGGACACACTCATTCTAACAGTTCAGTGTGCACACCTCCATGTGGACACACTCATTCTAACAGTTCAGTTTGCACACCTCCACAGGGATACACTCATTCTAACAGTTCAGTGTGTACACCTCCATGTGGACACAGTCATTCTAACAGTTCAGTGTGCACACCTACATGTGGGCACACTCATTTTAACAGATCAGTGTGCACACCTCCATGTGGACAAATTCTAACACTTCAGTGTGCACACCTCCATGTGGACACACTCATTCTAACATTTCAGTGTGCACACCTCCACAGGGACACACTCATTCTAACAGTTCAGTGTGCACACCTCCATGTGGACACACTCATTCTAACAGTTCAGTGTGCACACCTCCATGTGGACACACCAATTCTAACAGTTCAGTGTGCACACCTCCATGTGGACACACTCATTCTAACAGTTCAGTGTGCACACCTCCATGTGGACACACTCATTCTAACAGATCAGTGTGCACACCTCCATGTGGACAAATTCTAACAGTTCAGTGTGCACAACTCCATGTGGACACAGTCATTCTAACATTTCAGTGTGCACAACTCCAGGTGGACACACTCATTCTAACAGTTCATTGTGCACACCTCCATGTGGACACAATCATTCTAACAGTTCAGTGTGCAC
Organism: Peromyscus eremicus; assembly: GCF_949786415.1. Classification (NCBI taxonomy): domain Eukaryota; kingdom Metazoa; phylum Chordata; class Mammalia; order Rodentia; family Cricetidae; genus Peromyscus; species Peromyscus eremicus. The sequence goes on along the minus strand of NW_026734524.1, from coordinate 258,930 downwards.
ACTTCCATGTGGGCACACTCATTCCAACAGTTCAGTGTGCACACCTCCATGTGGACACACTCATTCTAACAGTTCAGTGTTCTCACCTCCATGTGGGCACACTCATTCTAACAGTTCAGTGTGCAAACCTCCATGTGGACACACACATTCTAACAGTTCAGTGTGCACACCTCCAGGTGAACACACTCATTCTAACAGTTCAGTGTTCACACCTCCACAGGGACACACACATTCTAACAGTTCAGTGTGCACACCTCCATGTGGACACAGTCATTCTAACAGTTCAGTGTGCACACCTCCATGTGGACACAGTCATTCTAACAGTTCAGTGTGCACACCTCCACAGGGACACACACATTCTAACAGTTCAGTGTGCACACCTCCATGTGGACACAGTCATTTTAACAGTTCAGTGTGCACACCTCCATGTGGACACAGTCATTCTAACAGTTTAGTGTGCACAACTCCATGTGGGCACACTCATTCTAACAGTTCAGTGTACACGCCTCCATGTGGACACACTCATTCTAACAGTTCAGTGTGCACAACTCCATGTGGGCACACTCATTCTAACAGTTCAGTGAGCACACCTCCATGTGGACACACTCATTCTAACAGTTCAGTGTGCACACCTCCATGTGGGCACACTCATTCTAACAGTTCAGTGAGCACACCTCCATGTGGACACACTCATTCTAACAGTTCAGTGTGCACACCTCCATGTGGACACACTCATTCTAACAGTTCAGTGTGCACACCTCCATGTGGGCACACTCATTCTAACAGTTCAGTGTGCACACCTCCATGTGGGCACACTCATTCTTACAGTTCAATGTGCACACCTCCATGTGGGCACACTCATTCTAACAGTTCAGTGTGCACACCTCCATGTGGACACACTCATTCTAACAGTTCAGTGTGCACACCTCCATGTGGACACACTCATTCTAACAGTTCAGTGTGCACACCTCCATGTGGACACACTCATTCTAACAGTTCAGTGTGCACAACTCCAGGTGGACACACTCATTCTAACAGTTCAGTGTGCACACCTCCATGTGGACAAATTCTAACAGTTCAGTGTGCACACCTCCATGTGGACACACCAATTCTAACAGTTCAGTGTGCACACCTCCATGTGGACATACACATTCTAACAGTTCAGTGTGAACAACTCCATGTGAACACACTCATTCTAACAGTTCAGTGTGCACACCTCCATGTGGACACACTCATTCTGACAGTTCAGTGTGCACACCTCCATGTGGACACACTCATTCTAACAGTTCAGTTTGCACACCTCCACAGGGATACACTCATTCTAACAGTTCAGTGTGTACACCTCCATGTGGACACACTCATTCTAACAGTTCAGTGTGCACACCTCCATGTGGGCACATTCAGTCTAACAGTTCAGTGTGCACACCTCCATGTGGACACACTCATTCTAACATTTCAGTGTGCACACCTCCATGTGGACACACTCATTCTAACAGTTCAGTGTGCACACCTCCATTTGGGCACACTCATTCTAACAGTTCAGTGTGCACAACTCCATGTGGACACAGTCATTCTAACATTTCAGTGTGCACAACTCCACAGGGACACACTCATTCTAACAGTTCAGTGTGCACATCTCCATGTGGACACACTCATTCTAACAGTTCAGTGTGCACACCTCCATGTGGACACACTCATTCTAACAGTTCAAAGTGCACACCTCCATGTGGACACAGTCATTCTAACAGTTCAGTGTGCACACCTCCATGTGGACACAATCATTCTAACAGTTCAGTGTGCACACCTCCATGTGGGCACACTCATTCCAACAGTTCAGTGTGCACACCTCCATGTGGACACACTCATTCTAACAGTTCAGTGTTCTCACCTCCATGTGTGCACACTCATTCTAACAGTTCAGTGTGCAAACCTCCATGTGGACACACACATTCTAACAGTTCAGTGTGCACACCTCCATGTGAACACACTCATTCTAACAGTTCAGTGTGCACACCTCCACAGGGACACACACATTCTAACAGTTCAGTGTGCACACCTCCATGTGGACACAGTCATTCTAACAGTTCAGTGTGCACACCTCCATGTGGACACAGTCATTCTAACAGTTCAGTGTGCACAACTCCATGTGGACACACTCATTCTAACAGTTCAGTGTGCACACCTCCATGTGGACACACTCATTCTAACAGTTCAGTGTGCACACCTCCATGTGGGCACACTCATTCTAACAGTTCAGTGTGCACACCTCCACAGAGACACACTCATTCTAACAGCTCTGTGCTCACACCTCCATGTGGACACAGAAATTCTAACAGTTCAGTGTGCACAACTCTATGTGGGCACACTCATTCTAACAGTTCAGTGTGCACACCTCCATGTGGACACAGTCATTCTAACAGTTCAGTGTGCACACCTCCATGTGGGCACACTCATTCTAACAGTTCAGTGTGCACACCTCCATGTGGACACACTCATTCTAACAGTTCAGTGTGCACACCTCCATGTGGGCACACTCACTCTAACAGTTCAGTGTGCACACCTCCATGTGGGCACACTCATTCTAACAGTTCAGTGTGCACACCTCCATGTGGGCACACTCATTCTAACAGCTCAGTGTGCACACCTCCATGTGGGCACACTCATTCTACACAGATCATTGTGCACACCTCCATGTGGACACAATCATTCTAACAGTTCAGTGTGCACACCTCCATGTGGACACACCCATTCTAACAGTTCATTGTGCACACCTCCATGTGGACACACTCATTCTAACAGTTCAGTGTGCACACTTCCGAGTGGACACACCAATTCTAACAGTTCACTGTGCACACCTCCATGTGGACACACCCATTCTAACAGTTCAGTGTGCACACCTCCATGTGGACACACTCATTCTAACAGTTCAGTGCGCACACCTCCATGTGGACACACTAATTCTAACAGTTCAGTGTGCACACCTCCACAGGGACATACTCATTCTAACAGTTCAGTGTGCACACCTCCATGTGGACATACACATTCTAACAGTTCAGTGTGAACACCTCCATGTGAACACACTCATTCTAACAGTTCAGTGTGCACACCTCCACAGGGACACACACATTCTAACAGTTCAGTGTGCACACCTCCATGTGGACACAGTCATTTTAACAGTTCAGTGTGCACACCTCCATGTGGACACAATCATTCTAACAGTTTAGTGTGCACAACTCCATGTGGGCACACTCATTCTAACAGTTCAGTGTGCACACCTCCATGTGGACACACTCATTCTAACAGTTCAGTGTGCATAACTCCATGTGGGCACACTCATTCTAACAGTTCAGTGTGCACACCTCCATGTGGACACACTCATTCTAACAGTTCAGTGGGCACACCTCCATGTGGGCACACTCATTCTAACAGTTCTGTGTGCACACCTCCATGTGGGCACACTCATTTTAATAGTTCAGTGTGCACACCTCCAAAGGGACACACTCATTCTAACAGTTCAGTGTGCACACCTCCATGTGGACACACTCATTCTAACAGTTCAGTGTGCACACCTCCATGTGGACACACTCATTCTAACAGTTCAGTGTGCACACCTCCATGTGGACACACTCATTCTAAAAGTTCAGTTTGCACACCTCCACAGGGATACACTCATTCTAACAGTTCAGTGTGCACACCTCCATGTGGACACACTCATTCTAACATTTCAGTGTGCACACCTCCATGTGGACACACTCATTCTAACAGTTCAGTGTGCACAACTCCATGTGGGCACACTCATTCTTACAGTTCAGTGTGCACAACTACATGTGGGCACACTCATTCTAACAGTTCAATGTGCACACCTCCATGTGGGCACACTCATTCTAACAGTTCAGTGTGCACACCTCCATGAGGACACACTCATTCTAACAGTTTAGTGTGCACACCTCCATGTGGGCACACACATTCTAACAGTTCAGTGTGCACACCTCCATGTGGATACACTCATTCTAACAGTTCAGTGTGCACACCTACATGTGGGCACACTCATTCTAACAGTTCAGTGTGCACACCTCCATGTGGACAAATTCTAACACTTCAGTGTGCACACCTCTATGTGGACACACTCATTCTAACATTTCAGTGTGCACACCTCCACAGGGACACACTCATTCTAACAGTTCAGTGTGCACACCTCCATGTGGACACACTCATTCTAACAGTTCAGTGTGCACACCTCCATGTGGACACACCAATTCTAACAGTTCAGTGTGCACACCTCCATGTGGACACACTCATTCTAACAGTTCAGTGTGCACACCTCCATGTGGACACACTCATTCTAACAGATCAGTGTGCACACCTCCATGTGGAGAAATTCTAACAGTTCAGTGTGCACAACTCCATGTGGACACAGTCATTCTAACATTTCAGTGTGCACACCTCCACAGGGACACACTCATTCTAACAGTTCAGTGTGCACACCTCCATGTGGACACACTCATTCTAACAGTTCAGTGTGCACACCTCCATGTGGACACACTCATTCTAACAGTTCAGTGTGCACAACTCCAGGTGGACACACTCATTCTAACAGTTCATTGTGCACACCTCCATGTGGACACAATCATTCTAACAGTTCAGTGTGCACACCTCCATGTGGGCACACTCATTCCAACAGTTCAGTGTGCACACCTCCATGTGGACACACTCATTCTAACAGTTCAGTGTTCTCACCTCCATGTGGGCACACTCATTCTAACACTTCAGTGTGCAAACCTCCATGTGGACACACACATTCTAACAGTTCAGTGTGCACACCTCCAAGTGAACACACTCATTCTAACAGTTCAGTGTGCACACCTCCAAAGGGACACACACATTCTAACAGTTCAGTGTGCACACCTCCATGTGGACAAAGTCATTCTAACAGTTCAGTGTGCACACCTCCATGTGGACACAGTCATTCTAACAGTTCAGTGTGCACACCTCCACAGGGACACACACATTCTAGCAGTTCAGTGTGCACACCTCCATGTGGACACAGTCATTTTAACAGTTCAGTGTGCACACCTCCATGTGGACACAGTCATTCTAACAGTTTAGTGTGCACAACTCCATGTGGGCACACTCATTCTAACAGTTCAGTGTACACGCCTCCATGTGGACACACTCATTCTAACAGTTCAGTGTGCACAACTCCATGTGGGCACACTCATTCTAACAGTTCAGTGAGCACACCTCCATGTGGACACACTCATTCTAACAGTTCAGTGTGCACACCTCCATGTGGGCACACTCATTCTAACAGTTCTCTGTGCACACCTCCATGCGGGCACACTCATTCTAACAGTTCAGTGTGCACCCCTCCATGTGGACACATTCTAACATTTCAGTGTGCACACCTCCATGTGGACACAGTCATTCTAACAGTTCAGTGTGCACACCTCCAAAGGGACACACTCATTCTAACAGTTCAGTGTGCACACCTCCATGTGGACACACTCATTCTAACATTTCATTGTGCACACCTCCATGTGGACACACTCATTCTAACAGTTCAGTGTCCACACCTCCAGTTGGGCACACTCATTCTAACAGTTCAGTGTGCACACCTCCATGTGGACACACTCATTCTAACAGTTCAGTGTGCACACCTCCATGTGGACACACTCATTCTAACAGTTCAGTGTGCACACCTCGATGTGGACAAATTCTAACAGTTCAGTGTGCACAACTCCATGTGGACACACTCATTCTAACAGTTCAGTGTGCACACCTCCATGTGGACACACTCATTCTAACAGTTCAGTGTGCACACCTCCATGTGGACACACTCATTCTACCAGTTCAGTTTGCACACCTCCACAGGGATACACTCATTCTAACAGTTCAGTGTGCACACCTCCATGTGGACACACCCATTCTAACAGTTCAGTGTGCACACCTCCATGTGGGCACACTCATTCTAACAGTTCAATGTGCACACCTCCATGTGGGCACACTCATTCTAACAGTTCAGTGTGCACACCTCCAGGTGGACACACTCATTCTAACAGTTCAGTGTGCACACATCCATGTGGACACACTCATTCTAACAGTTCAGTGTGCACAACTCCAGGTGGACACACTCATTCTAACAGTTCAGTGTGCACACCTCCATGTGGACAAATTCTAACAGTTCAGTGTGCACACCTCCATGTGGACACACCAATTCTAACAGTTCAGTGTGCACACCTCCATGTGGACATACTCATTCTAACAGTTCAGTGTGAACAACTCCATGTGAACACACTCATTCTAACAGTTCAGTGTGCACACCTCCATGTGGACACACTCATTCTAACAGTTCAGTGTGCACACCTCCATGTGGACACACTCATTCTAACAGTTCAGTTTGCACACCTCCACAGGGATACACTCATTCTAACAGTTCAGTGTGTATACCTCCATGTGGACACAGTCATTCTAACATTTAAGTGTGCACAACTCCACAGGGACACACTCATTCTAACAGTTCAGTGTGCACAACTCTATGTGGGCACACTCATTCTAACAGTTCAGTGTGCACACCTCCATGTGGACACACTCATTCTAACAGATCAGTGTGCACACCTCCATGTGGGCACACTCATTCTAACAGTTCAGTGTGCACACCTCCATGTGGACACACTCATTCTAACAGTTCAGTGTGCACACCTCCATGTGGGCACACTCATTCTAACAGTTCAGTGTGCACACCTCCATGTGGGCACACTCATTCTAACAGTTCAGTGTGCACACCTCCATGTGGGCATACTCATTCTAACAGCTCAGTGTGCACACCTCCATGTGGGCACACTCATTCTACACAGATCATTGTGCACACCTCCATGTGGACACAATCATTCTAACAGTTCAGTGTGCACACCTCCATGTGGACACACCCATTCTAACAGTTCACTGTGCACACCTCCATGTGGACACACCCATTCTAACAGTTCAGTGTGCACACCTCCATTTGGACACACTCATTCTAACAGTTCAGTGCACACACCTCCATGTGGACACACCAATTCTAACAGTTCAGTGTGCACACCTCCACAGAGACATACTCATTCTAACAGTTCAGTGTGCAGACCTCCATATGGACATACACATTCTAACAGTTCAGTGTGAACACCTCCATGTGAACACACTCATTCTAACAGTTCAGTGTGCACACCTCCACAGGGACACACACATTCTAACAGTTCAGTGTGCACACCTCCATGTGGGCACACTCATTCTAACAGCTCAGTGTGCACACCTCCATGTGGGCACACTCATTCTACACAGATCATTGTGCACACCTCCATGTGGACACAATCATTCTAACAGTTCAGTGTGCACACCTCCATGTGGACACACCCATTCTAACAGTTCAGTGTGCACACCTCCATGTGGACACACTCATTCTAACAGTTCAGTGTGCACACCTCCATGTGGACACACCAATTCTAACAGTTCACTGTGCACACCTCCATGTGGACACACCCATTCTAACAGTTCAGTGTGCACACCTCCATGTGGACACACTCATTCTAACAGTTCAGTGCGCACACCTCCATGTGGACACACCAATTCTAACAGTTCAGTGTGCACACCTCCACAGAGACATACTCATTCTAACAGTTCAGTGTGCACACCTCCATGTGGACATACACATTCTAACAGTTCAGTGTGAACACCTCCATGTGAACACACTCATTCTAACATTTCAGTGTGCACACCTCCACAGGGACACACACATTCTAACAGTTCAGTGTGCACACCTCCATGTGGACACAGTCATTTTAACAGTTCAGTGTGCACACCTCCATGTGGACACAGTCATTCTAACAGTTTAGTGTGCACAACTCCATGTGGGCACACTCATTCTAACAGTTCAGTGTGCACACCTCCATGTGGACACACTCATTCTAACAGTTCATTGTGCATAACTCCATGTGGGCACACTCATTCTAACAGTTCAGTGTGCACACCTCCATGTGGACACACTCATTCTAACAGTTCAGTGGGCACACCTACATGTGGGCACACTCATTCTAACAGATCAGTGTGCACACCTCCATGTGGACAAATTCTAACACTTCAGTGTGCACACCTCCATGTGGACACACTCATTCTAACATTTCAGTGTGCACACCTCCACAGGGACACACTCATTCTAACAGTTCAGTGTGCACACCTCCATGTGGACACACTCATTCTAACAGTTCAGTGTCCACACCTCCATGTGGGCACACTCATTCTAACAGTTCAGTGTGCACACCTCCATGTGGACACAGTCATTCTAACAGTTCAGTGTGCACACCTCCATGTGGACACACTCATTCTAACAGTTCAGTGTGCAAACCTCCATGTGGACACACTCATTCTAACAGTTCAGTGTGCACACCTCCATGTGGACAAAAACTAACACTTCAGTGTGCACACCTCCATGTGGACACAATCATTCTACCACTTCAGTGTGCACACCGCCATGTGGACACACTCTTTCTAACATTTCAGTGTGCACACCTCCACAGGCACACACTCATTCTAACAGTTCAGTGTGCACACCTCCATGTGGACACAATTATTCTAACAGTTCAGTGTGCACACCTCCACAGGGACACACTCATTCTAACAGTTCAGTGTGCACACCTCCATGTGGACACAATCATTCTAACTGTTCAGTGTGCACACCTCCACAGGGACACACTCATTCTAACAGTTCAGGGTGCACACCTGCATGTGGACACAATCATTTTAACAGTTCAGTGTGCACACCTCCATGTGGGCACACTCATTCTAACATTTCAGTGTGCACATCTCCATGTGGACACACTCATTCTAACAGTTCAGTGTGCACAGCTCCATGTGGGCACACTCATTCTAACAGTTCAGTGTGCATACCTCCAGTGGATACAACCATTCTAACAGTTCAGTGTGCACACCTCCATGTGGACACACTCATTCTAACAGTTCAGTGTGCACACCTCCATGTGGACACACTCATTCTAACAGTTCAGTGTGCACACCTCCATGTGGACACCTTCTAACAGTTCAGTGTGCACACCTCTATGTGGACACACTCATTCTAACAGTTCAGTGTGCACACTTCCATGTGGACACACTCATTCTAACAGTTCAGTGTGCACACCTCCACAGGGAAACACTCATTATAACATTTCAGTGTGCACACCTCCACAAAGACACACTCATTCTAACACTTCAGTGTGCACACCTCCATGTGGACACACTCATTCTAACCGTTCAATATGCACACCTCCATGTGGACACATTCTCACAGTTCAGTGTGCTCACCTCCATGTAGACACACTCATTCTAACATTTCAGTGTGCACACCTCCACAGGGACACAATCATTCTAACAATTCAGTGTGCACATCTCCACAGGGACACACTTATTCTAACAGTTCAGTGTGCACACCTCCATGTGGGCACACTCATTCTAACAGTTCAGTGTGCACACCTCCATGTGGGCACACTCTTTCTAACAGTTCTGTGTGCATACCTCCAGTGGACACACTCATTCTAACAGTTCAGTGTGCACACCTCCATGTAGGCACACTCATTCTAATATTTCAGTGTGCAAACCTCCACAGGGACACAATCATTCTAAGAGTTCAGTGTGCACACCTCCATGCAGACACAGTCATTCTAACAGTTCAATGTGCACACCACCACAGGGACACACTCATTCTAACAGTTCAGTTTGCACACCTCCATGTGGACACACTCATTCTAACAGTTCAGTGTGCACACCTCCATGCAGACACAGTCATTCTAACAGTTCAGTGTGCACACCTCCACAGGGACACACTCATTCTAACAGTACAGTGTGCACATCTCCATGTGGACATATTCTAACAGTTCAGTGTGCACACCTCCATGTGGGCACACTCATTCTAACAGTTCAGTGTGCACATCTCCATGTGGGCACACTCATTCTAACAGTTCAGTGTGCACACCTCCATGTGGGCACACTCATTCTAACAATTCAGTGTGCACACCTCCATGTGGGCATACTCAATCTAACAGTTCAGTGTGCACACCTCCATGTAGGCACACGCATTCTAATATTTCAGTGTGCACACTTCCATGTGGACACAATCATTCTAACAGTTCAGTGTGCACACCTCCACAGGGACACACTCATTCTAACAGTTCAGGGTGCACACCTGCATGTGGACACAATCATTTTAGCAGTTCAGTGTGCACACCTCCATGTGGGCACACTCATTCTAACATTTCAGTGTGCACATCTCCATGTGGACACACTCATTCTAACAGTTCAGTGTGCACACCTCCATGTGGGCACACTCATTCTAACAGTTCAGTGTGCACACCTCCACTGGACACAACCATTCTAACAGTTCAGTGTGCACACCTCCATGTGGACACACTCATTCTAACAGTTCAGTGTGCACACCTCCACAGGGACACACTCATTCTAACAGTTCAGTGTGCACACCTCCATGTGGACACACTCATTCTAACAGTTCAGTGTGCACACCTCCATGTGGACACATACTACCAGTTCAGTGTGCACACCTCCACAGGGACACACTCATTCTAACAGTTCAGTTTGCACACCTCCATGTGGACTCACTCATTCTAACAGTTCAGTGTGCACACCACCATGCAGGCACAGTCATTCTAACAGTTCAGTGTGCACACCTCCACAGGGACACACTCATTCTAACAATTCAGTGTGCACACCTCCATGTGGACACACTCATTCTAACAGTTCAGTGTGCACACCTCCATGTGGGCACACTCATTCTAACAGTTCAGTGTGCACACCTCCACTGGACACAACCATTCTAACAGTTCAGTGTGCACACCTCCATGTGGACACCTTCTAACAGTTCAGTGTGCACACCTCTATGTGGACACACTCATTCTAACAGTTCAGTGTGCACACTTCCATGTGGACACACTCATTCTAACAGTTCAGTGTGCACACCTCCACAGGGAAACACTCATTATAACATTTCAGTGTGCACACCTCCACAAAGACACACTCATTCTAACACTTCAGTGTGCACACCTCCATGTGGACACACTCATTCTAACCGTTCAATATGCACACCTCCATGTGGACACATTCTCACAGTTCAGTGTGCTCACCTCCATGTAGACACACTCATTCTAACATTCAGTGTGCACACCTCCACAGGGACACAATTCTTCTAACAATTCAGTGTGCACACCTCCATGCAGACACAGTCATTCTAACAGTAAGTGTGCACACCTCCATGTGGACACACTCCTTCTAACAGTTGCGTGTGCACACCTCCATGTGGACACACTCATTCTAACAGTTCAGTGTGCACACCTCCATGTGGACACACTCGTTCTAACAGTTCAGTGTGCACACCTCCATTTGGGCATACTCATTCTAACAGTTCAGTGTGCACACCTCCATGTAGGCACACTCATTCTAATATTTCAGTGTGCAAACCTCCACAGGGACACAATCATTTTAACAGTTCAGTGTGCACATCTCCATGTGGGCACACTCATTCTTACAGTTCAGTGTGCACACCTCCATGTGGACACATTCTAACAGTTCAGTGTCACACCTCCACAGGGACACACTCATTCTAACAGTTCAGTGTGCACACCTCCATGTGGACACACTCATTCTAACAGTTCAGTGTGCACACCTCCACAGGGAAACACTCATTCCAACATTTCAGTGTGCACACCTCCACAAGGACACACATATTCTAAAACTTCAGTGTGCACACCTCCATGTGGACACACTCATTCTAAAAGTTCAATATGCACACCTCCATGTGGACACATTCTCACAGTTCAGTGTGCTCACCTCCATGTAGACACACTCATTCTAATATTTCAGTGTGCAAACCTCCACAGGGACACAATCATTCTAACAATTCAGTGTGCCCACCTCCATGCAGACACAGTCATTCTAACAGTAAGTGTGCACACCTCCATGTGGACACACTCATTCTAACAGTTCAGTGTGCACACCTCCATGTGGGTACACTCATTCTAACAGTTCAGTGTGCACACCTCCACAGGGACACACTCATTCTAACAGTTCAGTGTGCACACCTCCATGTGGGCACACTCATTCTAACAGTTCAGTGTGCACACCTCCATGTGGACACACTCATTCTAACAGTTCAGGGTGCACACCTGCTTGTGGACACAATCATTTTAACAGTTCAGTGTGCACACCTCCATGTGGGCACACTCATTCTAACATTTCAGTGTGCACATCTCCATGTGGACACACACATTCTAACAGTTCAGTGTGCACACCTCCATGTGGGCACACTCATTCTAACAGTTCTGTGTGCATACCTCCAGTGGACACACTCATTCTAACAGTTCAGTGTGCACACCTCCATGTAGGCACACTCATTCTAATATTTCAGTGTGCAAACCTCCACAGGGACACAATCATTCTAAGAGTTCAGTGTGCACACCTCCATGCAGACACAGTCATTCTAACAGTTCAATGTGCACACCACCACAGGGACACACTCATTCTAACAGTTCAGTTTGCACACCTCCATGTGGACACACTCATTCTAACAGTTCAGTGTGCACACCTCCATGCAGACACAGTCATTCTAACAGTTCAGTGTGCACACCTCCACAGGGACACACTCATTCTAACAGTACAGTGTGCACATCTCCATGTGGACATATTCTAACAGTTCAGTGTGCACACCTCCATGTGGGCACACTCATTCTAACAGTTCAGTGTGCACATCTCCATGTGGGCACACTCATTCTAACAGTTCAGTGTGCACACCTCCATGTGGGCACACTCATTCTAACAATTCAGTGTGCACACCTCCATGTGGGCATACTCAATCTAACAGTTCAGTGTGCACACCTCCATGTAGGCACACGCATTCTAATATTTCAGTGTGCACACTTCCATGTGGACACAATCATTCTAACAGTTCAGTGTGCACACCTCCACAGGGACACACTCATTCTAACAGTTCAGGGTGCACACCTGCATGTGGACACAATCATTTTAGCAGTTCAGTGTGCACACCTCCATGTGGGCACACTCATTCTAACATTTCAGTGTGCACATCTCCATGTGGACACACTCATTCTAACAGTTCAGTGTGCACACCTCCATGTGGGCACACTCATTCTAACAGTTCAGTGTGCACACCTCCACTGGACACAACCATTCTAACAGTTCAGTGTGCACACCTCCATGTGGACACACTCATTCTAACAGTTCAGTGTGCACACCTCCACAGGGACACACTCATTCTAACAGTTCAGTGTGCACACCTCCATGTGGACACACTCATTCTAACAGTTCAGTGTGCACACCTCCATGTGGACACATACTACCAGTTCAGTGTGCACACCTCCACAGGGACACACTCATTCTAACAGTTCAGTTTGCACACCTCCATGTGGACTCACTCATTCTAACAGTTCAGTGTGCACACCACCATGCAGGCACAGTCATTCTAACAGTTCAGTGTGCACACCTCCACAGGGACACACTCATTCTAACAATTCAGTGTGCACACCTCCATGTGGACACACTCATTCTAACAGTTCAGTGTGCACACCTCCATGTGGGCACACTCATTCTAACAGTTCAGTGTGCACACCTCCACTGGACACAACCATTCTAACAGTTCAGTGTGCACACCTCCATGTGGACACCTTCTAACAGTTCAGTGTGCACACCTCTATGTGGACACACTCATTCTAACAGTTCAGTGTGCACACTTCCATGTGGACACACTCATTCTAACAGTTCAGTGTGCACACCTCCACAGGGAAACACTCATTATAACATTTCAGTGTGCACACCTCCACAAAGACACACTCATTCTAACACTTCAGTGTGCACACCTCCATGTGGACACACTCATTCTAACCGTTCAATATGCACACCTCCATGTGGACACATTCTCACAGTTCAGTGTGCTCACCTCCATGTAGACACACTCATTCTAACATTCAGTGTGCACACCTCCACAGGGACACAATTCTTCTAACAATTCAGTGTGCACACCTCCATGCAGACACAGTCATTCTAACAGTAAGTGTGCACACCTCCATGTGGACACACTCCTTCTAACAGTTGCGTGTGCACACCTCCATGTGGACACACTCATTCTAACAGTTCAGTGTGCACACCTCCATGTGGACACACTCGTTCTAACAGTTCAGTGTGCACACCTCCATTTGGGCATACTCATTCTAACAGTTCAGTGTGCACACCTCCATGTAGGCACACTCATTCTAATATTTCAGTGTGCAAACCTCCACAGGGACACAATCATTTTAACAGTTCAGTGTGCACATCTCCATGTGGGCACACTCATTCTTACAGTTCAGTGTGCACACCTCCATGTGGACACATTCTAACAGTTCAGTGTCACACCTCCACAGGGACACACTCATTCTAACAGTTCAGTGTGCACACCTCCATGTGGACACACTCATTCTAACAGTTCAGTGTGCACACCTCCACAGGGAAACACTCATTCCAACATTTCAGTGTGCACACCTCCACAAGGACACACATATTCTAAAACTTCAGTGTGCACACCTCCATGTGGACACACTCATTCTAAAAGTTCAATATGCACACCTCCATGTGGACACATTCTCACAGTTCAGTGTGCTCACCTCCATGTAGACACACTCATTCTAATATTTCAGTGTGCAAACCTCCACAGGGACACAATCATTCTAACAATTCAGTGTGCCCACCTCCATGCAGACACAGTCATTCTAACAGTAAGTGTGCACACCTCCATGTGGACACACTCATTCTAACAGTTCAGTGTGCACACCTCCATGTGGGTACACTCATTCTAACAGTTCAGTGTGCACACCTCCACAGGGACACACTCATTCTAACAGTTCAGTGTGCACACCTCCATGTGGGCACACTCATTCTAACAGTTCAGTGTGCACACCTCCATGTGGACACACTCATTCTAACAGTTCAGGGTGCACACCTGCTTGTGGACACAATCATTTTAACAGTTCAGTGTGCACACCTCCATGTGGGCACACTCATTCTAACATTTCAGTGTGCACATCTCCATGTGGACACACACATTCTAACAGTTCAGTGTGCACACCTCCATGTGGGCACACTCATTCTAACAGTTCAGTGTGCATACCTCCAGTGGACACAACCATTCTAACAGTTCAGTGTGCACACCTCCATGTGGACACACTCATTCTAACAGTTCTGTGTGCACACCTCCACAGGGACACACTCATTCTAACAGTTCTGTGTGCACACCTCCATGTGGACACACTCATTCTAACAGTTCAGTGTGCACACCTCCACAGGGATACACTCATTATAACAGTTCAGTTTGCACACCTCCATGTGGACACACTCATTCTAACAGTTCAGTGTGCACACCTCCATGTGGACACATTCTAACAGTTCAGTGTGCACAACTCTATGTGGACACACTCATTCTAACAGTTCAGTGTGCACACCTCCATGTGGACACACTCATTCTAACAGTTCAGTGTGCACAGCTCAACAGGGAAACACTCATTATAACATTTCAGTGTGCACACCTCCACAAGGACACACTCATTCTAACACTTCAGTGTGCACACCTCCATGTGGACACACTCATTCTAACAGATCAATATGCACACCTCCATGTGGAAACATTCTCACAGTTCAGTGTGCTCACCTCCATGTAGACACACTCATTCTAACATTTCAGTGTGCACACCTCCACAGGGACACAATCATTCTAACAATTCAGTGTGCACATCTCCACAGGGACACACTTATTCTAACAGTTCAGTGTGCACACCTCCATGTGGGCACACTCATTCTACACAGATCATTGTGCACACCTCCATGTGGACACAATCATTCTAACAGTTCAGTGTGCACACCTCCATGTGGACACACCCATTCTAACAGTTCAGTGTGCACACCTCCATGTGGACACACTCATTCTAACAGTTCAGTGTGCACACCTCCATGTGGACACACCAATTCTAACAGTTCACTGTGCACACCTCCATGTGGACACACCCATTCTAACAGTTCAGTGTGCACACCTCCATGTGGACACACTCATTCTAACAGTTCAGTGCGCACACCTCCATGTGGACACACCAATTCTAACAGTTCAGTGTGCACACCTCCACAGAGACATACTCATTCTAACAGTTCAGTGTGCACACCTCCATGTGGACATACACATTCTAACAGTTCAGTGTGAACACCTCCATGTGAACACACTCATTCTAACATTTCAGTGTGCACACCTCCACAGGGACACACACATTCTAACAGTTCAGTGTGCACACCTCCATGTGGACACAGTCATTTTAACAGTTCAGTGTGCACACCTCCATGTGGACACAGTCATTCTAACAGTTTAGTGTGCACAACTCCATGTGGGCACACTCATTCTAACAGTTCAGTGTGCACACCTCCATGTGGACACACTCATTCTAACAGTTCATTGTGCATAACTCCATGTGGGCACACTCATTCTAACAGTTCAGTGTGCACACCTCCATGTGGACACACTCATTCTAACAGTTCAGTGGGCACACCTACATGTGGGCACACTCATTCTAACAGATCAGTGTGCACACCTCCATGTGGACAAATTCTAACACTTCAGTGTGCACACCTCCATGTGGACACACTCATTCTAACATTTCAGTGTGCACACCTCCACAGGGACACACTCATTCTAACAGTTCAGTGTGCACACCTCCATGTGGACACACTCATTCTAACAGTTCAGTGGGCACACCTCCATGTGGGCACACTCATTCTAACAGTTCTGTGTGCACACCTCCATGTGTGCACACTCATTTTAATAGTTCAGTGTGCACACCTCCAAAGAAACACACTCATTCTAACAGTTCAGTGTGCACACCTCCATGTGGACACACTCATTCTAACAGTTCAGTGTGCACACATCCATGTGGACACACTCATTCTAACAGTTCAGTTTGCACACCTCCACAGGGATACACTCATTCTAACAGTTCAGTGTGCACACCTCCATGTGGACACACTCATTCTAACAGTTCAGTGTGCACAACTCCATGTGGACACACTCATTCTAACAGTTCAGTGTGCACAACTCCATGTGGGCACACTCATTTTTACAGTTCAGTGTGCACAACTTCATGTGGGCACACTCATTCTAACAGTTCAATGTGCACACCTCCATGTGGGCACACTCATTCTAACAGTTCAGTGTGCACACCTCCATGTGGACACACTCATTCTAACAGTTTAGTGTGCACACCTCCATGTGGGCACACACATTCTAACAGTTCAGTGTGCACACCTCCATGTGGACACACTCATTCTAACAGTTCAGTGTGCACACCTACATGTGGGCACACTCATTCTAACAGTTCAGTGTGCACACCTCCATGTGGACAAATTCTAACACTTCAGTGTGCACACCTCCATGTGGACACACTCATTCTAACATTTCAGTGTGCACACCTCCACAGGGACACACTCATTCTAACAGTTCAGTGTGCACACCTCCATGTGGACACACTCATTCTAACAGTTCAGTGTGCACACCTCCATGTGGACACACCAATTCTAACAGTTCAGTGTGCACACCTCCATGTGGACACACTCATTCTAACAGTTCAGTGTGCACACCTCCATGTGGACACACTCATTTTAACAGATCAGTGTGCACACCTCCATGTGGAGAAATTCTAACAGTTCAGTGTGCACAACTCCATGTGGACACAGTCATTCTAACATTTCAGTGTGCACACCTCCACAAGGACACACTCATTCTAACAGTTCAGTGTGCACACCTCCATGTGGACACACTCATTATAACAGTTCAGTGTGCACACCTCCATGTGGACACACTCATTCTAACATTTCAGTGTGCACACCTCCATGCGGACACACTCATTCTAACAGTTCAGTTTGCACACCTCCACAGGGATACACTCATTCTAACAGTTCAGTGTGCACACCTCCATGTGGACACACTCATTCTAACATTTAAGTGTGCACACCTCCATGTGGACACAGTCATTCTAACTGTTCAGTGTGCACACCTCCAGTTGGGCACACTCATTCTAACAGTTCAGTGTGCACACCTCCATGTGGACACCCTCATTCTAACAGTTCAGTGTGCACACTTCCATGTGGGCACACTCATTCTAACAGTTCAGTGTGCACAACTCCATGTGGGCACACTCATTCTTACAGTTCAGTGTGCACAACTCCATGTGGGCACACTCATTCTAACAGTTCAATGTGCACACCTCCATGTGGGCACACTCATTCTAACAGTTCAGTGTGCACACCTCCATGTGGACACACTCATTCTAACAGTTCAGTGTGCACACCTCCATGTGGGCACACACATTCTAACAGTTCAGTGTGCACACCTCCATGTGGACACACTCATTCTAACAGTTCAGTGTGCACACCTACATGTGGGCACACTCATTCTAACAGATCAGTGTGCACACCTCCATGTGGACAAATTCTAAAACTTCAGTGTGCACACCTCCATGTGGACACACTCATTCTAACATTTCAGTGTGCACACCTCCACAGGGACACACTCATTCTAACAGTTCAGTGTGCACACCTCCATGTGGACACACTCATTCTAACAGTTCATTGTGCACACCTCCATGTGGACACAATCATTCTAACAGTTCAGTGTGCACACCTCCATGTGGGCACACTCATTCCAACAGTTCAGTGTGCACACCTCCATGTGGACACACTCATTCTAACAGTTGAGTGTTCTCACCTCCATGTGGGCACACTCATTCTAACAGTTCAGTGTGCAAACCTCCATGTGGACACACACATTCTAACAGTTCAGTGTGCACACCTCCAGGTGAACACACTCATTCTAACAGTTCAGTGTGCACACCTCCACAGGGACACACACATTCTAACAGTTCAGTGTGCACACCTCCATGTGGACACAGTCATTCTAACAGTTCAGTGTGCACACCTCCATGTGGACACAGTCATTCTAACAGTTCAGTGTGCACAACTCCATGTGGACACACTCATTCTAACAGTTCAGTGTGCACACCTCCATGTGGACACACTCATTCTAACAGTTCAGTGTGCACACCTCCATGTGGACACACTCATTCTAACAGTTCAGTGTCCACACCTCCAGTTGGGCACACTCATTCTAACAGTTCAGTGTGCACACCTCCATGTGGACACACTCATTCTAACAGTTCAGTGTGCACAACTCCATGTGGACACACTCATTCTAACAGTTCAGTGTGCACAACTCCATGTGGACACACCAATTCTAACAGTTCAGTGTGCACACTTCCATGTGGACACACTCATTCTAACAGTTCAGTGTGCACACCTCCATGTGGACACACTCATTCTAACAGTTCAGTGTGCACACCTCCATGTGGACACACTCATTCTAACAGTTCAGTTTGCACACCTCCACAGGGATACACTCATTCTAACAGTTCAGTGTGCACAACTCCATGTGGACACACTCATTCTAACAGTTCAGTGTGCACTCCTCCATGTGGGCACACTCATTCTAACAGTTCAGTGTGCACACCTCCATGTGGACACACTCATTCTAACATTTCAGTGTGCACACCTCCATGTGGACACACTCATTCTAACAGTTCAGTGTGCACACCTCCAGTTGGGCACACTCATTCTAACACTTCAGTGTGCACACCTCCATGTGGACACACTCATTCTAACTGTTCAGTGTGCACACCTCCATGTGGGCACACTCATTCTAACATTTCAGTGTGCACAACTCCATGTGGGCACACTCATTCTTACAGTTCAGTGTGCACAACTCCATGTGGGCACACTCATTCTAACAGTTCAATGTGCACACCTCCATGTGGGCACACTCATTCTAACAGTTCAGTGTGCACACCTCCATGTGGACACACTCATTCTAACAGTTCAGTGTGCACACGTCCATGTGGACACACTCATTCTAACAGTTCAGTGTGCACACCTCCATGTGGGAACACTCATTCCAACAGTTCAGTGTGCACACTTCCATGTGGACACACCAATTCTAACAGTTCACTGTGCACACCTCCATGTGGACATACACATTCTAACAGTTCAGTGTGAACACCTCCATGTGAACACACTCATTCTAACTGTTCAGTGTGCACACCTCCATGTGGACACACTCATTCTAACAGTTCAGTGTGCACACCTCCATGTGGACACACTCATTCTAACAGTTCAGTGTGCACAACCCCACAGGGATACACTCATTCTAACAGTTCAGTGTGTACACCTCCATGTGGACACACTCATTCTAACAGTTCAGTGTGCACACCTCCATGTGGACAAATTCTAACACTTCAGTGTGCACACCTCCATGTGGACACACTCATTCTAACATTTCAGTGTGCACACCTCCACAGGGACACACTCATTCTAACAGTTCAGTGTGCACACCTCCATGTGGACACACTCATTCTAACAGTTCAGTGTGCACACCTCCATGTGGACACACCAATTCTAACAGTTCAGTGTGCACACCTCCATGTGGACACACTCATTCTAACAGTTCAGTGTGCACACCTCCATGTGGACACACTCATTCTAACAGATCAGTGTGCACACCTCCATGTGGAGAAATTCTAACAGTTCAGTGTGCACACCTCCATGTGGACACACTCATTCTAACATTTCAGTGTGCACACCTCCATGTGGACACACTCATTCTAACAGTTCAGTTTGCACACCTCCACAGGGATACACTCATTCTAACAGTTCAGTGTGCACACCTCCATGTGGACACACTCATTCTAACATTTCAGTGTGCACACCTCCTTGTGGACACAGTCATTCTAACAGTTCAGTGTGCACACCTCCAGTTGGGCACACTCATTCTAACAGTTCAGTGTGCACACCTCCATGTGGACACCCTCATTCTAACTGTTCAGTGTGCACACTTCCATGTGGGCACACTCATTCTAACAGTTCAGTGTGCACAACTCCATGTGGGCACACTCATTCTTACAGTTCAGTGTGCACAACTCCATGTGGGCACACTCATTCTAACAGTTCAATGTGCACACCTCCATGTGGGCACACTCATTCTAACAGTTCAGTGTGCACACCTCCATGTGGACACACTCATTCTAACAGTTCAGTGTGCACACCTCCATGTGGGCACACACATTCTAACAGTTCAGTGTGCACACCTCCATGTGGACACAGTCATTCTAACATTTCAGTGTGCACACCTACATGTGGGCACACTCATTCTAACAGATCAGTGTGCACACCTCCATGTGGACAAATTCTAAAACTTCAGTGTGCACACCTCCATGTGGACACACTCATTCTAACATTTCAGTGTGCACACCTCCACAGGGACACACTCATTCTAACAGTTCAGTGGGCACACCTCCATGTGGACACACTCATTCTAACAGTTCATTGTGCACACCTCCATGTGGACACAATCATTCTAACAGTTCAGTGTGCACACCTCCATGTGGGCACACTCATTCCAACAGTTCAGTGTGCACACCTCCATGTGGACACACTCATTCTAACAGTTCAGTGTTCTCACCTCCATGTTGGCACACTCATTCTAACAGTTCAGTGTGCAAACCTCCATGTGGACACACACATTCTAACAGTTCAGTGTGCACACCTCCAGGTGAACACACTCATTCTAACAGTTCAGTGTGCACACCTCCACAGGGACACACACATTCTAACAGTTCAGTGTGCACACCTCCATGTGGACACAGTCATTCTAACAGTTCAGTGTGCACACCTCCATGTGGACACAGTCATTCTAACAGTTCAGTGTGCACAACTCCATGTGGACACACTCATTCTAACAGTTCAGTGTGCACACCTCCATGTGGACACACTCATTCTAACAGTTCAGTGTGCACACCTCCATGTGGACACACTCATTCTAACAGTTCAGTGTCCACACCTCCAGTTGGGCACACTCATTCTAACAGTTCAGTGTGCACACCTCCATGTGGACACACTCATTCTAACAGTTCAGTGTGCACACCTCCATGTGGACACACTCATTCTAACAGTTCAGTGTGCACAACTCCATGTGGTCACACCAATTCTAACAGTTCAGTGTGCACACTTCCATGTGGACACACTCATTCTAACAGTTCAGTGTGCACACCTCCATGTGGACACACTCATTCTAACAGTTCAGTGTGCACACCTCCATGTGGACACACTCATTCTAACAGTTCAGTATGCACACCTCCACAGGGATACACTCATTCTAACAGTTCAGTGTGCACAACTCCATGTGGACACACTCATTCTAACAGTTCAGTGTGCACACCTCCATGTGGGCACACTCATTCTAACAGTTCAGTGTGCACACCTCCATGTGGACACACTCATTCTAACATTTCAGTGTGCACACCTCCATGTGGACACACTCATTCTAACAGTTCAGTGTGCACACCTCCAGTTGGGCACACTCATTCTAACACTTCAGTGTGCACACCTCCATGTGGACACACTCATTCTAACTGTTCAGTGTGCACACCTCCATGTGGGCACACTCATTCTAACAGTTCAGTGTGCACAACTCCATGTGGGCACACTCATTCTTACAG
This sequence comes from Peromyscus eremicus, assembly GCF_949786415.1. Classification (NCBI taxonomy): domain Eukaryota; kingdom Metazoa; phylum Chordata; class Mammalia; order Rodentia; family Cricetidae; genus Peromyscus; species Peromyscus eremicus. The sequence goes on along the minus strand of NW_026734524.1, from coordinate 236,272 downwards.
TTCAGTGTGCACAACTCCATGTGGGCACACTCATTCTAACAGTTCAATGTGCACACCTCCATGTGGGCACACTCATTCTAACAGTTCAGTGTGCACACCTCCATGTGGACACACTCATTCTAACAGTTCAGTGTGCACACCTCCATGTGGACACACTCATTCTAACAGTTCAGTGTGCACACCTCCATGTGGACACACTCATTCTAACAGTTCAGTGTGCACACCTCCATGTGGACAAATTCTAACAGTTCAGTTTGCACACCTCCATGTGGACACACCAATTCTAACAGTTCACTGTGCACACCTCCATGTGGACATACACATTCTAACAGTTCAGTGTGAACACCTCCATGTGAACACACTCATTCTAACAGTTCAGTGTGCACACCTCCATGTGGACACACTCATTCTAACAGTTCAGTGTGCACACCTCCATGTGGACACACTCATTCTAACAGTTCAGTTTGCACACCTCCACAGGGATACACTCATTCTAACAGTTCAGTGTGTACACCTCCATGTGGACACACTCATTCTAACAGTTCAGTGTGCACACCTCCATGTGGACACACTCATTCTAACAGTTCAAAGTGAACACCTCCATGTGGACACAGTCATTCTAACAGGTCAGTGTGCACACCTCCATGTGGGCACAATCATTCTTACAGTTCAGTGTGCACACCTCCATGTGGGCACACTCATTCCAACAGTTCAGTGTGCACACCTCCATGTGGACACACTCATTCTAACAGTTCAGTGTGCAAACCTCCATGTGGACACACACATTCTAACAGTTCAGTGTGCACACCTCCATGTGAACACACTCATTCTAACAGTTCAGTGTGCACACCTCCACAGGGACACACACATTCTAACAGTTCAGTGTGCACACCTCCATGTGTACACAGTCATTCTAACAGTTCAGTGTGCACACCTCCATGTGGACACAGTCATTCTAACAGTTCAGTGTGCACAACTCCATGTGGACACACTCATTCTAACAGTTCAGTGTGCACACCTCCATGTGGACACACTCATTCTAACAGTTCACTGTGCACACCTCCATGTGGGCACACTCATTCTAACAGTTCAGTGTGCACACCTCCACAGAGACACACTCATTCTAACAGTTCTGTGCTCACACCTCCATGTGGACACAGTCATTCTAACAGTTCAGTGTGCACAACTCTATGTGGGCACACTCATTCTAACAGTTCAGTGTGCACACCTCCATGTGGACACAGTCATTCTAACAGTTCAGTGTGCACACCTCCATGTGGGCACACTCATTCTAACAGTTCAGTGTGCACACCTCCATGTGGACACACTCATTCTAACAGTTCAGTGTGCACACCTCCATGTGGGCACACTCATTCTAACATTTCAGTGTGCACACCTCCATGTGGGCACACTCATTCTAACAGTTCAGTGTGCACACCTCCATGTGGGCACACTCATTCTAACAGCTCAGTGTGCACACCTCCATGTGGGCACACTCATTGTACACAGATCATTGTGCACACCTCCATGTGGACACAATCATTCTAACAGTTCAGTGTGCACACCTCCATGTGGACACACCCATTCTAACAGTTCAGTGTGCACACCTCCATGTGGACACACTCATTCTAACAGTTCAGTGTGCACACCTCCATGTGGACACACCAATTCTAACAGTTCAGTGTGCACACCTCCATGTGGACACACTCATTCTAACAGTTCAGTGTGCACACCTCCATGTGGACACACTCATTCTAACAGTTCAGTGTGCACACCTCCATGTGGACAAATTCTAACAGTTCAGTGTGCACACCTCCATGTGGACACACCAATTCTAACAGTTCAGTGTGCACACCTCCATGTGGACATACACATTCTAACAGTTCAGTGTGAACACCTCCATGTGAACACACTCATTCTAACAGTTCAGTGTGCACACCTCCACAGGGACACACACATTATAACAGTTCAGTGTGCACACCTCCATGTGGACACAGTCATTTTAACAGTTCAGTGTGCACACCTCCAAAGGACACAGTCATTCTAACAGTTTAGTGTGCACAACTCCATGTGGGCACACTCATTCTAACAGTTCAGTGTGCACACCTCCATGTGGACACACTCATTCTAACAGTTCAGTGTGCACACCTCCATGTGGACACACTCATTCTAACAGTTCAGTGTGCACACCTCCATGTGGGCACACTCATTCTAACAGTTCAGTGTGCACACCTCCAAAAGGGACACACTCAAACTAACAGTTCAGTGTGCACACCTCCATGTGGACACACTCATTCTAACAGTTCAGTGTGCACACCTCCATGTGGACACAGTCATTCTAACAGTTCAGTGTGCACACCTCCATGTGGACACACTCATTCTAACAGTTCAGTTTGCACACCTCCACAGGGATACACTCATTCTAACAGTTCAGTGTGCACACCTCCATGTGGACACACTCATTCTAACAGTTCAGTGTGCACACCTCCATGTGGGCACACTCATTCTAACAGTTCAGTGTGCACACCTCCATGTGGACACACTCATTCTAACATTTCAGTGTGCACACCTCCATGTGGACACACTCATTCTAACAGTTCAGTGTGCACACCTCCAGTTGGGCACACTCATTCTAACAGTTCAGTGTGCACACCTCCATGTGGACACACTCATTATAACTCTTCAGTGTGCACACCTCCATGTGGGCACACTCATTCTAACAGTTCAGTGTGTACAACTCCATGTGGGCACACTCATTCTTACAGTTCAGTGTGCACAACTCCTTGTGGGCACACTCATTCTAACAGTTCAATGTGCACACCTCCATGTGGGCACACTCATTCTAACAGTTCAGTGTGCACACCTCCATGTGGACACACTCATTCTAACAGTTCAGTGTGCACACCTCCATGTGGGCACACACATTCTAACAGTTCAGTGTGCACACCTCCATGTGGACACACTCATTCTAACAGTTCAGTGTGCACACATCCATGTGGACAAATTCTAACACTTCAGTGTGCACACCTCCATGTGGACACACTCATTCTAACATTTCAGTGTGCACACATCCACAGGGACACACTCATTCTAACAGTTCAGTGTGCACACCTCCATGTGGACACACTCATTCTAACAGTTCATTGTGCACACCTCCATGTGGACACAATCATTCTAACAGTTCAGTGTGCACACCTCCATGTGGGCACACTCATTCCAACAGTTCAGTGTGCACACCTCCATGTGGACACACTCATTCTAACAGTTCAGTGTTCTCACCTCCATGTTGGCACACTCATTCTAACAGTTCAGTGTGCAAACCTCCATGTGGACACACACATTCTAACAGTTCAGTGTGCACACCTCCAGGTGAACACACTCATTCTAACAGTTCAGTGTGCACACCTCCACAGGGACACACACATTCTAACAGTTCAGTGTGCACACCTCCATGTGGACACAGTCATTCTAACAGTTCAGTGTGCACACCTCCATGTGGACACAGTCATTCTAACAGTTCAGTGTGCACAACTCCATGTGGACACACTCATTCTAACAGTTCAGTGTGCACACCTCCATGTGGACACACTCATTCTAACAGTTCAGTGTGCACACCTCCATGTGGACACACTCATTCTAACAGTTCAGTGTCCACACCTCCAGTTGGGCACACTCATTCTAACAGTTCAGTGTGCACACCTCCATGTGGACACACTCATTCTAACAGTTCAGTGTGCACACCTCCATGTGGACACACTCATTCTAACAGTTCAGTGTGCACAACTCCATGTGGACACACCAATTCTAACAGTTCAGTGTGCACACTTCCATGTGGACACACTCATTCTAACAGTTCAGTGTGCACACCTCCATGTGGACACACTCATTCTAACAGTTCAGTGTGCACACCTCCATGTGGACACACTCATTCTAACAGTTCAGTTTGCACACCTCCACAGGGATACACTCATTCTAACAGTTCAGTGTGCACAACTCCATGTGGACACACTCATTCTAACAGTTCAGTGTGCACACCTCCATGTGGGCACACTCATTCTAACAGTTCAGTGTGCACACCTCCATGTGGACACACTCATTCTAACATTTCAGTGTGCACACCTCCATGTGGACACACTCATTCTAACAGTTCAGTGTGCACACCTCCAGTTGGGCACACTCATTCTAACACTTCAGTGTGCACGCCTCCATGTGGACACACTCATTCTAACTGTTCAGTGTGCACACCTCCATGTGGGCACACTCATTCTAACAGTTCAGTGTGCACAACTCCATGTGGGCACACTCATTCTTACAGTTCAGTGTGCACAACTCCATGTGGGCACACTCATTCTAACAGTTCAATGTGCACACCTCCATGTGGGCACACTCATTCTAACAGTTCAGTGTGCACACCTCCATGTGGACACACTCATTCTAACAGTTCAGTGTGCACACCTCCATGTGGACACACTCATTCTAACAGTTCAGTGTGCACACCTCCATGTGGACACACTCATTCTAACAGTTCAGTGTGCACACCTCCATGTGGACAAATTCTAACAGTTCAGTTTGCACACCTCCATGTGGACACACCAATTCTAACAGTTCACTGTGCACACCTCCATGTGGACATACACATTCTAACAGTTCAGTGTGAACACCTCCATGTGAACACACTCATTCTAACAGTTCAGTGTGCACACCTCCATGTGGACACACTCATTCTAACAGTTCAGTGTGCACACCTCCATGTGGACACACTCATTCTAACAGTTCAGTTTGCACACCTCCACAGGGATACACTCATTCTAACAGTTCAGTGTGTACACCTCCATGTGGACACACTCATTCTAACAGTTCAGTGTGCACACCTCCATGTGGACACACTCATTCTAACAGTTCAAAGTGAACACCTCCATGTGGACACAGTCATTCTAACAGGTCAGTGTGCACACCTCCATGTGGGCACAATCATTCTTACAGTTCAGTGTGCACACCTCCATGTGGGCACACTCATTCCAACAGTTCAGTGTGCACACCTCCATGTGGACACACTCATTCTAACAGTTCAGTGTTCTCACCTCCATGTGGGCACACTCATTCTAACAGTTCAGTGTGCAAACCTCCATGTGGACACACACATTCTAACAGTTCAGTGTGCACACCTCCATGTGAACACACTCATTCTAACAGTTCAGTGTGCACACCTCCACAGGGACACACACATTCTAACAGTTCAGTGTGCACACCTCCATGTGGACACAGTCATTCTAACAGTTCAGTGTGCACACCTCCATGTTGAGACAGTCATTCTAACAGTTCAGTGTGCACAACTCCATGTGGACACACTCATTCTAACAGTTCAGTGTGCACACCTCCATGTGGACACACTCATTCTAACAGTTCACTGTGCACACCTCCATGTGGGCACACTCATTCTAACAGTTCAGTGTGCACACCTCCACAGAGACACACTCATTCTAACAGTTCTGTGCTCACACCTCCATGTGGACACAGTCATTCTAACAGTTCAGTGTGCACAACTATGTGGGCACACTCATTCTAACAGTTCAGTGTGCACACCTCCATGTGGACACAGTCATTCTAACAGTTCAGTGTGCACACCTCCATGTGGGCACACTCATTCTAACAGTTCAGTGTGCACACCTCCATGTGGACACACTCATTCTAACAGTTCAGTGTGCACACCTCCATGTGGGCACACTCATTCTAACATTTCAGTGTGCACACCTCCATGTGGGCACACTCATTCTAACAGTTCAGTGTGCACACCTCCATGTGGGCACACTCATTCTAACAGCTCAGTGTGCACACCTCCATGTGGGCACACTCATTGTACACAGATCATTGTGCACACCTCCATGTGGACACAATCATTCTAACAGTTCAGTGTGCACACCTCCATGTGGACACACCCATTCTAACAGTTCAGTGTGCACACCTCCATGTGGACACACTCATTCTAACAGTTCAGTGTGCACACCTCCATGTGGACACACCAATTCTAACAGTTCAGTGTGCACACCTCCATGTGGACACACTCATTCTAACAGTTCAGTGTGCACACCTCCATGTGGACACACTCATTCTAACAGTTCAGTGTGCACACCTCCATGTGGACAAATTCTAACAGTTCAGTGTGCACACCTCCATGTGGACACACCAATTCTAACAGTTCAGTGTGCACACCTCCATGTGGACATACACATTCTAACAGTTCAGTGTGAACACCTCCATGTGAACACACTCATTCTAACAGTTCAGTGTGCACACCTCCACAGGGACACACACATTATAACAGTTCAGTGTGCACACCTCCATGTGGACACAGTCATTTTAACAGTTCAGTGTGCACACCTCCAAAGGACACAGTCATTCTAACAGTTTAGTGTGCACAACTCCATGTGGGCACACTCATTCTAACAGTTCAGTGTGCACACCTCCATGTGGACACACTCATTCTAACAGTTCAGTGTGCACACCTCCATGTGGACACACTCATTCTAACAGTTCAGTGTGCACACCTCCATGTGGGCACACTCATTCTAACAGTTCAGTGTGCACACCTCCAAAAGGGACACACTCAAACTAACAGTTCAGTGTGCACACCTCCATGTGGACACACTCATTCTAACAGTTCAGTGTGCACACCTCCATGTGGACACACTCATTCTAACAGTTAAGTGTGCACACCTCCATGTGGACACACTCATTCTAACAGTTCAGTGTGCACACCTCCATGTGGGCACACTCATTCCAACAGTTCAGTGTGCACACCTCCATGTGGACACACTCATTCTAACAGTTCAGTGTTCTCACCTCCATGTGGGCACACTCATTCTAACAGTTCAGTGTGCAAACCTCCATGTGGACACACACATTCTAACAGTTCAGTGTGCACACCTCCATGAACACACTCATTCTAACAGTTCTGTGTGCACACCTCCACAGGGACACACACATTCTAACAGTTCAGTGTGCACACCTCCATGTGGACACAGTCATTCTAACAGTTCAGTGTGCACACCTCCATGTGGACACAGTCATTCTAACAGTTCAGTGTGCACAACTCCATGTGGACACACTCATTCTAACAGTTCAGTGTGCACACCTCCATGTGGACACACTCATTCTAACAGTTCAGTGTGCACCCCTCCATATGGGCACACTCATTCTAACAGTTCAGTGTGCACACCTCCACAGAGACACACTCATTCTAACAGTTCTGTGCTCACACCTCCATGTGGACACAGTCATTCTAACAGTTCAGTGTGCACAACTCTATGTGGGCACACTCATTCTAACAGTTCAGTGTGCACACCTCCATGTGGACACAGTCATTCTAACAGTTCAGTGTGCACACCTCCATGTGGGCATACTCATTCTAACAGTTCAGTGTGCACACCTCCATGTGGACACACTCATTTTAACAGTTCAGTGTGCACACCTCCATGTGGGCACACTCATTCTAACAGTTCAGTGTGCACACCTCCATGTGGACAAATTCTAACAGTTCAGTGTGCACAACTCCATGTGGACACAGTCATTCTAACATTTCAGTGTGCACACCTCCACAGGGACACACTCATTCTAACAGTTCAGTGTGCACACCTCCATGTGGACACACACATTCTAACAGTTCAGTGTGAACACCGCCATGTGAACACACTCATTCTAACAGTTCAGTGTGCACACCTCCACAGGGACACACACATTCTAACAGTTCAGTGTGCACACCTCCATGTGGACACAGTCATTCTAACAGTTCAGTGTGCACACCTCCATGTGGACACAGTTATTCTAACAGTTCAGTGTGCACAACTCCATGTGGACACACTCATTCTAACAGTTCAGTGTGCACACCTCCATGTGGACACACTCATTCTAACAGTTCAGTGTGCACACCTCCATGTGGGCACACTCATTCTAACAGTTCAGTGTGCACACCTCCAAAGGGACACACTCATTCTAACAGTTCAGTGTGCACACCTCCATGTGGACACACTCATTCTAACAGTTCAGTGTGCACACCTCCATGTGGACACAGTTATTCTAACAGTTCAGTGTGCACAACTCCATGTGGACACACTCATTCTAACAGTTCAGTGTGCACACCTCCATGTGGACACACTCATTCTAACAGTTCAGTGTGCACACCTCCATGTGGGCACACTCATTCTAACAGTTCAGTGTGCACACCTCCAAAGGGACACACTCATTCTAACAGTTCAGTGTGCACACCTCCATGTGGACACACTCATTCTAACAGTTCAGTGTGCACACCTCCATGTGGGCCCACTCATTCTAACAGTTCAGTGTGCACACCTCCAAAGGGACACACTCATTCTAACAGTTCAGATTGCACACCTCCATGTGGACACACTCATTCTAAAAGTTCAGAGTGCACACCTCCATGTGGACACACTCATTCTAACAGTTCAGTGTGCACACCTCCATGTGGGCACACTCATTCTAACAGTTCAGTGTGCACACCTCCATGTGGACACACTCATTCTAACAGTTCAGTGTGCACACCTACTTGTGGACAAATTCTAACAGTTCAGTGTGCACAACTCCATGTGGACACAGTCATTCTAACATTTCAGTGTGCACACCTCCACAGGGACACATTCATTCTAACAGTTCAGTGTGCACACCTCCATGTGGACACACTCATTCTAACAGTTCAGTGTGCACACCTCCATGTGGACACACTCATTCTAACAGTTCAAAGTGCACACCTCCATGTGGACACAGTCATTCTAACAGTTCAGTGTGCACACCTCCATGTGGACACAATCATTCTAACAGTTCAGTGTGCACACCTCCATGTGGGCACACTCATTCCAACAGTTCAGTGTGCACACCTCCATGTGGACACACTCATTCTAACAGTTCAGTGTTCTCACCTCCATGTGTGCACACTCATTCTAACAGTTCAGTGTGCAAACCTCCATGTGGACACACACATTCTAACAGTTCAGTGTGCACACCTCCATGTGAACACACTCATTCTAACAGTTCAGTGTGCACACCTCCATTTGGACACACTCATTCTAACAGTTCAGTGTGCACAACTCCATGTGGGCATACTCATTCTAATAGTTCAGTGTCCACACCTCCATGTGGACACACTCATTCTAACAGTTCAGTGTGCACACCTCCATGTGGGCACACTCATTCTAACAGTTCTGTGTGCACACCTCCATGTGGGCACACTCATTCTAACAGTTCAGTGTGCACACCTCCAAAGGGACACACTCATTCTAACAGTTCAGAGTGCACACCTCCATGTGGACACACTCATTCTAACAGTTCAGTGTGCACACCTCCATGTGGACACACTCATTCTAACAGTTCAGTGTGCACACCTCCATGTGGACACACTCATTCTAACAGTTCAGTTTGCACACCTCCACAGGGATACACTCATTCTAACAGTTCAGGTTGCACACCTCCATGTGGACACACTCATTCTAACAGTTCAGTGTGCACACCTCCAAGTGGGCACACTCATTCTTACAGTTCAGTGTGCAAAACTCCATGTGGGCACACCCATTCTAACAGTTCAATGTGCACACCTCCATGTGGGCACACTCATTCTAACTGTTCAGTGTGCACACCTCCATCTGGACACACTCATTCTAACAGTTCAGTGTGCACACCTCCATGTGGACACACTCATTCTAACAGTTCAGTGTGCACACCTCCATGTGGGCACACTCATTCTAAAAGTTCAGTGTGCACACCTTCATGTGGGCACACTCATTGTACACAGTTCATTGTGCACACCTCCATGTGGACACAATCATTCTAACAGTTCAGTGTGCACACCTCCATGTGGGCACACTCATTCCAACAGTTCAGTGTGCACACCTCCATGTGGACACACTCATTATAACAGTTCAGTGTTCTCAACTCCATGTGGGCACACTCATTCTAACAGTTCAGTGTGCAAACCTCCATGTGGACACACACATTCTAACAGTTCAGTGTGCACACCTCCATGTGAACACACTCATTCTAACAGTTCAGTGTGCACACCTCCACAGGGACACACACATTCTAACAGTTCAGTGTGCACACCTCCATTTGGACACACTCATTCTAACAGTTCAGTGTGCACAAATCCATGTGGGCACACTCATTCTAACAGTTCAGTGTGCACACCTCCATGTGGACACACTCATTCTAACAGTTCAGTGTGCACACCGCCATGTGGGCACACTCATTCTAACAGTTCTGTGTGCACACCTCCATGTGGGCACACTCATTCTAACAGTTCAGGGTGCACACCTCCAAAGGGACACACTCATTCTAACAGTTCAGAGTGCACACCTCCATGTGGGCACACTCATTCTAACAGTTCAGTGTGCACACCTCCATGTGGGCCCACTCATTCTAACAGTTCAGTGTGCACACCTCCAAAGGGACACACTCATTCTAACAGTTCAGATTGCACACCTCCATGTGGACACACTCATTCTAACAGTTCAGAGTGCACACCTCCATGTGGACACACTCATTCTAACAGTTCAGTGTGCACACCTCCATGTGGGCACACTCATTCTAACAGTTCAGTGTGCACACCTCCATGTGGACACACTCATTCTAACAGTTCAGTGTGCACACCTCCATGTGGACAAATTCTAACAGTTCAGTGTGCACAACTCCATGTGGACACAGTCATTCTAACATTTCAGTGTGCACACCTCCACAGGGACACACTCATTCTAAAGGTTCAGTGTGCACACCTCCATGTGGACACACTCATTCTAACAGTTCAGTGTGCACACCTCCATGTGGACACACTCATTCTAACAGTTCAGTGTGCACACCTCCATGTGGACACAGTCATTCTAACAGTTCAGTGTGCACACCTCCATGTGGACACACTCATTCTAACAGTTCAGTGTGCACACCTCCATGTGGGCACACTCATTCCAACAGTTCAGTGTGCACACCTCCATGTGGACACACTCATTCTAACAGTTCAGTGTGCACACCTCCATGTGGGCACACTCATTCCAACAGTTCAGTGTGCACACCTCCATGTGGACACACTCATTCTAACAGTGCAGTGTGCACACCTCCATGTGGGCACACTCATTCTAACAGTTCAGTATGCACACCTCCATGTGGACACGCTCATTCTAACAGTTCAGTGTGCACACCTCCTTGTGGGCACACACATTCTAACAGTTCAGTGTGCACATCTCCATGTGGACACACTCATTCTAACATTTCAGTGTGCACACCTCCATGTGGACACACTCATTCTAACAGTTCAGTGTGCACACCTCCATGTGGACACACTCATTCTAACAGTTCAGTGTGCACACCTCAATGTGGACACACTCATTCTAACAGTTCAGTGTGCACACCTCCATGTGGACACACTCATTCTAACAGTTCAGTGTGCACAACTCCATGTGGGCACACTCATTCTTACAGTTCAGTGTGCACAACTCCATGTGGGCACACTCATTCTAACAGTTCAATGTGCACACCTCCATGTGGACACACTCATTCTAACAGTTCAGTGTGCACACCTCCATGTGGACAAATTCTAACAGTTCAGTGTGCACACCTCCATGTGGACACACCAATTCTAACAGTTCACTGTGCACACCTCCATGTGGACATACACATTCTAACAGTTCAGTGTGAACACCTCCATGTGAACACACTCATTCTAACAGTTCAGTGTGAACACCTCCATGTGGACACACTCATTCTAACAGTTCAGTGTGCACACCTCCATGTGGACACACTCATTCTAACAGTTCAGTTTGCACACCTCCACAGGGATACACTCATTCTAACAGTTCAGTGTGTACACCTCCATGTGGACACACTCATTCTAACAGTTCAGTGTGCACACCTCCATGTGGACACACTCATTCTAACAGTTCAAAGTGAACACCTCCATGTGGACACAGTCATTCTAACAGGTCAGTGTGCACACCTCCATGTGGGCACAATCATTCTAACAGTTCAGTGTGCACACCTCCATGTGGGCACACTCATTCCAACAGTTCAGTGTGCACACCTCCATGTGGACACACTCATTCTAACAGTTCAGTGTTCTCACCTCCATGTGTGCACCCTCATTCTAACAGTTCAGTGTGCAAACATCCATGTGGACACACACATTCTAACAGTTCAGTGTGCACACCTCCATGTGAACACACTCATTCTAACAGTTCAGTGTGCACACCTCCATTTGGACACACTCATTCTAACAGTTCAGTGTGCACAACTCCATGTGGGCATACTCATTCTAATAGTTCAGTGTCCACACCTCCATGTGGACACACTCATTCTAACAGTTCAGTGTGCACACCTCCATGTGGGCACACTCATTCTAACAGTTCTGTGTGCACACCTCCATGTGGGCACACTCATTCTAACAGTTCAGTGTGCACACCTCCAAAGGGACACACTCATTCTAACAGTTCAGAGTGCACATCTCCATGTGGACACACTCATTCTAACAGTTCAGTGTGCACACCTCCATGTGGACACACTCATTCTAACAGTTCAGTGTGCACACCTCCATGTGGACACACTCATTCTAACAGTTCAGTTTGCACACCTCCACAGGGATACACTCATTCTAACAGTTCAGGTTGCACACCTCCATGTGGACACACTCATTCTAACAGTTCAGTGTGCACACCTCCAGGTGGGCACACTCATTCTTACAGTTCAGTGTGCAAAACTCCATGTGGGCACACCCATTCTAACAGTTCAATGTGCACACCTCCATGTGGGCACACTCATTCTAACTGTTCAGTGTGCACACCTCCATCTGGACACACTCATTCTAACAGTTCAGTGTGCACACCTCCATGTGGACACACTCATTCTAACAGTTCAGTGTGCACACCTCCATGTGGGCACACTCATTCTAAAAGTTCAGTGTGCACACCTTCATGTGGGCACACTCATTGTACACAGTTCATTGTGCACACCTCCATGTGGACACAATCATTCTAACAGTTCAGTGTGCACACCTCCATGTGGGCACACTCATTCCAACAGTTCAGTGTGCACACCTCCATGTGGACACACTCATTATAACAGTTCAGTGTTCTCAACTCCATGTGGGCACACTCATTCTAACAGTTCAGTGTGCAAACCTCCATGTGGACACACACATTCTAACAGTTCAGTGTGCACACCTCCATGTGAACACACTCATTCTAACAGTTCAGTGTGCACACCTCCACAGGGACACACACATTCTAACAGTTCAGTGTGCACACCTCCATTTGGACACACTCATTCTAACAGTTCAGTGTGCACAAATCCATGTGGGCACACTCATTCTAACAGTTCAGTGTGCACACCTCCATGTGGACACACTCATTCTAACAGTTCAGTGTGCACACCTCCATGTGGGCACACTCATTCTAACAGTTCTGTGTGCACACCTCCATGTGGGCACACTCATTCTAACAGTTCAGGGTGCACACCTCCAAAGGGACACACTCATTCTAACAGTTCAGAGTGCACACCTCCATGTGGGCACACTCATTCTAACAGTTCAGTGTGCACACCTCCATGTGGGCCCACTCATTCTAACAGTTCAGTGTGCACACCTCCAAAGGGACACACTCATTCTAACAGTTCAGATTGCACACCTCCATGTGGACACACTCATTCTAACAGTTCAGAGTGCACACCTCCATGTGGACACACTCATTCTAACAGTTCAGTGTGCACACCTCCATGTGGGCACACTCATTCTAACAGTTCAGTGTGCACACCTCCATGTGGACACACTCATTCTAACAGTTCAGTGTGCACACCTCCATGTGGACAAATTCTAACAGTTCAGTGTGCACAACTCCATGTGGACACAGTCATTCTAACATTTCAGTGTGCACACCTCCACAGGGACACACTCATTCTAAAGGTTCAGTGTGCACACCTCCATGTGGACACACTCATTCTAACAGTTCAGTGTGCACACCTCCATGTGGACACACTCATTCTAACAGTTCAGTGTTCTCACCTCCATGTGGGCACACTCATTCTAACAGTTCAGTGTGCGAACCTCCATGTGGACACACACATTCTAACAGTTCAATGTGCACACCTCCATGTGAACACACTCATTCTAACAGTTCAGTGTGCACACCTCCACAGGGACACACACATTCTAACAGTTCAGTGTGCACACCTCCATGTGGACACAGTCATTCTAACAGTTCAGTGTGCACACCTCCATGTGGACACAGTCATTCTAACAGTTCAGTGTGCACAACTCCATGTGGGCACACTCATTCTAACAGTTCAGTGTGCACACCTCCATGTGGGCACACTCATTCTAACAGTGCAGTGTGCACACCTCCATGTGGGCACACTCATTCTAACAGTTCAGTGTGCACACCTCCATGTGGACACGCTCATTCTAACAGTTCAGTGTGCACACCTCCTTGTGGGCACACACATTCTAACAGTTCAGTGTTCACACCTCCATGTGGACACACTCATTCTAACATTTCAGAGTGCACACCTCCATGTGGACACACTCATTCTAACAGTTCAGTGTGCACACCTCCATGTGGACACACTCATTCTAACAGTTCAGTGTGCACACCTCCATGTGGACACACTCATTCTAACAGTTCAGTGTGCACACCTCCATGTGGACACACTCATTCTAACAGTTCAGTGTGCACACCTCCATGTGGACAAATTCTAACAGTTCAGTGTGCACACCTCCATGTGGACACACCAATTCTAACAGTTCACTGTGCACACCTCCATGTGGACATACACATTCTAACAGTTCAGTGTGAACACCTCCATGTGAACACACTCATTCTAACAGTTCAGTGTGAACACCTCCATGTGGACACACTCATTCTAACAGTTCAGTGTGCACACCTCCATGTGGACACACTCATTCTAACAGTTCAGTTTGCACACCTCCACAGGGATACACTCATTCTAACAGTTCAGTGTGTACACCTCCATGTGGACACACTCATTCTAACAGTTCAGTGTGCACACCTCCATGTGGACACACTCATTCTAACAGTTCAAAGTGAACACCTCCATGTGGACACAGTCATTCTAACAGGTCAGTGTGCACACCTCCATGTGGGCACAATCATTCTAACAGTTCAGTGTGCACACCTCCA
This sequence comes from Peromyscus eremicus, assembly GCF_949786415.1. Lineage (NCBI taxonomy): Eukaryota > Metazoa > Chordata > Mammalia > Rodentia > Cricetidae > Peromyscus > Peromyscus eremicus. The sequence goes on along the minus strand of NW_026734524.1, from coordinate 221,093 downwards.
TGTGGGCACACTCATTCCAACAGTTCAGTGTGCACACCTCCTTGTGGACACACTCATTCTAACATTTCAGTGTTCTCACCTCCATGTGGGCACACTCATTCTAACAGTTCAGTGTGCAAACCTCCATGTGGACACACACATTCTAACAGTTCAGTGTGCACACCTCCATGTGAACACACTCATTCTAACAGTTCAGTGTGCACACCTCCACAGGGACACACACATTCTAACAGTTCAGTGTGCACACCTCCATGTGGACACAGTCATTCTAACAGTTCAGTGTGCACACCTCCATGTGGACACAGTCATTCTAACAGTACAGTGTGCACAACTCCATGTGGACACACTCATTCTAACAGTTCAGTGTGCACACCTCCATGTGGACACACTCATTCTAACAGTTCACTGTGCACATCTCCATGTGGGCACACTCATTCTAACAGTTCAGTGTGCACACCTCCACAGAGACACACTCATTCTAACAGTTCTGTGCTCACACCTCCATGTGGACACAGTCATTCTAACAGTTCAGTGTGCACAACTCTATGTGGGCACACTCATTCTAACAGTTCAGTGTGCACACCTCCATGTGGACACAGTCATTCTAACAGTTCAGTGTGCACACCTCCATGTGGGCACACTCATTCTAACAGTTCAGTGTGCACACCTCCATGTGGACACACTCATTCTAACAGTTCAGTGTGCACACCTCCATGTGGGCACACTCATTCTAACAGTTCAGTGTGCACACCTCCATGTGGACACACTCATTCTAACAGTTCAGTGTGCACACCTCCATGTGGACACAGTCATTCTAACAGGTCAGTGTGCACACCTCCATGTGGGCACAATCATTCTAACAGTTCAGTGTGCACACCTCCATGTGGGCACACTCATTCCAACAGTTCAGTGTGCACACCTCCATGTGGACACACTCATTCTAACATTTCAGTGTTCTCACCTCCATGTGGGCACACTCATTCTAACAGTTCAGTGTGCAAACCTCCATGTGGACACACACATTCTAACAGTTCAGTGTGCACACCTCCATGTGAACACACTCATTCTAACAGTTCAGTGTGCACACCTCCACAGGGACACACACATTCTAACAGTTCAGTGTGCACACCTCCATGTGGACACAGTCATTCTAACAGTTCAGTGTGCACACCTCCATGTGGACACAGTCATTCTAACAGTTCAGTGTGCACAACTCCATGTGGACACACTCATTCTAACAGTTCAGTGTGCACACCTCCATGTGGACACACTCATTCTAACAGTTCACTGTGCACATCTCCATGTGGGCACACTCATTCTAACAGTTCAGTGTGCACACCTCCACAGAGACACACTCATTCTAACAGTTCTGTGCTCACACCTCCATGTGGACACAGTCATTCTAACAGTTCAGTGTGCACAACTCTATGTGGGCACACTCATTCTAACAGTTCAGTGTGCACACCTCCATGTGGACACAGTCATTCTAACAGTTCAGTGTGCACACCTCCATGTGGGCACACTCATTCTAACAGTTCAGTGTGCACACCTCCATGTGGACACACTCATTCTAACAGTTCAGTGTGCACACCTCCATGTGGGCACACTCATTCTAACAGTTCAGTGTGCACACCTCCATGTGGGCACACTCATTCTAACAGTTCAGTGTGCACACCTCCATGTGGGCACACTCATTCTAACAGTTCAGTGTGCACACCTCCATGTGGGCACACTCATTGTACACAGATCATTGTGCACACCTCCATGTGGACACAATCATTCTAACAGTTCAGTGTGCACACCTCCATGTGGACACACCCATTCTAACAGTTCAGTGTGCACACCTCCATGTGGACACACTCATTCTAACAGTTCAGTGTGCACACCTCCATGTGGACACACCAATTCTAACAGTTCAGTGTGCACACCTCCATGTGGACACACTCATTCTAACAGTTCAGTGTGCACACCTCCATGTGGACACACTCATTCTAACAGTTCAGTGTGCACACCTCCATGTGGACAAATTCTAACAGTTCAGTGTGCACACCTCCATGTGGACACACCAATTCTAACAGTTCAGTGTGCACACCTCCATGTGGACATACACATTCTAACAGTTCAGTGTGAACACCTCCATGTGAACACACTCATTCTAACAGTTCAGTGTGCACACCTCCACAGGGACACACACATTATAACAGTTCAGTGTGCACACCTCCATGTGGACACAGTCATTTTAACAGTTCAGTGTGCACACCTCCAAAGGACACAGTCATTCTAACAGTTTAGTGTGCACAACTCCATGTGGGCACACTCATTCTAACAGTTCAGTGTGCACACCTCCATGTGGACACACTCATTCTAACAGTTCAGTGTGCACACCTCCATGTGGACACACTCATTTTAACAGTTCAGTGTGCACACCTCCATGTGGGCACACTCATTCTAACAGTTCTGTGTGCACTCCTCCATGTGGGCACACTCATTCTAACAGTTCAGTGTGCACACCTCCAAAAGGGACACACTCAAACTAACAGTTCAGTGTGCACACCTCCATGTGGACACACTCATTCTAACAGTTCAGTGTGCACACCTCCATGTGGACACAGTCATTCTAACAGTTCAGTGTGCACACCTCCATGTGGACACACTCATTCTAACAGTTCAGTTTGCACACCTCCACAGGGATACACTCATTCTAACAGTTCAGTGTGCACACCTCCATGTGGACACACTCATTCTAACAGTTCAGTGTGCACACCTCCATGTGGGCACACTCATTCTAACAGTTCAGTGTGCACACCTCCATGTGGACACACTCATTCTAACATTTCAGTGTGCACACCTCCATGTGGACACACTCATTCTAACAGTTCAGTGTGCACACCTCCAGTTGGGCACACTCATTCTAACAGTTCAGTGTGCACACCTCCATGTGGACCCACTCATTATAACTCTTCAGTGTGCACACCTCCATGTGGGCACACTCATTCTAACAGTTCAGTGTGTACAACTCCATGTGGGCACACTCATTCTTACAGTTCAGTGTGCACAACTCCTTGTGGGCACACTCATTCTAACAGTTCAATGTGCACACCTCCATGTGGGCACACTCATTCTAACAGTTCAGTGTGCACACCTCCATGTGGACACACTCATTCTAACAGTTCAGTGTGCACACCTCCATGTGGGCACACACATTCTAACAGTTCAGTGTGCACACCTCCATGTGGACACACTCATTCTAACAGTTCAGTGTGCACACATCCATGTGGACAAATTCTAACACTTCAGTGTGCACACCTCCATGTGGACACACTCATTCTAACATTTCAGTGTGCACACATCCACAGGGACACACTCATTCTAACAGTTCAGTGTGCACACCTCCATGTGGACACACTCATTCTAACAGTTCAGTGTGCACACCTCCATGTGGACACACCAATTCTAACAGTTCAGTGTGCACAACTCCATGTGGACACACTCATTCTAACAGTTCAGTGTGCACACCTCCATGTGGACACACTCATTCTAACAGTTCAGTGTGCACACCTCCATGTGGACACAGTCATTCTAACATTTCAGTGTGCACACCTCCACAGGGACACACTCATTCTAACAGTTCCGTGTGCACACCTCAATGTGGACACACTCATTCTAACAGTTCAGTGTGGACACCTCCATGTGGGCACACTCATTCCAACAGTTCAGTGTGCACACCTCCATGTGGACACACTCATTCTAACAGTTCAGTGTTCTCACCTCCATGTGGGCACACTCATTCTAACAGTTCAGTGTGCAAACCTCCATGTGGACACACACATTCTAACAGTTCAGTGTGCACACCTCCATGAACACACTCATTCTAACAGTTCTGTGTGCACACCTCCACAGGGACACACACATTCTAACAGTTCAGTGTGCACACCTCCATGTGGACACAGTCATTCTAACAGTTCAGTGTGCACACCTCCATGTGGACACAGTCATTCTAACAGTTCAGTGTGCACAACTCCATGTGGACACACTCATTCTAACAGTTCAGTGTGCACACCTCCATGTGGACACACTCATTCTAACAGTTCAGTGTGCACCCCTCCATATGGGCACACTCATTCTAACAGTTCAGAGTGCACACCTCCACAGAGACACACTCATTCTAACAGTTCTGTGCTCACACCTCCATGTGGACACAGTCATTCTAACAGTTCAGTGTGCACACCTCCAAGTGGGCACACTCATTCTTACAGTTCAGTGTGCACACCTCCATGTGGGCACACTCATTCTAACAGTTCAGTGTGCACACCTCCATGTGGGCACATTCATTCTAACAGTTCAGTGTGCACACCTCCATATGGACACACTCATTCTAACAGTTCAGTGTGCACACCTCCATGTGGGCACACTCATTCTAACGTTTCAGTGTGCACACCTCCATGTGGGCACACTCATTCTAACAGTTCAGTGTGCACACCTCCAAGTGGGCACACTCATTCTTACAGTTCAGTGTGCACACCTCCATGTGGGCACACTCATTCTAACAGTTCAGTGTGCACACCTCCATGTGGGCACATTCATTCTAACAGTTCAGTGTGCACACCTCCATATGGACACACTCATTCTAACAGTTCAGTGTGCACACCTCCATGTGGGCACACTCATTCTAACATTTCAGTGTGCACACCTCCATGTGGGCACACTCATTCTAACAGCTCAGTGTGCACACCTCCATGTGGACAAATTCTAACATTTCAGTGTGCACACCTCCATGTGGACACACTCATTCTAACATTTCAGTGTGCACACCTCCACAGGGACACACTCATTCTAACAGTTCAGTGTGCACACCTCCATGTGGACACACTCATTCTAACAGTTCAGTGTGCACACCTCCATGTGGACACACCAATTCTAACAGTTCAGTGTGCACACCTCCATGTGGACACACTCATTCTAACAGTTCAGTGTGCACACCTCCATGTGGACACACACATTCTAACAGTTCAGTGTGCACACCTCCATGTGGACAAATTCTAACAGTTCAGTGTGCACAACTCCATGTGGACACAGTCATTCTAACATTTCAGTGTGCACACCTCCACAGGGACACACTCATTCTAACAGTTCAGTGTGCACACCTCCATGTGGACACACTCATTCTAACAGTTCAGTGTGTACACCTCCATGTGGGCACACTCATTCTAACAGTTCAGTGTGCACACCTCCATGTGGACACACTCATTCTAACATTTCAGTGTGCACACCTCCATGTGGACACACTCATTCTAACAGTTCAGTGTGCACACCTCCAGTTGGGCACACTCATTCTAACAGTTCAGTGTGCACACCTCCATGTGGACACACTCATTCTAACTGTTCAGTGTGCACACCTCCATGTGGGCACACTCATTCTAACAGTTCAGTGTGCACAACTCCATGTGGGCACACTCATTCTTACAGTTCAGTGTGCACAACTCCATGTGGGCACACTCATTCTAACAGTTCAATGTGCACACCTCCATGTGGGCACACTCATTCTAACAGTTCAGTGTGCACACCTCCATGTGGACACACTCATTCTAACAGTTCAGTGTGCACACCTCCATGTGGGCACACACATTCTAACAGTTCAGTGTGCACACCTCCATGTGGACACACTCATTCTAACAGTTCAGTGTGCACACCTACATGTGGGCACACTCATTCTAACAGTTCAGTGTGCACACCTCCATGTGGACAAATTCTAACACTTCAGTGTGCACACCTCCATGTGGACACACTCATTCTAACATTTCAGTGTGCACACCTCCACAGGGACACACTCATTCTAACAGTTCAGTGTGCACACCTCCATGTGGACACACTCATTCTAACAGTTCAGTGTGCACACCTCCATGTGGACACACCAATTCTAACAGTTCAGTGTGCACACCTCCATGTGGACACACTCATTCTAACAGTTCAGTGTGCACACCTCCATGTGGACACACTCATTCTAACAGTTCAGTGTGCACATCTCCATGTGGACAAATTCTAACAGTTCAGTGTGCACAACTCCATGTGGACACAGTCATTCTAACATTTCAGTGTGCACACCTCCACAGAGACACACTAATTCTAACAGTTCAGTGTTCACACCTCCATGTGGACACACTCATTCTAACAGTTCAGTGTCCACACCTCCATGTGGACACACTCATTCTAACAGTTCAGTGTGAACACCTCCATGTGGGCACACTCATTCCAACAGTTCAGTGTGCACACCTCCATGTGGACACACTCATTATAACAGTTCAGTGTTCTCACCTCCATGTGGGCACACTCATTCTAACAGTTCAGTGTGCAAACCTCCATGTGGACACACACATTCTAACAGTTCAGTGTGCACAACTCCATGTGAACACACTCATTCTAACAGTTCAGTGTGCACACCTCCACAGGGACACACACATTCTAACAGTTCAGTGTGCACACCTCCATGTGGACACACTCATTCTAAAAGTTCAGTGTGCACAACTCCATGTAAGCACACTCATTCTAAAAGTTCAGTGTGCACACCTCCATTTGGACACACTCATTCTAACAGTTCAGTGTGCACAAATCCATGTGGGCACACTCATTATAACAGTTCAGTGTTCTCACCTCCATGTGGGCACACTCATTCTAACAGTTCAGTGTGCAAACCTCCATGTGGACACACACATTCTAACAGTTCAGTGTGCACAACTCCATGTGAACACACTCATTCTAACAGTTCAGTGTGCACACCTCCACAGGGACACACACATTCTAACAGTTCAGTGTGCACACCTCCATGTGGACACACTCATTCTAAAAGTTCAGTGTGCACAACTCCATGTAAGCACACTCATTCTAAAAGTTCAGTGTGCACACCTCCATTTGGACACACTCATTCTAACAGTTCAGTGTGCACAAATCCATGTGGGCACACTCATTCTAACAGTTCAGTGTGCACACCTCCATGTGGGCCCACTCATTCTAACAGTTCAGTGTGCACACCTCCAAAGGGACACACTCATTCTAACAGTTCAGATTGCACACCTCCATGTGGACACACTCATTCTAAAAGTTCAGAGTGCACACCTCCATGTGGACACACTCATTCTAACAGTTCAGTGTGCACACCTCCATGTGGGCACACTCATTCTAACAGTTCAGTGTGCACACCTCCATGTGGACAAACTCATTCTAACAGTTCAGTGTGCACACCTCCTTGTGGACAAATTCTAACAGTTCAGTGTGCACAACTCCATGTGGACACAGTCATTCTAACATTTCAGTGTGCACACCTCCACAGGGACACACTCATTCTAACAGTTCAGTGTGCACACCTCCATGTGGACACACTCATTCTAACAGTTCAGTGTGCACACCTCCATGTGGACACACTCATTCTAACAGTTCAAAGTGCACACCTCCATGTGGACACAGTCATTCTAACAGTTCAGTGTGCACACCTCCATGTGGACACAATCATTCTAACAGTTCAGTGTGCACACCTCCATGTGGGCACACTCATTCCAACAGTTCAGTGTGCACACCTCCATGTGGACACACTCATTCTAACAGTTCAGTGTTCTCACCTCCATGTGTGCACACTCATTCTAACAGTTCAGTGTGCAAACCTCCATGTGGACACACACATTCTAACAGTTCAGTGTGCACACCTCCATGTGAACACACTCATTCTAACAGTTCAGTGTGCACACCTCCATTTGGACACACTCATTCTAACAGTTCAGTGTGCACAACTCCATGTGGGCATACTCATTCTAATAGTTCAGTGTCCACACCTCCATGTGGACACACTCATTCTAACAGTTCAGTGTGCACACCTCCATGTGGGCACACTCATTCTAACAGTTCTGTGTGCACACCTCCATGTGGGCACACTCATTCTAACAGTTCAGTGTGCACACCTCCAAAGGGACACACTCATTCTAACAGTTCAGAGTGCACACCTCCATGTGGACACACTCATTCTAACAGTTCAGTGTGCACACCTCCATGTGGACACACTCATTCTAACAGTTCAGTGTGCACACCTCCATGTGGACACACTCATTCTAACAGTTCAGTTTGCACACCTCCACAGGGATACACTCATTCTAACAGTTCAGGTTGCACACCTCCATGTGGACACACTCATTCTAACAGTTCAGTGTGCACACCTCCAAGTGGGCACACTCATTCTTACAGTTCAGTGTGCAAAACTCCATGTGGGCACACCCATTCTAACAGTTCAATGTGCACACCTCCATGTGGGCACACTCATTCTAACTGTTCAGTGTGCACACCTCCATCTGGACACACTCATTCTAACAGTTCAGTGTGCACACCTCCATGTGGACACACTCATTCTAACAGTTCAGTGTGCACACCTCCATGTGGGCACACTCATTCTAAAAGTTCAGTGTGCACACCTTCATGTGGGCACACTCATTGTACACAGTTCATTGTGCACACCTCCATGTGGACACAATCATTCTAACAGTTCAGTGTGCACACCTCCATGTGGGCACACTCATTCCAACAGTTCAGTGTGCACACCTCCATGTGGACACACTCATTATAACAGTTCAGTGTTCTCAACTCCATGTGGGCACACTCATTCTAACAGTTCAGTGTGCAAACCTCCATGTGGACACACACATTCTAACAGTTCAGTGTGCACACCTCCATGTGAAAACACTCATTCTAACAGTTCAGTGTGCACACCTCCACAGGGACACACACATTCTAACAGTTCAGTGTGCACACCTCCATTTGGACACACTCATTCTAACAGTTCAGTGTGCACAAATCCATGTGGGCACACTCATTCTAACAGTTCAGTGTGCACACCTCCATGTGGACACACTCATTCTAACAGTTCAGTGTGCACACCTCCATGTGGGCACACTCATTCTAACAGTTCTGTGTGCACACCTCCATGTGGGCACACTAATTCTAACAGTTCAGGGTGCACACCTCCAAAGGGACACACTCATTCTAACAGTTCAGAGTGCACACCTCCATGTGGACACACTCATTCTAACAGTTCAGTGTGCACACCTCCATGTGGGCACACTCATTCTAAAAGTTCAGTGTGCACACCTTCATGTGGGCACACTCATTGTACACAGTTCATTGTGCACACCTCCATGTGGACACAATCATTCTAACAGTTCAGTGTGCACACCTCCATGTGGGCACACTCATTCCAACAGTTCAGTGTGCACACCTCCATGTGGACACACTCATTATAACAGTTCAGTGTTCTCAACTCCATGTGGGCACACTCATTCTAACAGTTCAGTGTGCAAACCTCCATGTGGACACACACATTCTAACAGTTCAGTGTGCACACCTCCATGTGAAAACACTCATTCTAACAGTTCAGTGTGCACACCTCCACAGGGACACACACATTCTAACAGTTCAGTGTGCACACCTCCATTTGGACACACTCATTCTAACAGTTCAGTGTGCACAAATCCATGTGGGCACACTCATTCTAACAGTTCAGTGTGCACACCTCCATGTGGACACACTCATTCTAACAGTTCAGTGTGCACACCTCCATGTGGGCACACTCATTCTAACAGTTCTGTGTGCACACCTCCATGTGGGCACACTAATTCTAACAGTTCAGGGTGCACACCTCCAAAGGGACACACTCATTCTAACAGTTCAGAGTGCACACCTCCATGTGAACACACTCATTCTAACAGTTCAGTGTGCACACCTCCATGTGGGCCCACTCATTCTAACAGTTCAGTGTGCACACCTCCAAAGGGACACACTCATTCTAACAGTTCAGATTGCACACCTCCATGTGGACACACTCATTCTAACAGTTCAGAGTGCACACCTCCATGTGGACACACTCATTCTAACAGTTCAGTGTGCACACCTCCATGTGGGCACACTCATTCTAACAGTTCAGTGTGCACACCTCCATGTGGACACACTCATTCTAACAGTTCAGTGTGCACACCTCCATGTGGACAAATTCTAACAGTTCAGTGTGCACAACTCCATGTGGACACAGTCATTCTAACATTTCAGTGTGCACACCTCCACAGGGACACACTCATTCTAAAGGTTCATTTTGCACACCTCCATGTGGACACACTCATTCTAACAGTTCAGTGTGCACACCTCCATGTGGACAAATTCTAACAGTTCAGTGTGCACAACTCCATGTGGACACAGTCATTCTAACATTTCAGTGTGCACACCTCCACAGGGACACACTCATTCTAAAGGTTCATTTTGCACACCTCCATGTGGACACACTCATTCTAACAGTTCAGTGTGCACACCTCCATGTGGATACACTCATTCTAACAGTTCAAAGTGCACACCTCCATGTGGACACAGTCATTCTAACAGTTCAGTGTGCACACCTCCATGTGGACACACCAATTCTAACAGTTCAGTGTGCACACCTCCATGTGGACACACTCATTCTAACAGTTCAGTGTGCACACCTCCATGTGGACACACTCATTCTAACAGTTCAGTGTGCACATCTCCATGTGGACAAATTCTAACAGTTCAGTGTGCACAACTCCATGTGGACACAGTCATTCTAACATTTCAGTGTGCACACCTCCACAGAGACACACTAATTCTAACAGTTCAGTGTTCACACCTCCATGTGGACACACTCATTCTAACAGTTCAGTGTGCACACCTCCATGTGGACACACTCATTCTAACTGTTCAAAGTGCACACCTCCATGTGGACACAGTCATTCTAACAGTTCAGTGTGCACACCTCCATGTGGACACAATCATTCTAACAGTTCAGTGTGAACACCTCCATGTGGGCACACTCATTCCAACAGTTCAGTGTGCACACCTCCATGTGGACACACTCATTATAACAGTTCAGTGTTCTCACCTCCATGTGGGCACACTCATTCTAACAGTTCAGTGTGCAAACCTCCATGTGGACACACACATTCTAACAGTTCAGTGTGCACAACTCCATGTGAACACACTCATTCTAACAGTTCAGTGTGCACACCTCCACAGGGACACACACATTCTAACAGTTCAGTGTGCACACCTCCATGTGGACACACTCATTCTAAAAGTTCAGTGTGCACAACTCCATGTAAGCACACTCATTCTAAAAGTTCAGTGTGCACACCTCCATTTGGACACACTCATTCTAACAGTTCAGTGTGCACAAATCCATGTGGGCACACTCATTATAACAGTTCAGTGTTCTCACCTCCATGTGGGCACACTCATTCTAACAGTTCAGTGTGCAAACCTCCATGTGGACACACACATTCTAACAGTTCAGTGTGCACAACTCCATGTGAACACACTCATTCTAACAGTTCAGTGTGCACACCTCCACAGGGACACACACATTCTAACAGTTCAGTGTGCACACCTCCATGTGGACACACTCATTCTAAAAGTTCAGTGTGCACAACTCCATGTAAGCACACTCATTCTAAAAGTTAAGTGTGCACACCTCCATTTGGACACACTCATTCTAACAGTTCAGTGTGCACAAATCCATGTGGGCACACTCATTCTAACAGTTCAGTGTGCACACCTCCATGTGGGCCCACTCATTCTAACAGTTCAGTGTGCACACCTCCAAAGGGACACACTCATTCTAACAGTTCAGATTGCACACCTCCATGTGGACACACTCATTCTAAAAGTTCAGAGTGCACACCTCCATGTGGACACACTCATTCTAACAGTTCAGTGTGCACACCTCCATGTGGGCACACTCATTCTAACAGTTCAGTGTGCACACCTCCATGTGGACACACTCATTCTAACAGTTCAGTGTGCACACCTCCTTGTGGACAAATTCTAACAGTTCAGTGTGCACAACTCCATGTGGACACAGTCATTCTAACATTTCAGTGTGCACACCTCCACAGGGACACACTCATTCTAACAGTTCAGTGTGCACACCTCCATGTGGACACACTCATTCTAACAGTTCAGTGTGCACACCTCCATGTGGACACACTCATTCTAACAGTTCAAAGTGCACACCTCCATGTGGACACAGTCATTCTAACAGTTCAGTGTGCACACCTCCATGTGGACACAATCATTCTAACAGTTCAGTGTGCACACCTCCATGTGGGCACACTCATTCCAACAGTTCAGTGTGCACACCTCCATGTGGACACACTCATTCTAACAGTTCAGTGTTCTCACCTCCATGTGTGCACACTCATTCTAACAGTTCAGTGTGCAAACCTCCATGTGGACACACACATTCTAACAGTTCAGTGTGCACACCTCCATGTGAACACACTCATTCTAACAGTTCAGTGTGCACACCTCCATTTGGACACACTCATTCTAACAGTTCAGTGTGCACAACTCCATGTGGGCATACTCATTCTAATAGTTCAGTGTCCACACCTCCATGTGGACACACTCATTCTAACAGTTCAGTGTGCACACCTCCATGTGGGCACACTCATTCTAACAGTTCTGTGTGCACACCTCCATGTGGGCACACTCATTCTAACAGTTCAGTGTGCACACCTCCAAAGGGACACACTCATTCTAACAGTTCAGAGTGCACACCTCCATGTGGACACACTCATTCTAACAGTTCAGTGTGCACACCTCCATGTGGACACACTCATTCTAACAGTTCAGTGTGCACACCTCCATGTGGACACACTCATTCTAACAGTTCAGTTTGCACACCTCCACAGGGATACACTCATTCTAACAGTTCAGGTTGCACACCTCCATGTGGACACACTCATTCTAACAGTTCAGTGTGCACACCTCCAAGTGGGCACACTCATTCTTACAGTTCAGTGTGCAAAACTCCATGTGGGCACACCCATTCTAACAGTTCAATGTGCACACCTCCATGTGGGCACACTCATTCTAACTGTTCAGTGTGCACACCTCCATCTGGACACACTCATTCTAACAGTTCAGTGTGCACACCTCCATGTGGACACACTCATTCTAACAGTTCAGTGTGCACACCTCCATGTGGGCACACTCATTCTAAAAGTTCAGTGTGCACACCTTCATGTGGGCACACTCATTGTACACAGTTCATTGTGCACACCTCCATGTGGACACAATCATTCTAACAGTTCAGTGTGCACACCTCCATGTGGGCACACTCATTCCAACAGTTCAGTGTGCACACCTCCATGTGGACACACTCATTATAACAGTTCAGTGTTCTCAACTCCATGTGGGCACACTCATTCTAACAGTTCAGTGTGCAAACCTCCATGTGGACACACACATTCTAACAGTTCAGTGTGCACACCTCCATGTGAAAACACTCATTCTAACAGTTCAGTGTGCACACCTCCACAGGGACACACACATTCTAACAGTTCAGTGTGCACACCTCCATTTGGACACACTCATTCTAACAGTTCAGTGTGCACAAATCCATGTGGGCACACTCATTCTAACAGTTCAGTGTGCACACCTCCATGTGGACACACTCATTCTAACAGTTCAGTGTGCACACCTCCATGTGGGCACACTCATTCTAACAGTTCTGTGTGCACACCTCCATGTGGGCACACTAATTCTAACAGTTCAGGGTGCACACCTCCAAAGGGACACACTCATTCTAACAGTTCAGAGTGCACACCTCCATGTGAACACACTCATTCTAACAGTTCAGTGTGCACACCTCCATGTGGGCCCACTCATTCTAACAGTTCAGTGTGCACACCTCCAAAGGGACACACTCATTCTAACAGTTCAGATTGCACACCTCCATGTGGACACACTCATTCTAACAGTTCAGAGTGCACACCTCCATGTGGACACACTCATTCTAACAGTTCAGTGTGCACACCTCCATGTGGGCACACTCATTCTAACAGTTCAGTGTGCACACCTCCATGTGGACACACTCATTCTAACAGTTCAGTGTGCACACCTCCATGTGGACAAATTCTAACAGTTCAGTGTGCACAACTCCATGTGGACACAGTCATTCTAACATTTCAGTGTGCACACCTCCACAGGGACACACTCATTCTAAAGGTTCATTTTGCACACCTCCATGTGGACACACTCATTCTAACAGTTCAGTGTGCACACCTCCATGTGGATACACTCATTCTAACAGTTCAAAGTGCACACCTCCATGTGGACACAGTCATTCTAACAGTTCAGTGTGCACACCTCCATGTGGACACACTCATTCTAACAGTTCAGTGTGCACACCTCCATGTGGGCACACTCATTCCAACAGTTCAGTGTGCACACCTCCATGTGGACACACTCATTCTAACAGTTCAGTGTGCACACCTCCATGTGGACACACTCATTCTAACAGTTCAGTGTTCTCACCTCCATGTGGGCACACTCATTCTAACAGTTCAGTGTGCGAACCTCCATGTGGACACACACATTCTAACAGTTCAATGTGCACACCTCCATGTGAACACACTCATTCTAACAGTTCAGTGTGCACACCTCCACAGGGACACACACATTCTAACAGTTCAGTGTGCACACCTCCATGTGGACACAGTCATTCTAACAGTTCAGTGTGCACACCTCCATGTGGACACAGTCATTCTAACAGTTCAGTGTGCACAACTCCATGTGGGCACACTCATTCTAACAGTTCAGTGTGCACACCTCCATGTGGGCACACTCATTCTAACAGTGCAGTGTGCACACCTCCATGTGGGCACACTCATTCTAACAGTTCAGTATGCACACCTCCATGTGGACACGCTCATTCTAACAGTTCAGTGTGCACACCACCTTGTGGGCACACACATTCTAACAGTTCAGTGTGCACACCTCCATGTGGACACACTCATTCTAACATTTCAGTGTGCACACCTCCATGTGGACACACTCATTCTAACAGTTCAGTGTGCACACCTCCATGTGGACACACTCATTCTAACAGTTCAGTGTGCACACCTCAATGTGGACACACTCATTCTAACAGTTCAGTGTGCACACCTCCATGTGGACACACTCATTCTAACAGTTCAGTGTGCACAACTCCATGTGGGCACACTCATTCTTACAGTTCAGTGTGCACAACTCCATGTGGGCACACTCATTCTAACAGTTCAATGTGCACACCTCCATGTGGACACACTCATTCTAACAGTTCAGTGTGAACACCTCCATGTGGACAAATTCTAACAGTTCAGTGTGCACACCTCCATGTGGGCACACTCATTCTAACAGTTCTGTGTGCACACCTCCATGTGGGCACACTCATTCTAATAGTTCAGTGTGCACACCTCCAAAGGGACACACTCATTCTAACAGTTCAGAGTGCACACCTCCATGTGGACACACTCATTCTAACAGTTCAGTGTGCACACCTCCATGTGGACACACTCATTCTAACAGTTCAGTGTGCACACCTCCATGTGGACACACTCATTCTAACAGTTCAGTTTGCACACCTCCACAGGGATACACTCATTCTAACAGTTCAGGTTGCACACCTCCATGTGGACACACTCATTCTAACAGTTCAGTGTGCACACCTCCAAGTGGGCACACTCATTCTTACAGTTCAGTGTGCAAAACTCCATGTGGGCACACCCATTCTAACAGTTCAATGTGCACACCTCCATGTGGGCACACTCATTCTAACTGTTCAGTGTGCACACCTCCATCTGGACACACTCATTCTAACAGTTCAGTGTGCACACCTCCATGTGGACACACTCATTCTAACAGTTCAGTGTGCACACCTCCATGTGGGCACACTCATTCTAACAGTTCTGTGTGCACACCTCCATGTGGGCACACTCATTCTAACAGTTCAGTGTGCACACCTCCAAAGGGACACACTCATTCTAACAGTTCAGAGTGCACACCTCCATGTGGACACACTCATTCTAACAGTTCAGTGTGCACACCTCCATGTGGACACACTCATTCTAACAGTTCAGTGTGCACACCTCCATGTGGACACACTCATTCTAACAGTTCAGTTTGCACACCTCCACAGGGATACACTCATTCTAACAGTTCAGGTTGCACACCTCCATGTGGACACACTCATTCTAACAGTTCAGTGTGCACACCTCCAAGTGGGCACACTCATTCTTACAGTTCAGTGTGCAAAACTCCATGTGGGCACACCCATTCTAACAGTTCAATGTGCACACCTCCATGTGGGCACACTCATTCTAACTGTTCAGTGTGCACACCTCCATGTGGACACACTCATTCTAACAGTTCAGTGTGCACACCTCCAAGTGGGCACACTCATTCTTACAGTTCAGTGTGCAAAACTCCATGTGGGCACACCCATTCTAACAGTTCAATGTGCACACCTCCATGTGGGCACACTCATTCTAACTGTTCAGTGTGCACACCTCCATGTGGACACACTCATTCTAACAGTTCAGTTTGCACACCTCCACAGGGATACACTCATTCTAACAGTTCAGGTTGCACACCTCCATGTGGACACACTCATTCTAACAGTTCAGTGTGCACACCTCCAAGTGGGCACACTCATTCTTACAGTTCAGTGTGCAAAACTCCATGTGGGCACACCCATTCTAACAGTTCAATGTGCACACCTCCATGTGGGCACACTCATTCTAACTGTTCAGTGTGCACACCTCCATCTGGACACACTCATTCTAACAGTTCAGTGTGCACACCTCCATGTGGACACACTCATTCTAACAGTTCAGTGTGCACACCTCCATGTGGGCACACTCATTCTAAAAGTTCAGTGTGCACACCTTCATGTGGGCACACTCATTGTACACAGTTCATTGTGCACACCTCCATGTGGACACAATCATTCTAACAGTTCAGTGTGCACACCTCCATGTGGGCACACTCATTCCAACAGTTCAGTGTGCACACCTCCATGTGGACACACTCATTATAACAGTTCAGTGTTCTCAACTCCATGTGGGCACACTCATTCTAACAGTTCAGTGTGCAAACCTCCATGTGGACACACACATTCTAACAGTTCAGTGTGCACACCTCCATGTGAAAACACTCATTCTAACAGTTCAGTGTGCACACCTCCACAGGGACACACACATTCTAACAGTTCAGTGTGCACACCTCCATTTGGACACACTCATTCTAACAGTTCAGTGTGCACAAATCCATGTGGGCACACTCATTCTAACAGTTCAGTGTGCACACCTCCATGTGGACACACTCATTCTAACAGTTCAGTGTGCACACCTCCATGTGGGCACACTCATTCTAACAGTTCTGTGTGCACACCTCCATGTGGGCACACTAATTCTAACAGTTCAGGGTGCACACCTCCAAAGGGACACACTCATTCTAACAGTTCAGAGTGCACACCTCCATGTGGACACACTCATTCTAACAGTTCAGTGTGCACACCTCCATGTGGGCACACTCATTCTAAAAGTTCAGTGTGCACACCTTCATGTGGGCACACTCATTGTACACAGTTCATTGTGCACACCTCCATGTGGACACAATCATTCTAACAGTTCAGTGTGCACACCTCCATGTGGGCACACTCATTCCAACAGTTCAGTGTGCACACCTCCATGTGGACACACTCATTATAACAGTTCAGTGTGCACACCTCCATTTGGACACACTCATTCTAACAGTTCAGTGTGCACAAATCCATGTGGGCACACTCATTATAACAGTTCAGTGTTCTCACCTCCATGTGGGCACACTCATTCTAACAGTTCAGTGTGCAAACCTCCATGTGGACACACACATTCTAACAGTTCAGTGTGCACAACTCCATGTGAACACACTCATTCTAACAGTTCAGTGTGCACACCTCCACAGGGACACACACATTCTAACAGTTCAGTGTGCACACCTCCATGTGGACACACTCATTCTAAAAGTTCAGTGTGCACAACTCCATGTAAGCACACTCATTCTAAAAGTTAAGTGTGCACACCTCCATTTGGACACACTCATTCTAACAGTTCAGTGTGCACAAATCCATGTGGGCACACTCATTCTAACAGTTCAGTGTGCACACCTCCATGTGGGCCCACTCATTCTAACAGTTCAGTGTGCACACCTCCAAAGGGACACACTCATTCTAACAGTTCAGATTGCACACCTCCATGTGGACACACTCATTCTAAAAGTTCAGAGTGCACACCTCCATGTGGACACACTCATTCTAACAGTTCAGTGTGCACACCTCCATGTGGGCACACTCATTCTAACAGTTCAGTGTGCACACCTCCATGTGGACACACTCATTCTAACAGTTCAGTGTGCACACCTCCTTGTGGACAAATTCTAACAGTTCAGTGTGCACAACTCCATGTGGACACAGTCATTCTAACATTTCAGTGTGCACACCTCCACAGGGACACACTCATTCTAACAGTTCAGTGTGCACACCTCCATGTGGACACACTCATTCTAACAGTTCAGTGTGCACACCTCCATGTGGACACACTCATTCTAACAGTTCAAAGTGCACACCTCCATGTGGACACAGTCATTCTAACAGTTCAGTGTGCACACCTCCATGTGGACACAATCATTCTAACAGTTCAGTGTGCACACCTCCATGTGGGCACACTCATTCCAACAGTTCAGTGTGCACACCTCCATGTGGACACACTCATTCTAACAGTTCAGTGTTCTCACCTCCATGTGTGCACACTCATTCTAACAGTTCAGTGTGCAAACCTCCATGTGGACACACACATTCTAACAGTTCAGTGTGCACACCTCCATGTGAACACACTCATTCTAACAGTTCAGTGTGCACACCTCCATTTGGACACACTCATTCTAACAGTTCAGTGTGCACAACTCCATGTGGGCATACTCATTCTAATAGTTCAGTGTCCACACCTCCATGTGGACACACTCATTCTAACAGTTCAGTGTGCACACCTCCATGTGGGCACACTCATTCTAACAGTTCTGTGTGCACACCTCCATGTGGGCACACTCATTCTAACAGTTCAGTGTGCACACCTCCAAAGGGACACACTCATTCTAACAGTTCAGAGTGCACACCTCCATGTGGACACACTCATTCTAACAGTTCAGTGTGCACACCTCCATGTGGACACACTCATTCTAACAGTTCAGTGTGCACACCTCCATGTGGACACACTCATTCTAACAGTTCAGTTTGCACACCTCCACAGGGATACACTCATTCTAACAGTTCAGGTTGCACACCTCCATGTGGACACACTCATTCTAACAGTTCAGTGTGCACACCTCCAAGTGGGCACACTCATTCTTACAGTTCAGTGTGCAAAACTCCATGTGGGCACACCCATTCTAACAGTTCAATGTGCACACCTCCATGTGGGCACACTCATTCTAACTGTTCAGTGTGCACACCTCCATCTGGACACACTCATTCTAACAGTTCAGTGTGCACACCTCCATGTGGACACACTCATTCTAACAGTTCAGTGTGCACACCTCCATGTGGGCACACTCATTCTAAAAGTTCAGTGTGCACACCTTCATGTGGGCACACTCATTGTACACAGTTCATTGTGCACACCTCCATGTGGACACAATCATTCTAACAGTTCAGTGTGCACACCTCCATGTGGGCACACTCATTCCAACAGTTCAGTGTGCACACCTCCATGTGGACACACTCATTATAACAGTTCAGTGTTCTCAACTCCATGTGGGCACACTCATTCTAACAGTTCAGTGTGCAAACCTCCATGTGGACACACACATTCTAACAGTTCAGTGTGCACACCTCCATGTGAAAACACTCATTCTAACAGTTCAGTGTGCACACCTCCACAGGGACACACACATTCTAACAGTTCAGTGTGCACACCTCCATTTGGACACACTCATTCTAACAGTTCAGTGTGCACAAATCCATGTGGGCACACTCATTCTAACAGTTCAGTGTGCACACCTCCATGTGGACACACTCATTCTAACAGTTCAGTGTGCACACCTCCATGTGGGCACACTCATTCTAACAGTTCTGTGTGCACACCTCCATGTGGGCACACTAATTCTAACAGTTCAGGGTGCACACCTCCAAAGGGACACACTCATTCTAACAGTTCAGAGTGCACACCTCCATGTGAACACACTCATTCTAACAGTTCAGTGTGCACACCTCCATGTGGGCCCACTCATTCTAACAGTTCAGTGTGCACACCTCCAAAGGGACACACTCATTCTAACAGTTCAGATTGCACACCTCCATGTGGACACACTCATTCTAACAGTTCAGAGTGCACACCTCCATGTGGACACACTCATTCTAACAGTTCAGTGTGCACACCTCCATGTGGGCACACTCATTCTAACAGTTCAGTGTGCACACCTCCATGTGGACACACTCATTCTAACAGTTCAGTGTGCACACCTCCATGTGGACAAATTCTAACAGTTCAGTGTGCACAACTCCATGTGGACACAGTCATTCTAACATTTCAGTGTGCACACCTCCACAGGGACACACTCATTCTAAAGGTTCATTTTGCACACCTCCATGTGGACACACTCATTCTAACAGTTCAGTGTGCACACCTCCATGTGGATACACTCATTCTAACAGTTCAAAGTGCACACCTCCATGTGGACACAGTCATTCTAACAGTTCAGTGTGCACACCTCCATGTGGACACACTCATTCTAACAGTTCAGTGTGCACACCTCCATGTGGGCACACTCATTCCAACAGTTCAGTGTGCACACCTCCATGTGGACACACTCATTCTAACAGTTCAGTGTGCACACCTCCATGTGGACACACTCATTCTAACAGTTCAGTGTTCTCACCTCCATGTGGGCACACTCATTCTAACAGTTCAGTGTGCGAACCTCCATGTGGACACACACATTCTAACAGTTCAATGTGCACACCTCCATGTGAACACACTCATTCTAACAGTTCAGTGTGCACACCTCCACAGGGACACACACATTCTAACAGTTCAGTGTGCACACCTCCATGTGGACACAGTCATTCTAACAGTTCAGTGTGCACACCTCCATGTGGACACAGTCATTCTAACAGTTCAGTGTGCACAACTCCATGTGGGCACACTCATTCTAACAGTTCAGTGTGCACACCTCCATGTGGGCACACTCATTCTAACAGTGCAGTGTGCACACCTCCATGTGGGCACACTCATTCTAACAGTTCAGTATGCACACCTCCATGTGGACACGCTCATTCTAACAGTTCAGTGTGCACACCACCTTGTGGGCACACACATTCTAACAGTTCAGTGTGCACACCTCCATGTGGACACACTCATTCTAACATTTCAGTGTGCACACCTCCATGTGGACACACTCATTCTAACAGTTCAGTGTGCACACCTCCATGTGGACACACTCATTCTAACAGTTCAGTGTGCACACCTCAATGTGGACACACTCATTCTAACAGTTCAGTGTGCACACCTCCATGTGGACACACTCATTCTAACAGTTCAGTGTGCACAACTCCATGTGGGCACACTCATTCTTACAGTTCAGTGTGCACAACTCCATGTGGGCACACTCATTCTAACAGTTCAATGTGCACACCTCCATGTGGACACACTCATTCTAACAGTTCAGTGTGAACACCTCCATGTGGACAAATTCTAACAGTTCAGTGTGCACACCTCCATGTGGACACACCAATTCTAACAGTTCACTGTGCACACCTCCATGTGGACATACACATTCTAACAGTTCAGTGTGAACACCTCCATGTGAACACACTCATTCTAACAGTTCAGTGTGAACACCTCCATGTGGACACACTCATTCTAACAGTTCAGTGTGCACACCTCCATGTGGACACACTCATTCTAACAGTTCAGTTTGCACACCTCCACAGGGATACACTCATTCTAACAGTTCAGTGTGTACACCTCCATGTGGACACACTCATTCTAACAGTTCAGTGTGCACACCTCCATGTGGACACACTCATTCTAACAGTTCAAAGTGAACACCTCCATGTGGACACAGTCATTCTAACAGGTCAGTGTGCACACCTCCATGTGGGCACAATCATTCTAACAGTTCAGTGTGCACACCTCCATTTGGACACACTCATTCTAAGAGTTCAGTGTGCACAACTCCATGTGGGCATACTCATTCTAATAGTTCAGTGTCCACACCTCCATGTGGACACACTCATTCTAACAGTTCAGTGTGCACACCTCCATGTGGGCACACTCATTCTAACAGTTCTGTGTGCACACCTCCATGTGGGCACACTCATTCTAACAGTTCAGTGTGCACACCTCCAAAGGGACACACTCATTCTAACAGTTCAGAGTGCACACTTCCATGTGGACACACTCATTCTAACAGTTCAGTGTGCACACCTCCATGTGGACACACTCATTCTAACAGTTCAGTGTGCACACCTCCATGTGGACACACTCATTCTAACAGTTCAGTTTGCACACCTCCACAGGGATACACTCATTCTAACAGTTCAGGTTGCACACCTCCATGTGGACACACTCATTCTAACAGTTCAGTGTGCACACCTCCAGGTGGGCACACTCATTCTTACAGTTCAGTGTGCAAAACTCCATGTGGGCACACCCATTCTAACAGTTCAATGTGCACACCTCCATGTGGGCACACTCATTCTAACTGTTCAGTGTGCACACCTCCATCTGGACACACTCATTCTAACAGTTCAGTGTGCACACCTCCATGTGGACACACTCATTCTAACAGTTCAGTGTGCACACCTCCATGTGGGCACACTCATTCTAAAAGTTCAGTGTGCACACCTCCATGTGGGCACACTCATTGTACACAGTTCATTGTGCACACCTCCATGTGGACACAATCATTCTAACAGTTCAGTGTGCACACCTCCATGTGGGCACAATCATTCCAACAGTTCAGTGTGCACACCTCCATGTGGACACACTCATTATAACAGTTCAGTGTTCTCAACTCCATGTGGGCACACTCATTCTAACAGTTCAGTGTGCAAACCTCCATGTGGACACACACATTCTAACAGTTCAGTGTGCACACCTCCATGTGAACACACTCATTCTAACAGTTCAGTGTGCACACCTCCACAGGGACACACACATTCTAACAGTTCAGTGTGCACACCTCCATTTGGACACACTCATTCTAACAGTTCAGTGTGCACAAATCCATGTGGGCACACTCATTCTAACAGTTCAGTGTGCACACCTCCATGTGGACACACTCATTCTAACAGTTCAGTGTGCACACCTCCATGTGGGCACACTCATTCTAACAGTTCTGTGTGCACACCTCCATGTGGGCACACTCATTCTAACAGTTCAGGGTGCACACCTCCAAAGGGACACACTCATTCTAACAGTTCAGAGTGCACACCTCCATGTGGGCACACTCATTCTAACAGTTCAGTGTGCACACCTCCATGTGGGCCCACTCATTCTAACAGTTCAGTGTGCACACCTCCAAAGGGACACACTCATTCTAACAGTTCAGATTGCACACCTCCATGTGGACACACTCATTCTAACAGTTCAGAGTGCACACCTCCATGTGGACACACTCATTCTAACAGTTCAGTGTGCACACCTCCATGTGGGCACACTCATTCTAACAGTTCAGTGTGCACACCTCCATGTGGACACACTCATTCTAACAGTTCAGTGTGCACACCTCCATGTGGACACACTCATTTTAACAGTTCAGTGTGCACACCTCCATGTGGGCACACTCATTCTAACAGTTCTGTGTGCACTCCTCCATGTGGGCACACTCATTCTAACAGTTCAGTGTGCACACCTCCAAAAGGGACACACTCAAACTAACAGTTCAGTGTGCACACCTCCATGTGGACACACTCATTCTAACAGTTCAGTGTGCACACCTCCATGTGGACACAGTCATTCTAACAGTTCAGTGTGCACACCTCCATGTGGACACACTCATTCTAACAGTTCCGTTTGCACACCTCCACAGGGATACACTCATTCTAACAGTTCAGTGTGCACACCTCCATGTGGACACACTCATTCTAACAGTTCAGTGTGCACACCTCCAGTTGGGCACACTCATTCTAACAGTTCAGTGTGCACACCTCCATGTGGACCCACTCATTATAACTCTTCAGTGTGCACACCTCCATGTGGGCACACTCATTCTAACAGTTCAGTGTGTACAACTCCATGTGGGCACACTCATTCTTACAGTTCAGTGTGCACAACTCCTTGTGGGCACACTCATTCTAACAGTTCAATGTGCACACCTCCATGTGGGCACACTCATTCTAACAGTTCAGTGTGCACACCTCCACAGAGACACACTCATTCTAACAGTTCTGTGCTCACAGCTCCATGTGGACACAGTCATTCTAACAGTTCAGTGTGCACAACTCTATGTGGGCACACTCATTCTAACAGTTCAGTGTGCACACCTCCATGTGGACACAGTCATTCTAACAGTTCAGTGTCCACACCTCCATGTGGGCACACTCATTCTAACAGTTCATTGTGCACACCTCCATGTGGACACACTCATTTTAACAGTTCAGTGTGCACACCTCCATGTGGGCACACTCATTCTAACAGTTCAGTGTGCACACCTCCATGTGGGCACACTCATTCTAACAGTTCAGTGTGCACACCTCCATGTGGGCACATTCATTCTAACAGTTCAGTGTGCACACCTCCATATGGACACACACATTCTAACAGTTCAGTGTGCACACCTCCATGTGGGCACACTCATTCTAAAAGTTCAGTGTGCACACCTTCATGTGGGCACACTCATTCTAACAGTTCAGTGTGCACACCTCCATGTGGGCACACTCATTCTAACAGTTCAGTGTGCACACCTCCATGTGGGCACACTCATTCTAACAGTTCAGTGTGCACACCTCCATGTGGGCACATTCATTCTAACAGTTCAGTGTGCACACCTCCATATGGACACACACATTCTAACAGTTCAGTGTGCACACCTCCATGTGGGCACACTCATTCTAAAAGTTCAGTGTGCACACCTTCATGTGGGCACACTCATTCTACACAGTTCATTGTGCACACCTCCATGTGGACACAATCATTCTAACAGTTCAGTGTGCACACCTCCATGTGGGCACACTCATTCCAACAGTTCAGTGTGCACACCTCCATGTGGACACACTCATTCTAACAGTTCAGTGTGCACACCTCCATGTGGGCACACTCATTCTAACAGTTCAGTGTGCACACCTCCACAGAGACACACTCATTCTAACAGTTCTGTGCTCACAGCTCCATGTGGACACAGTCATTCTAACAGTTCAGTGTGCACAACTCTATGTGGGCACACTCATTCTAACAGTTCAGTGTGCACACCTCCATGTGGACACAGTCATTCTAACAGTTCAGTGTCCACACCTCCATGTGGGCACACTCATTCTAACAGTTCAGTGTGCACACCTCCATGTGGACACACTCATTTTAACAGTTCAGTGTGCACACCTCCATGTGGGCACACTCATTCTAACAGTTCAGTGTGCACACCTCCATGTGGGCACACTCATTCTAACAGTTCAGTGTGCACACCTCCATGTGGGCACATTCATTCTAACAGTTCAGTGTGCACACCTCCATATGGACACACACATTCTAACAGTTCAGTGTGCACACCTCCATGTGGGCACACTCATTCTAACAGTTCAGTGTGCACACCTCCATGTGGGCACACTCATTCTAACAGTTCAGTGTGCACACCTCCATGTGGGCACACTCATTCTAACAGTTCAGTGTGCACACCTCCATGTGGGCACACTCATTCTAACAGTTCAGTGTGCACACCTCCATGTGGGCACATTCATTCTAACAGTTCAGTGTGCACACCTCCATATGGACACACACATTCTAACAGTTCAGTGTGCACACCTCCATGTGGGCACACTCATTCTAAAAGTTCAGTGTGCACACCTTCATGTGGGCACACTCATTCTACACAGTTCATTGTGCACACCTCCATGTGGACACAATCATTCTAACAGTTCAGTGTGCACACCTCCATGTGGGCACACTCATTCCAACAGTTCAGTGTGCACACCTCCATGTGGACACACTCATTATAACAGTTCAGTGTTCTCAACTCCATGTGGGCACACTCATTCTAACAGTTCAGTGTGCAAACCTCCATGTGGACACACCCATTGTAACAGTTCAGTGTGCACACCTCCATGTGGACACACTCATTCTAACAGTTCAGTGTGCACACCTCTATGTGGACACACCAATTCTAACAGTTCAGTGTGCACACTTCCATGTGGACACACTCATTCTAACAGTTCAGTGTGCACACCTCCATGTGGACACACTCATTCTAACAGTTCAGTGTGCACACCTCCATGTGGACAAATTCTAACAGTTCAGTGTGCACAACTCCATGTGGACACAGTCATTCTAACATTTCAGTGTGCACACCTCCACAGGGACACACTCATTCTAACAGTTCAGTGTGCACACCTCCATGTGGACACACACATTCTAACAGTTCAGTGTGAACACCGCCATGTGAACACACTCATTCTAACAGTTCAGTGTGCACACCTCCACAGGGACACACACATACTAACAGTTCAGTGTGCACACCTCCATGTGGACACAGTCATTCTAACAGTTCAGTGTGCACACCTCCATGTGGACACAGTCATTCTAACAGTTCAGTGTGCACAACTCCATTTGGACACACTCATTCTAACAGTTCAGTGTGCACACCTCCATGTGGACACAATCATTCTAACAGTTCAGTGTGCACACATCCATGTGGGCACACTCATTCTAACAGTTCAGTGTGCACACCTCCACAGAGACACACTCATTCTAACAGTTCTGTGCTCACACCTCCATGTGGACACAGTCATTCTAACAGTTCAGTGTGCACAACTCTATGTGGGCACACTCATTCTAACAGTTCAGTGTGCACACCTCCATGTGGACACAGTCATTCTAACAGTTCAGTGTCCACACCTCCATGTGGGCACACTCATTCTAACAGTTCAGTGTGCACACCTCCATGTGGACACACTCATTTTAACAGTTCAGTGTGCACACCTCCATGTGGGCACACTCATTCTAACAGTTCAGTGTGCACACCTCCATGTGGGCACACTCATTCTAACAGCTCAGTGTGCACACCTCCATGTGGACAAATTCTAACATTTCAGTGTGCACACCTCCATGTGGACACACTCATTCTAACATTTCAGTGTGCACACCTCCACAGGGACACACTCATTCTAACAGTTCAGTGTGCACACCTCCATGTGGACACACTCATTCTAACAGTTCAGTGTGCACACCTCCATGTAGACACACCATTTCTAACAGTTCAGTGTGCACACCTCCATGTGGACACACTCATTCTAACAGTTCAGTGTGCACACCTCCATGTGGACACACACATTCTAACAGTTCAGTGTGCACACCTCCATGTGGACAAATTCTAACAGTTCAGTGTGCACAACTCCATGTGGACACAGTCATTCTAACATTTCAGTGTGCACACCTCCACAGGGACACACTCATTCTAACAGTTCAGTGTGCACACCTCCATGTGGACACACTCATTCTAACAGTTCAGTGTGCACACCTCCATGTGGACACACTCATTCTAACAGTTCAGTGTGTACACCTCCATGTGGGCACACTCATTCTAACAGTTCAGTGTGCACACCTCCATGTGGACACACTCATTCTAACATTTCAGTGTGCACACCTCCATGTGGACACACTCATTCTAACAGTTCAGTGTGCACACCTCCAGTTGGGCACACTCATTCTAACAGTTCAGTGTGCACACCTCCATGTGGACACACTCATTCTAACTGTTCAGTGTGCACACCTCCATGTGGGCACACTCATTCTAACAGTTCAGTGTGCACAACTCCATGTGGGCACACTCATTCTTACAGTTCAGTGTGCACAACTCCATGTGGGCACACTCATTCTAACAGTTCAATGTGTACACCTCCATGTGGGCACACTCATTCTAACAGTTCAGTGTGCACACCTCCATGTGGACACACTCATTCTAACAGTTCAGTGTGCACACCTACATGTGGGCACACACATTCTAACAGTTCAGTGTGCACACCTCCATGTGGACACACTCATTCTAACAGTTCAGTGTGCACACCTACATGTGGGCACACTCATTCTAACAGTTCAGTGTGCACACCTCCATGTGGACAAATTCTAACACTTCAGTGTGCACACCTCCATGTGGACACACTCATTCTAACATTTCAGTGTGCACACCTCCACAGGGACACACTCATTCTAACAGTTCAGTGTGCACACCTCCATGTGGACACACTCATTCTAACAGTTCAGTGTGCACACCTCCATGTGGACACACCAATTCTAACAGTTCAGTGTGCACACCTCCATGTGGACACACTCATTCTAACAGTTCAGTGTGCACACCTCCATGTGGACACACTCATTCTAACAGTTCAGTGTGCACATCTCCATGTGGACAAATTCTAACAGTTCACTGTGCACAACTCCATGTGGACACAGTCATTCTAACATTTCAGTGTGCACACCTCCACAGAGACACACTAATTCTAACAGTTCAGTGTTCACACCTCCATGTGGACACACTCATTCTAACAGTTCAGTGTGCACACCTCCATGTGGACACACTCATTCTAACTGTTCAAAGTGCACACCTCCATGTGGACACAGTCATTCTAACAGTTCAGTGTGCACACCTCCATGTGGACACAATCATTCTAACAGTTCAGTGTGAACACCTCCATGTGGGCACACTCATTCCAACAGTTCAGTGTGCACACCTCCATGTGGACACACTCATTATAACAGTTCAGTGTTCTCACCTCCATGTGGGCACACTCATTCTAACAGTTCAGTGTGCAAACCTCCATGTGGACACACACATTCTAACAGTTCAGTGTGCACACCTCCATGTGAACACACTCATTCTAACAGTTCAGTGTGCACACCTCCACAGGGACACACACATTCTAACAGTTCAGTGTGCACACCTCCATGTGGACACACTCATTCTAACAGATCAGTGTGCACACCTCCATGTGGACACAGAAATTCTAACAGTTCAGTGTGCACAACTCCATGTAAGCACACTCATTCTAAAAGTTCAGTGTGCACACCTCCATTTGGACACACTCATTCTAACAGTTCAGTGTGCACAAATCCATGTGGGCACACTCATTCTAACAGTTCAGTGTGCACACCTCCATGTGGACACACTCATTCTAACAGTTCAGTGTGCACACCTCCATGTGGGCACACTCATTCTAACAGTTCTGTGTGTACAACTCCATGTGGGCACACTCATTCTAACAGTTCAGTGTGCACACCTCCAAAGGGACACACTCATTCTAACAGTTCAGTGTGCACACCTCCATGTGGACACACTCATTCTAACAGTTCAGTGTGCACACCTCCATGTGGGCCCACTCATTCTAACAGTTCAGTGTGCACACCTCCAAAGGGACACACTCATTCTAACAGTTCAGATTGCACACCTCCATGTGGACACACTCATTCTAAAAGTTCAGAGTGCACACCTCCATGTGGACACACTCATTCTAACAGTTCAGTGTGCACACCTCCATGTGGGCACACTCATTCTAACAGTTCAGTGTGCACACCTCCATGTGGACACACTCATTCTAACAGTTCAGTGTGCACACCTCCTTGTGGACAAATTCTAACAGTTCAGTGTGCACAACTCCATGTGGACACAGTCATTCTAACATTTCAGTGTGCACACCTCCACAGGGACACACTCATTCTAACAGTTCAGTGTGCACACCTCCATGTGGACACACTCATTCTAACAGTTCAGTGTGCACACCTCCATGTGGACACACTCATTCTAACAGTTCAAAGTGCACACCTCCATGTGGACACAGTCATTCTAACAGTTCAGTGTGCACACCTCCATGTGGACACAATCATTCTAACAGTTCAGTGTGCACACCTCCATGTGGGCACACTCATTCCAACAGTTCAGTGTGCACACCTCCATGTGGACACACTCATTCTAACAGTTCAGTGTTCTCACCTCCATGTGTGCACACTCATTCTAACAGTTCAGTGTGCAAACCTCCATGTGGACACACACATTCTAACAGTTCAGTGTGCACACCTCCATGTGAACACACTCATTCTAACAGTTCAGTGTGCACACCTCCATTTGGACACACTCATTCTAACAGTTCAGTGTGCACAACTCCATGTGGGCATACTCATTCTAACAGTTCAGTGTCCACACCTCCATGTGGACACACTCATTCTAACAGTTCAGTGTGCACACCTCCAAAGGGACACACTCATTCTAACAGTTCAGAGTGCACACCTCCATGTGGACACACTCATTCTAACAGTTCAGTGTTCACACCTCCATGTGGACACACTCATTCTAACAGTTCAGTGTGCACACGTCCATGTGGACACACTCATTCTAACAGTTCAGTTTGCACACCTCCACAGGGATACACTCATTCTAACAGTTCAGGTTGCACACCTCCATGTGGACACACTCATTCTAACAGTTCAGTGTGCACACCTCCATGTGGGCACACTCATTCTTACAGTTCAGTGTGCAAAACTCCATGTGGGCACACCCATTCTAACAGTTCAATGTGCACACCTCCATGTGGGCACACTCATTCTAACAGTTCAGTGTGCACACCTCCATCTGGACACACTCATTCTAACAGTTCAGTGTGCACACCTCCATGTGGACAAATTCTAACAGTTCAGTGTGCACAACTCCATGTGGACACAGTCATTCTAACATTTCAGTGTGCACACCTCCACAGGGACACACTCATTCTAACAGTTCCGTGTGCACACCTCAATGTGGACACACTCATTCTAACAGTTCAGTGTGCACACCTCCATGTGGGCACACTCATTCCAACAGTTCAGTGAGCACACCTCCATGTGGACACACTCATTATAACAGTTCAGTGTTCTCAACTCCATGTTGGCACACTCATTCTAACAGTTCAGTGTGCAAACCTCCATGTGGACACACACATTCTAACAGTTCAGTGTGCACACCTCCATGTGAACACACTCATTCTAACAGTTCAGTGTGCACACCTCCACAGGGACACACACATTCTAACAGCTCAGTGTGCACACCTCCATTTGGACACACTCATTCTAACAGTTCAGTGTGCACAAATCCATGTGGGCACACTCATTCTAACAGTTCAGTGTGCACACCTCCATGTGGACACACTCATTCTAACAGTTCAGTGTGCACACCTCCATGTGGGCACACTCATTCTAACAGTTCTGTGTGCACACCTCCATGTGGGCACACTCATTCTAACAGTTCAGGGTGCACACCTCCAAAGGGACACACTCATTCTAACAGTTCAGAGTGCACACCTCCATGTGGGCACACTCATTCTAACAGTTCAGTGTGCACACCTCCATGTGGGCCCACTCATTCTAACAGTTCAGTGTGCACACCTCCAAAGGGACACACTCATTCTAACAGTTCAGATTGCACACCTCCATGTGGACACACTCATTCTAACAGTTCAGAGTGCACACCTCCATGTGGACACACTCATTCTAACAGTTCAGTGTGCACACCTCCATGTGGGCACACTCATTCTAACAGTTCAGTGTGCACACCTCCATGTGGACACACTCATTCTAACAGTTCAGTGTGCACACCTCCATGTGGACAAATTCTAACAGTTCAGTGTGCACAACTCCATGTGGACACAGTCATTCTAACATTTCAGTGTGCACACCTCCACAGGGACACACTCATTCTAAAGGTTCAGTGTGCACACCTCCATGTGGACACACTCATTCTAACAGTTCAGTGTGCACACCTCCATGTGGACACACTCATTCTAACAGTTCAAAGTGCACACCTCCATGTGGACACAGTCATTCTAACAGTTCAGTGTGCACACCTCCATGTGGACACACTCATTCTAACAGTTCAGTGTGCACACCTCCATGTGGGCACACTCATTCCAACAGTTCAGTGTGCACACCTCCATGTGGACACACTCATTCTAACAGTTCAGTGTGCACACCTCCATGTGGACACACTCATTCTAACAGTTCAGTGTTCTCACCTCCATGTGGGCACACTCATTCTAACAGTTCAGTGTGCGAACCTCCATGTGGACACACTCATTCTAACTGTTCAGTGTGCACACCTCCACAGGGACACACACATTCTAACAGTTCAATGTGCACACCTCCATGTGAACACACTCATTCTAACAGTTCAGTGTGCACACCTCCACAGGGACACACACATTCTAACAGTTCAGTGTGCACACCTCCATGTGGACACAGTCATTCTAACAGTTCAGTGTGCACACCTCCATGTGGATACAGTCATTCTAACAGTTCAGTGTGCACAACTCCATGTGGGCACACTCATTCTAACAGTTCAGTGTGCACACCTCCATGTGGGCACACTCATTCTAACAGTGCAGTGTGCACACCTCCATGTGGGCACACTCATTCTAACAGTTCAGTGTGCACACCTCCATGTGGACACGCTCATTCTAACAGTTCAGTGTGCACACCTCCTTGTGGGCACACACATTCTAACAGTTCAGTGTGCACACCTCCATGTGGACACACTCATTCTAACATTTCAGTGTGCACACCTCCATGTGGACACACTCATTCTAACAGTTCAGTGTGCACACCTCCATGTGGACACACTCATTCTAACAGTTCAGTGTGCACACCTCAATGTGGACACACTCATTCTAACAGTTCAGTGTGCACACCTCCATGTGGACACACTCATTCTAACAGTTCAGTGTGCACAACTCCATGTGGGCACACTCATTCTTACAGTTCAGTGTGCACAACTCCATGTGGGCACACTCATTCTAACAGTTCAATGTGCACACCTCCATGTGGGCACACTCATTCTAACAGTTCAGTGTGCACACCTCCATGTGGACACACTCATTCTAACAGTTCAGTGTTCACACCTCCATGTGGGCACACACATGGTAACAGTTCAGTGTGCACACCTACATGTGGACACACTCATTCTAACAGTTCAGTGTGCACACCTACATTTGGGCACACTCATTCTAACAGTTCAGTGTGCACACCTCCATGTGGACAAATTCTAACACTTCAGTGTGCACACCTCCATGTGGACACACTCATTCTAACATTTCAGTGTGCACACCTCCACAGGGACACACTCATTCTAACAGTTCAGTGTGCACACCTCCATGTGGACACACTCATTCTAACAGTTCAGTGTGCACACCTCCATGTGGACACACCAATTCTAACAGTTCAGTGTGCACACCTCCATGTGGACACACTCATTCTAACAGTTCAGTGTGCACACCTCCATGTGGACACACTCATTCTAACAGTTCAGTGTGCACAACTCCATGTGGACAAATTCTAACAGTTCAGTGTGCACAACTCCATGTGGACACAGTCATTCTAACATTTCAGTGTGCACAACTCCACAGGGACACACTCATTCTAACAGTTCAGTGTTCACACCTCCATGTGGACACACTCATTCTAACAGTTCAGTGTGCACACCTCCATGTGGACACACTCATTCTAACTGTTCAAAGTGCACACCTCCATGTGGACACAGTCATTCTAACAGTTCAGTGTGCACACATCCATGTGGACACAATCATTCTAACAGTTCAATGTGCACACCTCCATGTGGGCACACTCATTCCAACAGTTCAGTGTGCACACCTCCATGTGGACACACTCATTCTAACAGTTCAGTGTTCTCACCTCCATGTGGGCACACTCATTCTAACAGTTCAGTTTGCAAACCTCCAAAGGGACACACTCATTCTAACAGTTCAGATTGCACACCTCCATGTGGACACACTCATTCTAACAGTTCAGTGTGCACACCTCCATGTGGACACACTCATTCTAACAGTTCAGTGTGCACACCTCCATGTGAACACACTCATTCTAACAGTTCAGTGTGCACACCTCCACAGGGACACACACATTCTAACAGTTCAGTGTGCACACCTCCACGTGGACACACTCATTCTAACAGTTCAGTGTGCA
The DNA here is from genome assembly GCF_949786415.1 of Peromyscus eremicus. NCBI lineage: Eukaryota > Metazoa > Chordata > Mammalia > Rodentia > Cricetidae > Peromyscus > Peromyscus eremicus. The sequence goes on along the minus strand of NW_026734524.1, from coordinate 187,050 downwards.
CACCTCCATGTGGACAAATTCTAACAGTTCAGTGTGCACAACTCCATGTGGACACAGTCATTCTAACATTTCAGTGTGCACACCTCCACAGGGACACACTCATTCTAACAGTTCAGTGTGCACACCTCCATGTGGACACACACATTCTAACAGTTCAGTGTGAACACCGCCATGTGAACACACTCATTCTAACAGTTCAGTGTGCACACCTCCACAGGGACACACACATTCTAACAGTTCAGTGTGCACACCTCCATGTGGACACAGTCATTCTAACAGTTCAGTGTGCACACCTCCATGTGGACACAGTCATTCTAACAGTTCAGTGTGCACAACTCCATGTGGACACACTCATTCTAACAGTTCAGTGTGCACACCTCCATGTGGACACACTCATTCTAACAGTTCAGTGTGCACACCTCCATGTGGGCACACTCATTCTAACAGTTCAGTGTGCACACCTCCACAGAGACACACTCATTCTAACAGTTCTGTGCTCACAGCTCCATGTGGACACAGTCATTCTAACAGTTCAGTATGCACAACTCTATGTGGGCACACTCATTCTAACAGTTCAGTGTGCACACCTCCATGTGGACACAGTCATTCTAACAGTTCAGTGTCCACACCTCCATGTGGGCACACTCATTCTAACAGTTCAGTGTGCACACCTCCATGTGGACACACTCATTTTAACAGTTCAGTGTGCACACCTCCATGTGGGCACACTCATTCTAACAGTTCAGTGTGCACACCTCCATGTGGGCACACTCATTCTAACAGTTCAGTGTGCACACCTCCATGTGGGCACACTCATTCTAACAGTTCAGTGTGCACACCTCCATGTGGGCACATTCATTCTAACAGTTCAGTGTGCACACCTCCATATGGACACACTCATTCTAACAGTTCAGTGTGCACACCTCCATGTGGGCACACTCATTCTAAAAGTTCAGTGTGCACACCTTCATGTGGGCACACTCATTCTACACAGTTCATTGTGCACACCTCCACGTGGACACAATCATTCTAACAGTTCAGTGTGCACACCTCCATGTGGGCACACTCATTCCAACAGTTCAGTGTGCACACCTCCATGTGGACACACTCATTATAACAGTTCAGTGTTCTCAACTCCATGTGGGCACACTCATTCTAACAGTTCAGTGTGCAAACCTCCATGTGGACACACCCATTGTAACAGTTCAGTGTGCACACCTCCATGTGGACACACTCATTCTAACAGTTCAGTGTGCACACCTCTATGTGGACACACCAATTCTAACAGTTCAGTGTGCACACTTCCATGTGGACACACTCATTCTAACAGTTCAGTGTGCACACCTCCATGTGGACAAATTCTAACAGTTCAGTGTGCACAACTCCATGTGGACACAGTCATTCTAACATTTCAGTGTGCACACCTCCACAGGGACACACTCATTCTAACAGTTCAGTGTGCACACCTCCATGTGGACACACACATTCTAACAGTTCAGTGTGAACACCGCCATGTGAACACACTCATTCTAACAGTTCAGTGTGCACACCTCCACAGGGACACACACATACTAACAGTTCAGTGTGCACACCTCCATGTGGACACAGTCATTCTAACAGTTCAGTGTGCACACCTCCATGTGGACACAGTCATTCTAACAGTTCAGTGTGCACAACTCCATGTGGACACACTCATTCTAACAGTTCAGTGTGCACACCTCCATGTGGACACACTCATTCTAACAGTTCAGTGTGCACACCTCCATGTGGGCACACTCATTCTAACAGTTCAGTGTGCACACCTCCACAGAGACACACTCATTCTAACAGTTCTGTGCTCACACCTCCATGTGGACACAGTCATTCTAACAGTTCAGTGTGCACAACTCTATGTGGGCACACTCATTCTAACAGTTCAGTGTGCACACCTCCATGTGGACACAGTCATTCTAACAGTTCAGTGTCCACACCTCCATGTGGGCACACTCATTCTAACAGTTCAGTGTGCACACCTCCATGTGGACACACTCATTTTAACAGTTCAGTGTGCACACCTCCATGTGGGCACACTCATTCTAACAGTTCAGTGTGCACACCTCCATGTGGGCACACTCATTCTAACAGTTCAGTGTGCACACCTCCATGTGGGCACACTCATTCTAACAGTTCAGTGTGCACACCTCCATGTGGGCACATTCATTCTAACAGTTCAGTGTGCACACCTCCATATGGACACACTCATTCTAACAGTTCAGTGTGCACACCTCCATGTGGGCACACTCATTCTAACAGTTCAGTGTGCACACCTCCATGTGGGCACACTCATTCTAACAGCTCAGTGTGCACACCTCCATGTGGACAAATTCTAACATTTCAGTGTGCACACCTCCATGTGGACACACTCATTTTAACATTTCATTGTGCACACCTCCACAGGGACACACTCATTCTAACAGTTCAGTGTGCACACCTCCATGTGGACACACTCATTCTAACAGTTCAGTGTGCACACCTCCATGTGGACACACCAATTCTAACAGTTCTGTGTGCACACCTCCATGTGGACACACTCATTCTAACAGTTCAGTGTGCACACCTCCATGTGGACACACACATTCTAACAGTTCAGTGTGCACACCTCCATGTGGACAAATTCTAACAGTTCAGTGTGCACAACTCCATGTGGACACAGTCATTCTAACATTTCAGTGTGCACACCTCCATGTGGACACACTCATTCTAACAGTTCAGTGTGTACACCTCCATGTGGGCACACTCATTCTAACAGTTCAGTGTGCACACCTCCATGTGGACACACTCATTCTAACAGTTCAGTGTGTACACCTCCATGTGGGCACACTCATTCTAACAGTTCAGTGTGCACACCTCCATGTGGACACACTCATTCTAACATTTCAGTGTGCACACCTCCATGTGGACACACTCATTCTAACAGTTCAGTGTGCACACCTCCAGTTGGGCACACTCATTCTAACAGTTCAGTGTGCACACCTCCATGTGGACACACTCATTCTAACTGTTCAGTGTGCACACCTCCATGTGGGCACACTCATTCTAACAGTTCAGTGTGCACAACTCCATGTGGGCACACTCATTCTTACAGTTCAGTGTGCACAACTCCATGTGGGCACACTCATTCTAACAGTTCAATGTGCACACCTCCATGTGGGCACACTCATTCTAACAGTTCAGTGTGCACACCTCCATGTGGACACACTCATTCTAACAGTTCAGTGTGCACACCTCCATGTGGGCACACACATTCTAACAGTTCAGTGTGCACACCTCCATGTGGACACACTCATTCTAACAGTTCAGTGTGCACACCTACATGTGGGCACAACATTCTAACAGTTCAGTGTGCACACCTCCATGTGGACAAATTCTAACACTTCAGTGTGCACACCTCCATGTGGACACACTCATTCTAACATTTCAGTGTGCACACCTCCACAGGGACACACTCATTCTAACAGTTCAGTGTCCACACCTCCATGTGGACACACTCATTCTAACAGTTCAGTGTGCACACCTCCATGTGGGCACACTCATTCTAACAGTTCTGTGTGCACACCTCCATGTGGGCACACTCATTCTAACAGTTCAGTGTGCACACCTCCAAAGGGACACACTCATTCTAACAGTTCAGAGTGCACACCTCCATGTGGACACACTCATTCTAACAGTTCAGTGTGCACACCTCCATGTGGACACACTCATTCTAACAGTTCAGTGTGCACACCTCCATGTGGACACACTCATTCTAACAGTTCAGTTTGCACACCTCCACAGGGATACACTCATTCTAACAGTTCAGGTTGCACACCTCCATGTGGACACACTCATTCTAACAGTTCAGTGTGCACACCTCCAGGTGGGCACACTCATTCTTACAGTTCAGTGTGCAAAACTCCATGTGGGCACACCCATTCTAACAGTTCAATGTGCACACCTCCATGTGGGCACACTCATTCTAACAGTTCAGTGTGCACACCTCCATCTGGACACACTCATTCTAACAGTTCAGTGTGCACACCTCCATGTGGACACACTCATTCTAACAGTTCAGTGTGCACACCTCCATGTGGGCACACTCATTCTAAAAGTTCAGTGTGCACACCTTCATGTGGGCACACTCATTGTACACAGTTCATTGTGCACACCTCCATGTGGACACAATCATTCTAACAGTTCAGTGTGCACACCTCCATGTTGGCACACTCATTCCAACAGTTCAGTGTGCACACCTCCATGTGGACACACCCATTATAACAGTTCAGTGTTCTCAACTCCATGTGGGCACACTCATTCTAACAGTTCAGTGTGCAAACCTCCATGTGGACACACACATTCTAACAGTTCAGTGTGCACACCTCCACGTGAACACACTCATTCTAACAGTTCAGAGTGCACACCTCCACAGGGACACACACATTCTAACAGTTCAGTGTGCACACCTCCATTTGGACACACTCATTCTAACAGTTCAGTGTGCACAAATCCATGTGGGCACACTCATTCTAACAGTTCAGTGTGCACACCTCCATGTGGACACACTCATTCTAACAGTTCAGTGTGCACACCTCCATGTGGGCACACTCATTCTAACAGTTCTGTGTGCACACCTCCATGTGGGCACACTCATTCTAACAGTTCAGGGTGCACACCTCCAAAGGGACACACTCATTCTAACAGTTCAGAGTGCACACCTCCATGTGGGCACACTCATTCTAACAGTTCAGTGTGCACACCTCCATGTGGGCCCACTCATTCTAACAGTTCAGTGTGCACACCTCCAAAGGGACACACTCATTCTAACAGTTCAGATTGCACACCTCCATGTGGACACACTCATTCTAACAGTTCAGAGTGCACACCTCCATGTGGACACACTCATTCTAACAGTTCAGTGTGCACACCTCCATGGGGGCACACTCATTCTAACAGTTCAGTGTGCACACCTCCATGTGGGCACACTCATTCTAACAGTTCAGTGTGCACACCTCCATGTGGGCACATTCATTCTAACAGTTCAGTGTGCACACCTCCATATGGACACACTCATTCTAACAGTTCAGTGTGCACACCTCCATGTGGGCACACTCATTCTAACAGTTCAGTGTGCACACCTCCATGTGGGCACACTCATTCTAACAGCTCAGTGTGCACACCTCCATGTGGACAAATTCTAACATTTCAGTGTGCACACCTCCATGTGGACACACTCATTCTAACATTTCAGTGTGCACACCTCCAGAGGGACACACTCATTCTAACAGTTCAGTGTGCACACCTCCATGTGGACACACTCATTCTAACAGTTCAGTGTGCACACCTCCATGTGGACACACCAATTCTAACAGTTCTGTGTGCACACCTCCATGTGGACACACTCATTCTAACAGTTCAGTGTGCACACCTCCATGTGGACACACACATTCTAACAGTTCAGTGTGCACACCTCCATGTGGACAAATTCTAACAGTTCAGTGTGCACAACTCCATGTGGACACAGTCATTCTAACATTTCAGTGTGCACACCTCCACAGGGACACACTCATTCTAACAGTTCAGTGTGCACACCTCCATGTGGACACACTCATTCTAACAGTTCAGTGTGCACACCTCCATGTGGACACACTCATTCTAACAGTTCAGTGTGTACACCTCCATGTGGGCACACTCATTCTAACAGTTCAGTGTGCACACCTCCATGTGGACACACTCATTCTAACATTTCAGTGTGCACACCTCCATGTGGACACACTCATTCTAACAGTTCAGTGTGCACACCTCCAGTTGGGCACACTCATTCTAACAGTTCAGTGTGCACACCTCCATGTGGACACACTCATTCTAACTGTTCAGTGTGCACACCTCCATGTGGGCACACTCATTCTAACAGTTCAGTGTGCACAACTCCATGTGGGCACACTCATTCTAACAGTTCAGTGTGCACACCTCCATGTGGACACACCAATTCTAACAGTTCTGTGTGCACACCTCCATGTGGACACACTCATTCTAACAGTTCAGTGTGCACACCTCCATGTGGACACACACATTCTAACATTTCAGTGTGCACACCTCCATGTGGACAAATTCTAACAGTTCAGTGTGCACACCTCCATGTGGACACAGTCATTCTAACATTTCAGTGTGCACACCTCCACGTGGACACACTCATTCTAACAGTTCAGTGTGCACACCTCCATGTGGACACACTCATTCTAACAGTTCAGTGTGCACACCTCCATGTGGACACACTCATTCTAACAGTTCAGTGTGTACACCTCCATGTGGGCACACTCATTCTAACAGTTCAGTGTGCACACCTCCATGTGGGCACACTCATTCTAACAGTTCAGTGTGCACACCTCCATGTGGACACACTCATTCTAACAGTTCAGTGTGCACACCTCCATGTGGGCACACACATTCTAACAGTTCAGTGTGCACACCTCCATGTGGACACACTCATTCTAACAGTTCAGTGTGCACACCTACATGTGGGCACACTCATTCTAACAGTTCAGTGTGCACACCTCCATGTGGACAAATTCTAACACTTCAGTGTGCACACCTCCATGTGGACACACTCATTCTAACATTTCAGTGTGCACACCTCCACAGGGACACACTCATTCTAACAGTTCAGTGTGCACACCTCCATGTGGACACACTCATTCTAACAGTTCAGTGTGCACACCTCCATGTGGACACACCAATTCTAACAGTTCAGTGTGCACACCTCCATGTGGACACACTCATTCTAACAGTTCAGTGTGCACACCTCCATGTGGACACACTCATTCTAACAGTTCAGTGTGCACACCTCCATGTGGACAAATTCTAACAGTTCAGTGTGCACAACTCCATGTGGACACAGTCATTCTAACATTTCAGTGTGCACACCTCCACAGAGACACACTAATTCTAACAGTTCAGTGTTCACACCTCCATGTGGACACACTCATTCTAACAGTTCAGTGTGCACACCTCCATGTGGACACACTCATTCTAACTGTTCAAAGTGCACACCTCCATGTGGACACAGTCATTCTAACAGTTCAGTGTGCACACCTCCATGTGGACACAATCATTCTAACAGTTCAGTGTGAACACCTCCATGTGGGCACACTCATTCCAACAGTTCAGTGTGCACACCTCCATGTGGACACACTCATTATAACAGTTCAGTGTTCTCACCTCCATGTGGGCACACTCATTCTAACAGTTCAGTGTGCAAACCTCCATGTGGACACACACATTCTAACAGTTCAGTGTGCACACCTCCATGTGAACACACTCATTCTAACAGTTCAGTGTGCACACCTCCACAGGGACACACACATTCTAACAGTTCAGTGTGCACACCTCCATGTGGACACACTCATTCTAACAGATCAGTGTGCACACCTCCATGTGGACACAGAAATTCTAACAGTTCAGTGTGCACAACTCCATGTAAGCACACTCATTCTAAAAGTTCAGTGTGCACACCTCCATTTGGACACACTCATTCTAACAGTTCAGTGTGCACAAATCCATGTGGGCACACTCATTCTAACAGTTCAGTGTGCACACCTCCATGTGGACACACTCATTCTAACAGTTCAGTGTGCACACCTCCATGTGGGCACACTCATTCTAACAGTACTGTGTGCACAACTCCATGTGGGCACACTCATTCTAACAGTTCAGTGTGCACACCTCCAAAGGGACACACTCATTCTAACAGTTCAGTGTGCACACCTCCATGTGGACACACTCATTCTAACAGTTCAGTGTGCACACCTCCATGTGGGCCCACTCATTCTAACAGTTCAGTGTGCACACCTCCAAAGGGACACACTCATTCTAACAGTTCAGATTGCACACCTCCATGTGGACACACTCATTCTAAAAGTTCAGAGTGCACACCTCCATGTGGACACACTCATTCTAACAGTTCAGTGTGCACACCTCCATGTGGGCACACTCATTCTAACAGTTCAGTGTGCACACCTCCATGTGGACACACTCATTCTAACAGTTCAGTGTGCACACCTCGATGTGGACAAATTCTAACAGTTCAGTGTGCACAACTCCATGTGGACACAGTCATTCTAACATTTCAGTGTGCACACCTCCACAGGGACACACTCATTCTAACAGTTCAGTGTGCACACCTCCATGTGGACACACTCATTCTAACAGTTCAGTGTGCACACCTCCATGTGGACACACTCATTCTAACAGTTCAAAGTGCACACCTCCATGTGGACACAGTCATTCTAACAGTTCAGTGTGCACACCTCCATGTGGACACAATCATTCTAACAGTTCAGTGTGCACACCTCCATGTGGGCACACTCATTCCAACAGTTCAGTGTGCACACCTCCATGTGGACACACTCATTCTAACAGTTCAGTGTTCTCACCTCCATGTGGGCACACTCATTCTAACAGTTCAGTGTGCAAACCTCCATGTGGACACACACATTCTAACAGTTCAGTGTGCACACCTCCATGTGAACACACTCATTCTAACAGTTCAGTGTGCACACCACCATTTGGACACACTCATTCTAACAGTTCAGTGTGCACAACTCCATGTGGGCATACTCATTCTAACAGTTCAGTGTCCACACCTCCATGTGGACACACTCATTCTAACAGTTCAGTGTGCACACCTCCATGTGGGCACACTCATTCCAACAGTTCAGTGTGCACACCTCCATGTGGACACACTCATTATAACAGTTCAGTGTTCTCATCTCCATGTGGGCACACTCATTCTAACAGTTCAGTGTGCAAACCTCCATGTGGACACACACATTCTAACAGTTCAGTGTGCACTCCTCCACGTGAACACACTCATTCTAACAGTTCAGTGTGCACACCTCCACAGGGACACACACATTCTAACAGTTCAGTGTGCACACCTCCATTTGGACACACTCATTCTAACAGTTCAGTGTGCACAAATCCATGTGGGCACACTCATTCTAACAGTTCAGTGTGCACACCTCCATGTGGACACACTCATTCTAACAGTTCATTGTGCACACCTCCATGTGGGCACACTCATTCTAACAGTTCTGTGTGCACACCTCCATGTGGGCACACTCATTCTAACAGTTCAGGGTGCACACCTCCAAAGGGACACACTCATTCTAACAGTTCAGAGTGCACACCTCCATGTGGGCACACTCATTCTACCAGTTCAGTGTGCACACCTCCATGTGGGCCCACTCATTCTAACAGTTCAGTGTGCACACCTCCAAAGGGACACACTCATTCTAACAGTTCAGATTGCACCCCTCCATGTGGACACACTCATTCTAACAGTTCAGAGTGCACACCACCATGTGGACACACTCATTCTAACAGCTCAGTGTGCAAACCTCCATGTGGACAAATTCTAACATTTCAGTGTGCACACCTCCATGTGGACACACTCATTCTAACATTTCAGTGTGCACACCTCCACAGGGACACACTCATTCTAACAGTTCAGTGTGCACACCTCCATGTGGACACACTCATTCTAACAGTTCAGTGTGCACACCTCCATGTGGACACACCAATTCTAACAGTTCTGTGTGCACACCTCCATGTGGACACACTCATTCTAACAGTTCCGTGTGCACACCTCCATGTGGACACACACATTCTAACAGTTCAGTGTGCACACCTCCATGTGGACAAATTCTAACAGTTCAGTGTGCACAACTCCATGTGGACACAGTCATTCTAACATTTCAGTGTGCACACCTCCACAGGGACACACTCATTCTAACAGTTCAGTGTGCACACCTCCATGTGGACACACTCATTCTAACAGTTCAGTGTGCACACCTCCATGTGGACACACTCATTCTAACAGTTCAGTGTGTACACCTCCATGTGGGCACACTCATTCTAACAGTTCAGTGTGCACACCTCCATGTGGACACACTCATTCTAACATTTCAGTGTGCACACCTCCATGTGGACACACTCATTCTAACAGTTCAGTGTGCACACCTCCAGTTGGGCACACTCATTCTAACAGTTCAGTGTGCACACCTCCATGTGGACACACTCATTCTAACTGTTCAGTGTGCACACCTCCATGTGGGCACACTCATTCTAACAGTTCAGTGTGCACAACTCCATGTGGGCACACTCATTCTTACAGTTCAGTGTGCACAACTCCATGTGGGCACACTCATTCTAACAGTTCAATATGCACACCTCCATGTGGGCACACTCATTCTAACAGTTCAGTGTGCACACCTCCATGTGGACACACTCATTCTAACAGTTCAGTGTGCACACCTCCATGTGGGCACACACATTCTAACAGTTCAGTGTGCACACCTCCATGTGGACACACTCATTCTAACAGTTCAGTGTGCACACCTACATGTGGGCACACTCATTCTAACAGTTCAGTGTGCACACCTCCATGTGGACAAATTCTAACACTTCAGTGTGCACACCTCCATGTGGACACACTCATTCTAACATTTCAGTGTGCACACCTCCACAGGGACACACTCATTCTAACAGTTCAGTGTGCACACCTCCATGTGGACACACTCATTCTAACAGTTCAGTGTGCACACCTCCATGTGGACACACCAATTCTAACAGTTCAGTGTGCACACCTCCATGTGGACACACTCATTCTAACAGTTCAGTGTGCACACCTCCATGTGGACACACTCATTCTAACAGTTCAGTGTGCACACCTCCATGTGGACAAATTCTAACAGTTCAGTGTGCACAACTCCATGTGGACACAGTCATTCTAACATTTCAGTGTGCACACCTCCACAGAGACACACTAATTCTAACAGTTCAGTGTTCACACCTCCATGTGGACACACTCATTCTAACAGTTCAGTGTGCACACCTCCATGTGGACACACTCATTCTAACTGTTCAAAGTGCACACCTCCATGTGGACACACTCATTCTAACAGTTCAGTGTGCACACCTCCATGTGGACACAATCATTCTAACAGTTCAGTGTGAACACCTCCATGTGGGCACACTCATTCCAACAGTTCAGTGTGCACACCTCCATGTGGACACACTCATTATAACAGTTCAGTGTTCTCACCTCCATGTGGGCACACTCATTCTAACAGTTCAGTGTGCAAACCTCCATGTGGACACACACATTCTAACAGTTCAGTGTGCACACCTCCATGTGAACACACTCATTCTAACAGTTCAGTGTGCACACCTCCACAGGGACACACACATTCTAACAGTTCAGTGTGCACACCTCCATGTGGACACACTCATTCTAACAGATCAGTGTGCACACCTCCATGTGGACACAGAAATTCTAACAGTTCAGTGTGCACAACTCCATGTAAGCACACTCATTCTAAAAGTTCAGTGTGCACACCTCCATTTGGACACACTCATTCTAACAGTTCAGTGTGCACAAATCCATGTGGGCACACTCATTCTAACAGTTCAGTGTGCACACCTCCATGTGGACACACTCATTCTAACAGTTCAGTGTGCACACCTCCATGTGGGCACACTCAATCTAACAGTTCTGTGTGCACAACTCCATGTGGGCACACTCATTCTAACAGTTCAGTGTGCACACCTCCAAAGGGACACACTCATTCTAACAGTTCAGTGTGCACACCTCCATGTGGACACACTCATTCTAACAGTTCAGTGTGCACACCTCCATGTGGGCCCACTCATTCTAACAGTTCAGTGTGCACACCTCCAAAGGGACACACTCATTCTAACAGTTCAGATTGCACACCTCCATGTGGACACACTCATTCTAAAAGTTCAGAGTGCACACCTCCATGTGGACACACTCATTCTAACAGTTCAGTGTGCACACCTCCATGTGGGCACACTCATTCTAACAGTTCAGTGTGCACACCTCCATGTGGACACACTCATTCTAACAGTTCAGTGTGCACACCTCGATGTGGACAAATTCTAACAGTTCAGTGTGCACAACTCCATGTGGACACAGTCATTCTAACATTTCAGTGTGCACACCTCCACAGGGACACACTCATTCTAACAGTTCAGTGTGCACACATCCATGTGGACACACTCATTCTAACAGTTCAGTGTGCACACCTCCATGTGGACACACTCATTCTAACAGTTCAAAGTGCACACCTCCATGTGGACACAGTCATTCTAACAGTTCAGTGTGCACACCTCCATGTGGACACAATCATTCTAACAGTTCAGTGTGCACACCTCCATGTGGGCACACTCATTCCAACAGTTCAGTGTGCACACCTCCATGTGGACACACTCATTCTAACAGTTCAGTGTGCACACCTCCATGTGGACACACTCATTCTAACAGTTCAGTTTGCACACCTCCACAGGGATACACTCATTCTAACAGTTCAGGTTGCACACCTCCATGTGGACACACTCATTCTAACAGTTCAGTGTGCACACCTCCAGGTGGGCACACTCATTCTTACAGTTCAGTGTGCAAAACTCCATGTGGGCACACCCATTCTAACAGTTCAATGTGCACACCTCCATGTGGGCACACTCATTCTTACAGTTCAGTGTGCAAAACTCCATGTGGGCACACCCATTCTAACAGTTCAATGTGCACACCTCCATGTGGGCACACTCATTCTTACAGTTCAGTGTGCACACCTCCATCTGGACACACTCATTCTAACAGTTCAGTGTGCACACCTCCATGTGGACACACTCATTCTAACAGTTCAGTGTGCACACCTCCATGTGGGCACACTCATTCTAAAAGTTCAGTGTGCACACCTTCATGTGGGCACACTCATTGTACACAGTTCATTGTGCACACCTCCATGTGGACACAATCATTCTAACAGTTCAGTGTGCACACCTCCATGTTGGCACACTCATTCCAACAGTTCAGTGTGCACACCTCCATGTGGACACACTCATTATAACAGTTCAGTGTTCTCAACTCCATGTGGGCACACTCATTCTAACAGTTCAGTGTGCAAACCTCCATGTGGACACACACATTCTAACAGTTCAGTGTGCACACCTCCACGTGAACACACTCATTCTAACAGTTCAGTGTGCACACCTCCACAGGGACACACACATTCTAACAGTTCAGTGTGCACACCTCCATTTGGACACACTCATTCTAACAGTTCAGTGTGCACAAATCCATGTGGGCACACTCATTCTAACAGTTCAGTGTGCACACCTCCATGTGGACACACTCATTCTAACAGTTCAGTGTGCACACCTCCATGTGGGCACACTCATTCTAACAGTTCTGTGTGCACACCTCCATGTGGGCACACTCATTCTAACAGTTCAGGGTGCACACCTCCAAAGGGACACACTCATTCTAACAGTTCAGAGTGCACACCTCCATGTGGGCACACTCATTCTAACAGTTCAGTGTGCACACCTCCATGTGGGCCCACTCATTCTAACAGTTCAGTGTGCAAACCTCCAAAGGGACACACTCATTCTAACAGTTCAGATTGCACACCTCCATGTGGACACACTCATTCTAACAGTTCAGAGTGCACACCTCCATGTGGACACACTCATTCTAACAATTCAGTGTGCACACCTCCATGTGGGCACACTCATTCTAACAGTTCAGTGTGCACACCTCCATGTGGACACACTCATTCTAACAGTTCAGTGTGCACACCTCCATGTGGACAAATTCTAACAGTTCAGTGTGCACAACTCCATGTGGACACAGTCATTCTAACATTTCAGTGTGCACACCTCCACAGGGACACACTCATTCTAAAGGTTCAGTGTGCACACCTCCATGTGGACACACTCATTCTAACAGTTCAGTGTGCACACCTCCATGTGGACACACTCATTCTAACAGTTCAGAGTGCACACCTCCATGTGGACACAGTCATTCTAACAGTTCAGTGTGCACACCTCCATGTGGACACACTCATACTAACAGTTCAGTGTGCACACCTCCATGTTGGCACACTCATTCCAACAGTTCAGTGTGCACACCTCCATGTGGACACACTCATTCTAACAGTTCAGTGTGCACACCTCCATGTGGACACACTCATTCTAACAGTTCAGTGTTCTCACCTCCATGTGGGCACACTCATTCTAACAGTTCAGTGTGCGAACCTCCATGTGGACACACACATTCTAACAGTTCAATGTGCACACCTCCATGTGAACACACTCATTCTAACAGTTCAGTGTGCACACCTCCACAGGGACACACACATTCTAACAGTTCAGTGTGCACACCTCCATGTGGACACAGTCATTCTAACAGTTCAGTGTGCACACCTCCATGTGGACACAGTCATTCTAACAGTTCAGTGTGCACAACTCCATGTGGGCACACTCATTCTAACAGTTCAGTGTGCACACCTCCATGTGGGCACACTCATTCTAACAGTGCAGTGTGCACACCTCCATGTGGGCACACTCAATCTAACAGTTCAGTGTGCACACCTCCATGTGGACACGCTCATTCTAACAGTTCAGTGTGCACACCTCCTTGTGGGCACACACATTCTAACAGTTCAGTGTGCACACCTCCATGTGGACACACTCATTCTAACATTTCAGTGTGCACACCTCCACGTGGACACACTCATTCTAACAGTTCAGTGTGCACACCTCCATGTGGACACACTCATTCTAACAGTTCAGTGTGCACACCTCCATGTGGACACACTCATTCTAACAGTTCAGTGTGCACACCTCCATGTGGACACACTCATTCTAACAGTTCAGTGTGCACAACTCTATGTGGGCACACTCATTCTTACAGTTCAGTGTGCACACCTCCACAGGGACACACACATTCTAACAGTTCAGTGTGCACACCTCCAAAGGGACACACTCATTCTAACAGTTCAGAGTGCACACCTCCATGTGGACACACTCATTCTAACAGTTCAGTGTGCACACCTCCACAGGGATACACTCATTCTAACAGTTCAGGTTGCACACCTCCATGTGGACACACTCATTCTAACAGTTCAGTGTGCACACCTCCAGGTGGGCACACTCATTCTTACAGTTCAGTGTGCAAAACTCCATGTGGGCACACCCATTCTAACAGTTCAATGTGCACACCTCCATGTGGGCACACTCATTCTAACAGTTCAGTGTGCACACCTCCATCTGGACACACTCATTCTAACAGTTCAGTGTGCACACCTCCATGTGGACACACTCATTCTAACAGTTCAGTGTGCACACCTCCATGTGGGCACACTCATTCTAAAAGTTCAGTGTGCACACCTTCATGTGGGCACACTCATTGTACACAGTTCATTGTGCACACCTCCATGTGGACACAATCATTCTAACAGTTCAGTGTGCACACCTCCATGTTGGCACACTCATTCCAACAGTTCAGTGTGCACACCTCCATGTGGACACACTCATTATAACAGTTCAGTGTTCTCAACTCCATGTGGGCACACTCATTCTAACAGTTCAGTGTGCAAACCTCCATGTGGACACACACATTCTAACAGTTCAGTGTGCACACCTCCATGTGAACACACTCATTCTAACAGTTCAGTGTGCACACCTCCACAGGGACACACACATTCTAACAGTTCAGTGTGCACACCTCCATTTGGACACACTCATTCTAACAGTTCAGTGTGCACAAATCCATGTGGGCACACTCATTCTAACAGTTCAGTGTGCACACCTCCATGTGGACACACTCATTCTAACAGTTCAGTGTGCACACCTCCATGTAGGCACACTCATTCTAACAGTTCTGTGTGCACACCTCCATGTGGGCACACTCATTCTAACAGTTCAGGGTGCACACCTCCAAAGGGACACACTCATTCTAACAGTTCAGAGTGCACACCTCCATGTGGGCACTCTCATTCTAACAGTTCAGTGTGCACACCTCCATGTGGGCCCACTCATTCTAACAGTTCAGTGTGCAAACCTCCAAAGGGACACACTCATTCTAACAGTTCAGATTGCACACCTCCATGTGGACACACTCATTCTAACAGTTCAGAGTGCACACCTCCATGTGGACACACTCATTCTAACAATTCAGTGTGCACACCTCCATGTGGGCACACTCATTCTAACAGTTCAGTGTGCACACCTCCATGTGGACACACTCATTCTAACAGTTCAGTGTGCACACCTCCATGTGGACAAATTCTAACAGTTCAGTGTGCACAACTCCATGTGGACACAGTCATTCTAACATTTCAGTGTGCACACCTCCACAGGGACACACTCATTGTAAAGGTTCAGTGTGCACACCTCCATGTGGACACACTCATTCTAACAGTTCAGTGTGCACACCTCCATGTGGACACACTCATTCTAACAGTTCAGAGTGCACACCTCCATGTGGACACAGTCATTCTAACAGTTCAGTGTGCACACCTCCATGTGGACACACTCATTCTAACAGTTCAGTGTGCACACCTCCATGTTGGCACACTCATTCCAACAGTTCAGTGTGCACACCTCCATGTGGACACACTCATTCTAACAGTTCAGTGTGCACACCTCCATGTGGACACACTCATTCTAACAGTTCAGTGTTCTCACCTCCATGTGGGCACACTCATTCTAACAGTTCAGTGTGCGAACCTCCATGTGGACACACACATTCTAACAGTTCAATGTGCACACCTCCATGTGAACACACTCATTCTAACAGTTCAGTGTGTATACCTCCACAGGGACACACACATTCTAACAGTTCAGTGTGCACACCTCCATGTGGACACAGTCATTCTAACAGTTCAGTGTGCACACCTCCATGTGGACACAGTCATTCTAACAGTTCAGTGTGCACAACTCCATGTGGGCACACTCATTCTAACAGTTCAGTGTGCACACCTCCATGTGGGCACACTCATTCTAACAGTGCAGTGTGCACACCTCCATGTGGGCACACTCAATCTAACAGTTCAGTGTGCACACCTCCATGTGGACACGCTCATTCTAACAGTTCAGTGTGCACACCTCCTTGTGGGCACACACATTCTAACAGTTCAGTGTGCACACCTCCATGTGGACACACTCATTCTAACATTTCAGTGTGCACACCTCCACGTGGACACACTCATTCTAACAGTTCAGTGTGCACACCTCCATGTGGACACACTCATTCTAACAGTTCAGTGTTCACACCTCCATGTGGGCACACACATGGTAACAGTTCAGTGTGCACACCTACATGTGGACACACTCATTCTAACAGTTCAGTGTGCACACCTACATTTGGGCACACTCATTCTAACAGTTCAGTGTGCACACCTCCATGTGGACAAATTCTAACACTTCAGTGTGCACACCTCCATGTGGACACACTCATTCTAACATTTCAGTGTGCACACCTCCACAGGGACACACTCATTCTAACAGTTCAGTGTGCACACCTCCATGTGGACACACTCATTCTAACAGTTCAGTGTGCACACCTCCATGTGGACACACCAATTCTAACAGTTCAGTGTGCACACCTCCATGTGGACACACTCATTCTAACACTTCAGTGTGCACACCTCCATGTGGACACACTCATTCTAACAGTTCAGTGTGCACACCTCCATGTGGACAAATTCTAACAGTTCAGTGTGCACAACTCCATGTGGACACAGTCATTCTAACATTTCAGTGTGCACACCTCCACAGGGACACACTCATTCTAACAGTTCAGTGTTCACACCTCCATGTGGACACACTCATTCTAACAGTTCAGTGTGCACACCTCCATGTGGACACACTCATTCTAACTGTTCAAAGTGCACACCTCCATGTGGACACAGTCATTCTAACAGTTCAGTGTGCACACATCCATGTGGACACAATCATTCTAACAGTTCAGTGTGCACACCTCCATGTGGGCACACTCATTCCAACAGTTCAGTGTGCACACCTCCATGTGGACACACTCATTCTAACAGTTCAGTGTTCTCACCTCCATGTGGGCACACTCATTCTAACAGTTCAGTGTGCAAACCTCCAAAGGGACACACTCAATCTAACAGTTCAGATTGCACAACTCCATGTGGACACACTCATTCTAACAGTTCAGTGTGCACACCTCCATGTGGACACACTCATTCTAACAGTTCAGTGTGCACACCTCCATGTGAACACACTCATTCTAACAGTTCAGTGTGCACACCTCCACAGGGACACACACATTCTAACAGTTCAGTGTGCACACCTCCACGTGGACACAGTCATTCTAACAGTTCAGTGTGCACACCTCCATGTGGACACAGTCATTCTAACAGTTCAGTGTGCACACCTCCATGTGAACACACTCATTCTAACAGTTCAGTGTGCACACCTCCACAGGGACACACACATTCTAACAGTTCAGTGTGCACACCTCCATGTGGACACAGTCATTCTAACAGTTCAGTGTGCACACCTCCATGTGGACACAGTCATTCTAACAGTTCAGTGTGCACAACTCCATGTGGACACACTCATTCTAACAGTTCAGTGTGCACACCTCCATGTGGACACACTCATTCTAACAGTTCAGTGTGCACACCTCCATGTGGGCACACTCATTCTAACAGTTCAGTGTGCACACCTCCAAAGGGACACACTCTTTCTAACAGTTCAGATTGCACACCTCCATGTGGACACACTCATTCTAACAGTTCAGATTGCACACCTCCATGTGGACACACTCATTCTAACAGTTCAGATTGCACACCTCCATGTGGGCACACTCATTCTAACAGTTCAGTGTGCACAGCTCCATGTGGACACACTCATTCTAACAGTTCAGTGTGCACACCTCGATGTGGACAAATTCTAACAGTTCAGTGTGCACAACTCCATGTGGACACAGTCATTCTAACATTTCAGTGTGCACACCTCCACAGGGACACACTCATTCTAACAGTTCAGTGTGCACACCTCCATGTGGACACACTCATTCTAACAGTTCAGTGTGCACACCTCCATGTGGACACACTCATTCTAACAGTTCAAAGTGCACACCTCCATGTGGACACAGTCATTCTAACAGTTCAGTGTGCACACCTCCATGTGGACACAATCATTCTAACAGTTCAGTGTGCACACCTCCATGTGGGCACACTCATTCCAACAGTTCAGTGTGCACACCTCCATGTGGGCACACTCATTCTAACAGTTCAGGTTTCTCACCTCCAATGGGGCACACTCATTGTAACAGTTCAGTGTGCAAACCTCCATGTGGACACACACATTCTAACAGTTCAGTGTGCACACCTCCATGTGAACACACTCATTCTAACAGTTCAGTGTGCACACCTCCATTTGGACACACTCATTCTAACTCCATGTGGGCATACTCATTCTAACAGTTCAGTGTGCACACCTCCATGTGGACACACTCATTCTAACAGTTCAGTGTGCACACCTCCATGTGGGCACACTCATTCTAACAGTTCTGTGTGCACACCTCCATGTGGGCACACTCATTCTAACAGTTCAGTGTGCACACCTCCAAAGGGACACACTCATTCTAACAGTTCAGAGTGCACACCTCCATGTGGACACACTCATTCTAACAGTTCAGTGTGCACACCTCCATGTGGACACACTCATTCTAACAGTTCAGTGTGCACACGTCCATGTGGATACACTCATTCTAACAGTTCAGTTTGCACACCTCCACAGGGATACACTCATTCTAACAGTTCAGTGTTAGTTCACCTCCAAAGGGACACACTCATTCTAACAGTTCAGAGTGCACACCTCCATGTGGACACACTCATTCTAACAGTTCAGAGTGCACACCTCCATGTGGACACACTCATTCTAACAGTTCAGTGTGCACACCTCCATGTGGGCACACACATTCTAACAGTTCAGTGTGCACACCTCCATGTGGACACACTCATTCTAACAGTTCAGTGTGCACACCTCCATGTGGACAAATTCTAACACTTCAGTGTGCACACCTCCATGTGGACACACTCATTCTAACATTTCAGTGTGCACACCTCCACAGGGACACACTCATTCTAACAGTTCAGTGTGCACACCTCCATGTGGACACACTCATTCTAACAGTTCAGTGTGCACACCTCCATGTGGACACACCAATTCTAACAGTTCAGTGTGAACACCTCCATGTGGACACACTCATTCTAACAGTTCAGTGTGCACACCTCCATGTGGACACACTCATTCTAACAGTTCAGTGTGCACACCTCCATGTGGATAAATTCTAACAGTTCAGTGTGCACAACTCCATGTGGACACAGTCATTCTAACATTTCAGTGTGCACACCTCCACAGGGACACACTCATTCTAACAGTTCAGTGTTCACACCTCCATGTGGACACACTCATTCTAACAGTTCAGTGTGCACACCTCCATGTGGACACACTCATTCTAACTGTTCAAAGTGCACACCTCCATGTGGACACAGTCATTCTAACAGTTCAGTGTGCACACATCCATGTGGACACAATCATTCTAACCGTTCAGTGTGCATACCTCCATGTGGGCACACTAATTCTAACAGTTCAGTGTGCACACCTCCAAAGGGACACACTCATTCTAACAGTTCAGAGTGCACACCTCCATGTGGACACACTCATTCTAACAGTTCAGTGTGCACACCTCCATGTGGACACACTCATTCTAACAGTTCAGTGTGCACACGTCCATGTGGACACACTCATTCTAACAGTTCAGTTTGCACACCTCCACAGGGATACACTCATTCTAACAGTTCAGTGTGCACAACTCCATGTGGGCACACTCATTCTTACAGTTCAGTGTGCACAACTCCATGTGGGCACACTCATTCTAACAGTTCAGTGTGCACACCTCCATGTGGGCACACTCATTCTAACAGTTCAGTGTGCACACCTCCATGTGGACACACTCATTCTAACAGTTCAGTGTGCACACCTCCATGTGGGCACACACATTCTAACAGTTCAGTGTGCACACCTCCATGTGGACACACTCATTCTAACAGTTCAGTGTGCACACCTACATTTGGGCACACTCATTCTAACAGTTCAGTGTGCACACCTCCATGTGGACAAATTCTAACACTTCAGTGTGCACACCTCCATGTGGACACACTCATTCTAACATTTCAGTGTGCACACCTCCACAGGGACACACTCATTCTAACAGTTCAGTGTGCACACCTCCATGTGGACACACTCATTCTAACAGTTCAGTGTGCACACCTCCATGTGGACACACCAATTCTAACAGTTCAGTGTGAACACCTCCATGTGGACACACTCATTCTAACAGTTCAGTGTGCACACCTCCATGTGGACACACTCATTCTAACAGTTAAGTGTGCACACCTCCATGTGGATAAATTCTAACAGTTCAGTGTGCACAACTCCATGTGGACAAAGTCATTCTAACAATTCAGTGTGCACACCTCCACAGGGACACACTCATTCTAACAGTTCAGTGTTCACACCTCCATGTGGACACACTCATTCTAACAGTTCAGTGTGCACACCTCCATGTGGACACACTCATTCTAACTGTTCAAATTGCACACCTCCATGTGGACACAGTCATTCTAACAGTTCAGTGTGCACACATCCATGTGGACACAATCATTCTAACAGTTCAGTGTGCACACCTCCATGTGGGCACACTAATTCCAACATTTCAATGTGCACACCTCCATGTGGACACACTCATTCTAACAGTTCAGTGTTCTCACCTCCATGTGGGCACACTCATTCTAACAGTTCAGTGTGCAAACCTCCATGTGGACACACACATTCTAACAGTTCAGTGTTCACACCTCCATGTGAACAGACTCATTCTAACAGTTCAGTGTGCACACCTCCACAGGGACACACACATTCTAACAGTTCAGTGTGCACACCTCCATGTGGACACAGTCATTCTAACAGTTCAGTGTGCACACCTCCATGTGGACACACTCATTCTAACAGTTCAGTGTGCACAACTCCATGTGGACACACTCATTCTAACAGTTCAGTGTGCACACCTCCATGTGGACACACTCATTCTAACAGTTCAGTGTGCACACCTCCAGTTGGGCACACTCATTCTAACAGTTCAGTGTGCACACCTCCAAAGGGACACACTCATTCTAACAGTTCAGATTGCACACCTCCATGTGGACACACTCATTCTAACAGTTCAGAGTGCACACCTCCATGTGGACACACTCATTCTAACAGTTCAGTGTGCACACCTCCATGTGGGCACACTCATTCTAACAGTTCAGTGTGCACACCTCCATGTGGACACACTCATTCTAACAGTTCAGTGTGAACACCTCGATGTGGACAAATTCTAACAGTTCAGTGTGCACAACTCCATGTGGACACAGTCATTCTAACATTTCCGTGTGCACACCTCCACAGGGACACACTCATTCTAACAGTTCAGTGTGCACACCTCCATGTGGACACACTCATTCTAACAGTTCAGTGTGCACACCTCCATGTGGACACACTCATTCTAACAGTTCAAAGTGCACACTTCCATGTGGACACAGTCATTCTAACAGTTCAGTGTGCACACCTCCATGTGGACACAATCATTCTAACAGTTCAGTGTGCACACCTCCATGTGGGCACACTCATTCCAACAGTTCAGTGTGCACACCTCCATGTGGACACACTCATTCTAACAGTTCAGTGTTCTCACCTCCAAGTGGGCACACTCATTCTAACAGTTCAGTGTGCAAACCTCCATGTGGACACACACATTCTAACAGTTCAGTGTGCACAACTCCATGTGGGCATACTCATTCTAACAGTTCAGTGTGCACACCTCCATGTGGACACACTCATTCTAACAGTTCAGTGTGCACACCTCCATGTGGGCACACTCATTCTAACAGTTCTGTGTGCACACCTCCATGTGGGCACACTCATTCTAACAGTTCAGTGTGCACACCTCCAAAGGGACACACTCATTCTAACAGTTCAGAGTGCACACCTCCATGTGGACACACTCATTCTAACAGTTCAGTGTGCACACCTCCATGTGGACACACTCATTCTAACAGTTCAGTGTGCACACGTCCTTGTGGACACACTCATTCTAACAGTTCAGTTTGCACACCTCCATGTGGGCACACTCATTCTAACAGTTCAGTGTGCACACCTCCATGTGGACACACTCATTCTAACAGTTCAGTGTGCGAACCTCCATGTGGACACACACATTCTAACAGTTCAATGTGCACAACTCCATGTGAACACACTCATTCTAACAGTTCAGTGTGTACACCTCCACAGGGACACACACATTCTAACAGTTCAGTGTGCACACCTCCATGTGGACACAGTCATTCTAACAGTTCAGTGTGCACACCTCCATGTGGACACAGTCATTCTAACAGTTCAGTGTGCACAACTCCATGTGGGCACACTCATTCTAACAGTTCAGTGTGCACACCTCCATGTGGGCACACTCATTCTAACAGTGCAGTGTGCACACCTCCATGTGGGCACACTCAATCTAACAGTTCAGTGTGCACACCTCCATGTGGACACAATCATTCTAACAGTTCAGTGTGCACACCTCCATGTGGGCACACTCATTCCAACAGTTCAGTGTGCACACCTCCATGTGGACACACTCATTCTAACAGTTCAGTGTTCTCACCTCCAAGTGGGCACACTCATTCTAACAGTTCAGTGTGCAAACCTCCATGTGGACACACACATTCTAACAGTTCAGTGTGCACAACTCCATGTGGGCATACTCATTCTAACAGTTCAGTGTGCACACCTCCATGTGGACACACTCATTCTAACAGTTCAGTGTGCACACCTCCATGTGGGCACACTCATTCTAACAGTTCTGTGTGCACACCTCCATGTGGGCACACTCATTCTAACAGTTCAGTGTGCACACCTCCAAAGGGACACACTCATTCTAACAGTTCAGAGTGCACACCTCCATGTGGACACACTCATTCTAACAGTTCAGTGTGCACACCTCCATGTGGACACACTCATTCTAACAGTTCAGTGTGCACACGTCCTTGTGGACACACTCATTCTAACAGTTCAGTTTGCACACCTCCATGTGGGCACACTCATTCTAACAGTTCAGTGTGCACACCTCCATGTGGACACACTCATTCTAACAGTTCAGTGTGCACACCTCCATGTGGGCACACTCATTCTAACAGTTCAGTGTGCACACCTCCATGTGGACACACTCATTCTAACAGTTCAGTGTGCACACCTCGATGTGGACAAATTCTAACAGTTCAGTGTGCACAACTCCATGTGGACACAGTCATTCTAACATTTCAGTGTGCACACCTCCACAGGGACACACTCATTCTAACAGTTCAGTGTGCACACCTCCATGTGGACACACTCATTCTAACAGTTCAGTGTGCACACCTCCATGTGGACACACTCATTCTAACAGTTCAAAGTGCACACCTCCATGTGGACACACTCATTCTAACAGTTCAGTGTGCACACCTCCATGTGGACACAATCATTCTAACAGTTCAGTGTGCACACCTCCATGTGGGCACACTCATTCCAACAGT
The DNA here is from genome assembly GCF_949786415.1 of Peromyscus eremicus. NCBI lineage: Eukaryota > Metazoa > Chordata > Mammalia > Rodentia > Cricetidae > Peromyscus > Peromyscus eremicus. Next base: position 162,526 of record NW_026734524.1, on the reverse strand, counting down.
TCAGTGTGCACACCTCCATGTGGACACACTCATTCTAACAGTTCAGTGTTCTCACCTCCATGTGGGCACACTCATTCTAACAGTTCAGTGTGCGAACCTCTATGTGGACACACACATTCTAACAGTTCAGTGTGCACACCTCCATGTGAACACACTCATTCTAACAGTTCAGTGTGCACACCTCCATGTGGACACACACATTCTAACAGTTCAGTGTGCACACCTCCATGTGGACACAGTCATTCTAACAGTTCAGTGTGCTCACCTCCATGTGGACACAGTCATTCTAACAGTTCAGTGTGCACAACTCCATGTGGGCACACTCATTCTAACAGTTCAGTGTGCACACCACCATGTGGGCACACTCATTCTAACAGTTCAGTGTGCACACCTCCACGTGGGCACACTCATTCTAACAGTTCAGTGTGCACACCTCCATGTGGACACAATCATTCTAACAGTTCAGTGTGCACACCTCCATGTGGGCACACTCATTCTAACAGTTCAGTGTGCAAACCTCCATGTGGACACACACATTCTAACAGTTCAGTGTGCACACCTCCATGTGAACACACTCATTCTAACAGTTCAGTGTGCACACCTCCACAGGGACACCCACATTGTAACAGTTCAGTGTGCACACCTCCATGTGGACACAGTCATTCTAACAGTTCAGTGTGCACACCTCCATGTGGACACAGTCATTCTAACAGTTCAGTGTGCACAACTCCATGTGGGCACACTCATTCTAAAAGTTCAGTGTGCACACCTCCATGTGGACACACTCATTCTAACAGTTCAGTGTGCACAAATCCATGTGGGCACACTCATTTTAACAGTTCAGTGTGCACACCTCCATGTGGACACACTCATTCTAACAGTTCAGTGTGCACACCTCCATGTGGGCACACTCATTCTAACAGTTCTGTGTGCACACCTCCATGTGGGGAAACTCATTCTAACAGTTCAGTGTGCACACCTCCAAAGGGACACACTCATTCTAACAGTTCAGAGTGCACACCTCCATGTGGGCACACTCATTCTAACAGTTCAGTGTGCACACCTCCATGTGGGCACACTCATTCTAACAGTTCAGTGTGCACACCTCCAAAGGGACACACTCATTCTAACAGTTCAGATTGCACACCTCCATGTGGACACACTCATTCTAACAGTTCAGAGTGCACACCTCCATGTGGACACACTCATTCTAACAGTTCAGTGTGCACACCTCCACAGGGACACACACATTCTAACAGTTCAGTGTGCACACCTCCATGTGGGCACACTCATTCTAATAGATCAGTGTGCACACCTCCACAGAGACACACTCATTCTAACAGTTCTGTGCTCACACCTCCATGTGGACACAGTCATTTTAACAGTTCAGTGTGCACAACTCTATGTGGGCACACTCATTCTAACAGTTCAGTGTGCACACCTCCATGTGGACACATTCATTCTAACAGTTCAGTGTGCACACCTCCATGTGGGCACACTCATTCTAACAGTTCAGTGTTCACACCTCCATGTGGACACACATATTCTAACAGTTCAGTGTGCACACCTCCATGTGGGCACACTCATTCTAACAGTTCAGTGTGCACACCTCCATGTGGGCACACTCATTCCAACAGTTCAGTGTGCACAACTCCATGTGGACACAGTCATTCTTACAGTTCAGTGTGCACACCTCCATGTGGGCACACTCATTCTAACAGTTCAGTGTGCACACCTCCATATGGGCACACTCATTCTAACAGTTCAGTGTGCACACCTCCATGTGGGCACACTCATTCTAACAGTTCAGTGTGCACACCTCCATGTGGACACACTCATTCTAACATTTCAGTGTGCACACCTCCATGTGCGCACACTCATTCTAACAGTTCAGTGTGCACACCTCCATGTGGGCACACTTATTCTACACAGTTCATTGTGCACACCTCCATGTGGACACAATCATTCTAACAGTTCAGTGTGCACACCTCCATGTGGACACACCCATTCTAACAGTTCAGTGTGCACACCTCCATGTGGACACACTCCTTCTAACAGTTCAGTGTGCACACCTCCATGTGGACACACCAATTCTAACAGTTCAGTGTGCACACCTCCATGTGGACACACTCATTCTAACAGTTCAGTGTGCACACCTCCATGTGGACCCACTCATTCTAACAGTTCAGTGTGCACACCTACATGTGGAAAAATTCTAACAGTTCAGTGTGCACAACTCCATGTGGACACAGTCATTCTAACATTTCAGTGTGCACACCTCCCTGGGACACACTCATTCTAACAGTTCAGTGTGCACACCTCCATGTGGACACACACATTCTAACAGTTCAGTGTGAACACCTCCATGTGAACACACTCATTCTAACAGTTCAGTGTGCACACCTCCATGTGGACACACTCCTTCTAACAGTTCAGTGTGCACACCTCGATGTGGACAAATTCTAACAGTTCAGTGTGCACAACTCCATGTGGACACAGTCATTCTAACATTTCAGTGTGCACACCTCCACAGGGACACACTCATTCTAACAGTTCAGTGTGCACACCTCCATGTGGACACACTCATTCTAACAGTTCAGTGTGCACACCTCCATGTGGACACACTCATTCTAACAGTTCAAAGTGCACACCTCCATGTGGACACAGTCATTCTAACAGTTCAGTGTGCACACCTCCATGTGGACACAATCATTCTAACAGTTCAGTGTGCACACCTCCATGTGGGCACACTCATTCCAACAGTTCAGTGTGCACACCTTCTTGTGGACACACTCATTCTAACAGTTCAGTGTTCTCACCTCCATGTGGGCACACTCATTCTAACAGTTCAGTGTGCAAACCTCCATGTGGACACACACATTCTAACAGTTCAGTGTGCACACCTCCATGTGAACACACTCATTCTAACAGTTCAGTGTGCACACCTCCGCAGGGACACACACATTGTAACAGTTCAGTGTGCACACCTCCCTGTGGACACAGTCATTCTAACAGTTCAGTGTGCACACCTCCATGTGGACACAGTCATTCTAACAGTTCAGTGTGCACAACTCCATGTGGGCACACTCATTCTAAAAGTTCAGTGTGCACACCTCCATTTGGACACACTCATTCTAACAGATCAGTGTGCACAAATCCATGTGGGCACACTAATTCTAACAGTTCAGTGTGCACACCTCCATGTGGACACACTCATTCTAACAGTTCAGTGTGCACACCTCCATGTGGGCACACTCATTCTAACAGTTCTGTGTGCACAACTCCATGTGGGGAAACTCCTTCTAACAGTTCAGTGTGCACAACTCCATGTGGACACACTCATTCTAACAGTTCAGTGTGCACACCTCCACAGAGACACACTCATTCTAACAGTTCTGTGCTCACACCTCCATGTGGACACAGTCATTCTAACAGTTCAGTGTGCACAACTCCATGTGGACACACTCATTCTAACAGTTCAGTGTGCACACCTCCATGTGGACACACTCATTCTAACAGTTCAGTGTGCACACCTCCATGTGGGCACACTCATTCTAACAGTTCAGTGTGCACACCTCCAAAGAGACACACTCATTCTAACAGTTCTGTGCTCACACCTCCATGTGGACACAGTCATTCTAACAGTTCAGTGTGCACAAATCTATGTGGGCACACTCATTCTAACAGTTCAGTGTGCACACCTCCATGTGGACACACTCATTCTAACAGTTCAGTGTGCACACCTCCATGTGGGCACACTCATTCTAACAGTTCAGTGTGCACACCTCCATGTGGACACACTCATTCTAACAGTTCAGTGTGCACACCTCCATGTGGGCACACTCATTCTAACAGTTCAGTGTGCACACCTCCATGTGGACAAATTCTAACAGTTCAGTGTGCACACCTCCATGTGGACACACTCATTCTAACAGTTCAGTGTGCACACCTCCATGTGGGCACACTCATTCCAACAGTTCAGTGTGCACACCTCCATGTGGACACACTCATTATAACAGTTCAGTGTGCACACCTCCATGTGGGCACACTCATTCTAACAGTTCAGTGTGCACACCTCCATATGGGCACACTCATTCTAACAGTTCAGTGTGCACACCTCCATGTGGGCACACTCATTCTAACAGTTCAGTGTGCACACCTCCATGTGGACACACTCATTCTAACAGTTCAGTGTGCACACCTCCATGTGGGCACACTCATTCTAACAGTTCAGTGTGCACACCTCCAAAAAGACACACTCATTCTAACAGTTCAGATTGCACACCTCCATGTGGACACACTCATTCTAACAGTTCAGATTGCACACCTCCATGTGGACACACTCATTCTAACAGTTCAGATTGCACACCTCCATGTGGGCACACTCATTCTAACAGTTCAGTGTGCACAGCTCCATGTGGACACACTCATTCTAACAGTTCAGTGTGCACACCTCGATGTGGACAAATTCTAACAGTTCAGTGTGCACAACTCCATGTGGACACAGTCATTCTAACATTTCAGTGTGCACACCTCCACAGGGACACACTCATTCTAACAGTTCAGTGTGCACACCTCCATGTGGACACACTCATTCTAACAGTACAGTGTGCACACCTCCATGTGGACACACTCATTCTAACAGTTCAAAGTGCACACCTCCATGTGGACACAGTCATTCTAACAGTTCAGTGTGCACACCTCCATGTGGACACAATCATTCTAACAGTTCAGTGTGCACACCTCCATGTGGGCACACTCATTCCAACAGTTCAGTGTGCACACCTCCATGTGGGCACACTCATTCTAACAGTTCAGGGTTCTCACCTCCAATGGGGCACACTCATTGTAACAGTTCAGTGTGCAAACCTCCATGTGGACACACACATTCTAACAGTTCAGTGTGCACACCTCCATGTGAACACACTCATTCTAACAGTTCAGTGTGCACACCTCCATTTGGACACACTCATTCTAACTCCATGTGGGCATACTCATTCTAACAGTTCAGTGTGCACACCTCCATGTGGACACACTCATTCTAACAGTTCAGTGTGCACACCTCCATGTGGGCACACTCATTCTAACAGTTCTGTGTGCACACCTCCATGTGGGCACACTCATTCTAACAGTTCAGTGTGCACACCTCCAAAGGGACACACTCATTCTAACAGTTCAGAGTGCACACCTCCATGTGGACACACTCATTCTAACAGTTCAGTGTGCACACCTCCATGTGGACACACTCATTCTAACAGTTCAGTGTGCACACGTCCATGTGGATACACTCATTCTAACAGTTCAGTTTGCACACCTCCACAGGGATACACTCATTCTAACAGTTCAGTGTTAGTTCACCTCCAAAGGGACACACTCATTCTAACAGTTCAGAGTGCACACCTCCATGTGGACACACTCATTCTAACAGTTCAGAGTGCACACCTCCATGTGGACACACTCATTCTAACAGTTCAGTGTGCACACCTCCATGTGGGCACACACATTCTAACAGTTCAGTGTGCACACCTCCATGTGGACACACTCATTCTAACAGTTCAGTGTGCACACCTCCATGTGGACAAATTCTAACACTTCAGTGTGCACACCTCCATGTGGACACACTCATTCTAACATTTCAGTGTGCACACCTCCACAGGGACACACTCATTCTAACAGTTCAGTGTGCACACCTCCATGTGGACACACTCATTCTAACAGTTCAGTGTGCACACCTCCATGTGGACACACCAATTCTAACAGTTCAGTGTGAACACCTCCATGTGGACACACTCATTCTAACAGTTCAGTGTGCACACCTCCATGTGGACACACTCATTCTAACAGTTCAGTGTGCACACCTCCATGTGGATAAATTCTAACAGTTCAGTGTGCACAACTCCATGTGGACACAGTCATTCTAACATTTCAGTGTGCACACCTCCACAGGGACACACTCATTCTAACAGTTCAGTGTTCACACCTCCATGTGGACACACTCATTCTAACAGTTCAGTGTGCACACCTCCATGTGGACACACTCATTCTAACTGTTCAAAGTGCACACCTCCATGTGGACACAGTCATTCTAACAGTTCAGTGTGCCACATCCATGTGGACACAATCATTCTAACCGTTCAGTGTGCATACCTCCATGTGGGCACACTAATTCTAACAGTTCAGTGTGCACACCTCCAAAGGGACACACTCATTCTAGCAGTTCAGAGTGCACACCTCCATGTGGACACACTCATTCTAACAGTTCAGTGTGCACACCACCATGTGGACACACTCATTCTAACAGTTCAGTGTGCACACGTCCATGTGGACACACTCATTCTAACAGTTCAGTTTGCACACCTCCACAGGGATACACTCATTATAACAGTTCAGTGTGCACAACTCCATGTGGGCACACTCATTCTTACAGTTCAGTGTGCACAACTCCATGTGGGCACACTCATTCTAACAGTTCAGTGTGCACACCTCCATGTGGGCACACTCATTCTAACAGTTCAGTGTGCACACCTCCATGTGGACACACTCATTCTAACAGTTCAGTGTTCACACCTCCATGTGGGCACACACATTCTAACAGTTCAGTGTGCACACCTCCATGTGGACACACTCATTCTAACAGTTCAGTGTGCACACCTACATTTGGGCACACTCATTCTAACAGTTCAGTGTGCACACCTCCATGTGGACAAATTCTAACACTTCAGTGTGCACACCTCCATGTGGACACACTCATTCTAACATTTCAGTGTGCACACCTCCACAGGGACACACTCATTCTAACAGTTCAGTGTGCACACCTCCATGTGGACACACTCATTCTAACAGTTCAGTGTGCACACCTCCATGTGGACACACCAATTCTAACAGTTCAGTGTGAACACCTCCATGTGGACACACTCATTCTAACAGTTCAGTGTGCACACCTCCATGTGGACACACTCATTCTAACAGTTAAGTGTGCACACCTCCATGTGGATAAATTCTAACAGTTCAGTGTGCACAACTCCATGTGGACACAGTCATTCTAACAATTCAGTGTGCACACCTCCACAGGGACACACTCATTCTAACAGTTCAGTGTTCACACCTCCATGTGGACACACTCATTCTAACAGTTCAGTGTGCACACCTCCATGTGGACACACTCATTCTAACTGTTCAAATTGCACACCTCCATGTGGACACAGTCATTCTAACAGTTCAGTGTGCACACATCCATGTGGACACAATCATTCTAACAGTTCAGTGTGCACACCTCCATGTGGGCACACTAATTCCAACATTTCAATATGCACACCTCCATGTGGACACACTCATTCTAACAGTTCAGTGTTCTCACCTCCATGTGGGCACACTCATTCTAACAGTTCAGTGTGCAAACCTCCATGTGGACACACACATTCTAACAGTTCAGTGTTCACACCTCCATGTGAACAGACTCATTCTAACAGTTCAGTGTGCACACCTCCACAGGGACACACACATTCTAACAGTTCAGTGTGCACACCTCCATGTGGACACAGTCATTCTAACAGTTCAGTGTGCACACCTCCATGTGGACACAGTCATTCTAACAGTTCAGTGTGCACAACTCCATGTGGACACACTCATTCTAACAGTTCAGTGTGCACACCTCCATGTGGACACACTCATTCTAACAGTTCAGTGTGCACACCTCCAGTTGGGCACACTCATTCTAACATTTCAGTGTGCACACCTCCAAAGGGACACACTCATTCTAACAGTTCAGATTGCACACCTCCATGTGGACACACTCATTCTAACAGTTCAGAGTGCACACCTCCATGTGGACACACTCATTCTAACAGTTCAGTGTGCACACCTCCATGTGGGCACACTCATTCTAACAGTTCAGTGTGCACACCTCCATGTGGACACACTCATTCTAACAGTTCAGTGTGCACACCTCAATGTGGACAAATTCTAACAGTTCAGTGTGCACAACTCCATGTGGACACAGTCATTCTTACATTTCCGTGTGCACACCTCCACAGGGACACACTCATTCTAACAGTTCAGTGTGCACACCTCCATGTGGACACACTCATTCTAACAGTTCAGTGTGCACACCTCCATGTGGACACACTCATTCTAACAGTTCAAAGTGCACACTTCCATGTGGACACAGTCATTCTAACAGTTCAGTGTGCACACCTCCATGTGGACACAAACATTCTAACAGTTCAGTGTGCACACCTCCATGTGGGCACACTCATTCCAACAGTTCAGTGTGCACACCTCCATGTGGACACACTCATTCTAACAGTTCAGTGTTCTCACCTCCAAGTGGGCACACTCATTCTAACAGTTCAGTGTGCAAACCTCCATGTGGACACACACATTCTAACAGTTCAGTGTGCACAACTCCATGTGGGCATACTCATTCTAACAGTTCAGTGTGCACACCTCCATGTGGACACACTCATTCTAACAGTTCAGTGTGCACACCTCCATGTGGGCACACTCATTCTAACAGTTCTGTGTGCACACCTCCATGTGGGCACACTCATTCTAACAGTTCAGTGTGCACACCTCCAAAGGGACACACTCATTCTAACAGTTCAGAGTGCACACCTCCATGTGGACACACTCATTCTAACAGTTCAGTGTGCACACCTCCATGTGGACACACTCATTCTAACAGTTCATTGTGCACACGTCCTTGTGGACACACTCATTCTAACAGTTCAGTTTGCACACCTCCATGTGGGCACACTCATTCTAACAGTTCAGTGTGCACACCTCCATGTGGACACACTCATTCTAACAGTTCAGTGTGCACACCTCCATGTGGGCACACTCATTCTAACAGTTCAGTGTGCACACCTCCATGTGGACACACTCATTCTAACAGTTCAGTGTGCACACCTCGATGTGGACAAATTCTAACAGTTCAGTGTGCACAACTCCATGTGGACACAGTCATTCTAACATTTCAGTGTGCACACCTCCACAGGGACACACTCATTCTAACAGTTCAGTGTGCACACCTCCATGTGGACACACTCATTCTAACAGTTCAGTGTGCACACCTCCATGTGGACACACTCATTCTAACAGTTCAAAGTGCACACCTCCATGTGGACACACTCATTCTAACAGTTCAGTGTGCACACCTCCATGTGGACACAATCATTCTAACAGTTCAGTGTGCACACCTCCATGTGGGCACACTCATTCCAACAGTTCAGTGTGCACACCTCCATGTGGACACACTCATTCTAACAGTTCAGTGTTCTCACCTCCATGTGGGCACACTCATTCTAACAGTTCAGTGTGCGAACCTCTATGTGGACACACACATTCTAACAGTTCAGTGTGCACACCTCCATGTGAACACACTCATTCTAACAGTTCAGTGTGCACACCTCCATGTGGACACACACATTCTAACAGTTCAGTGTGCACACCTCCATGTGGACACAGTCATTCTAACAGTTCAGTGTGCTCACCTCCATGTGGACACAGTCATTCTAACAGTTCAGTGTGCACAACTCCATGTGGGCACACTCATTCTAACAGTTCAGTGTGCACACCTCCATGTGGGCACACTCATTCTAACAGTTCAGTGTGCACACCTCCATGTGGGCACACTCATTCTAACAGTTCAGTGTGCACACCTCCATGTGGACACAATCATTCTAACAGTTCAGTGTGCACACCTCCATGTGGACACACTCATTCTAACAGTTCAGTGTGCAAACCTCCATGTGGACACACACATTCTAACAGTTCAGTGTGCACACCTCCATGTGAACACACTCATTCTAACAGTTCAGTGTGCACACCTCCACAGGGACACCCACATTGTAACAGTTCAGTGTGCACACCTCCATGTGGACACAGTCATTCTAACAGTTCAGTGTGCACACCTCCATGTGGACACAGTCATTCTAACAGTTCAGTGTGCTCAACTCCATGTGGGCACACTCATTCTAAAAGTTCAGTGTGCACACCTCCATTTGGACACACTCATTCTAACAGTTCAGTGTGCACAAATCCATGTGGGCACACTCATTTTAACAGTTCAGTGTGCACACCTCCATGTGGACACACTCATTCTAACAGTTCAGTGTGCACACCTCCATGTGGGGAAACTCATTCTAACAGTTCAGTGTGCACACCTCCAAAGGGACACACTCATTCTAACAGTTCAGAGTGCACACCTCCATGTGGGCACACTCATTCTAACAGTTCAGTGTGCACACCTCCATGTGGGCACACTCATTCTAACAGTTCAGTGTGCACACCTCCAAAGGGACACACTCATTCTAACAGTTCAGATTGCACACCTCCATGTGGACACACTCATTCTAACAGTTCAGAGTGCACACCTCCATGTGGACACACTCATTCTAACAGTTCAGTGTGCACACCTCCACAGGGACACACACATTCTAACAGTTCAGTGTGCACACCTCCATGTGGGCACACTCATTCTAATAGATCAGTGTGCACACCTCCACAGAGACACACTCATTCTAACAGTTCTGTGCTCACACCTCCATGTGGACACAGTCATTCTAACAGTTCAGTGTGCACAACTCTATGTGGGCACACTCATTCTAACAGTTCAGTGTGCACACCTCCATGTGGACACATTCATTCTAACAGTTCAGTGTGCACACCTCCATGTGGGCACACTCATTCTAACAGTTCAGTGTGCACACCTCCATGTGGGCACACTCATTCTAACAGTTCAGTGTGCACACCTCCATGTGGGCACACTCATTCTAACAGTTCAGTGTGCACACCTCCATGTGGACACACTCATTCTAACATTTCAGTGTGCACACCTCCATGTGGGCACACTCATTCTAACAGTTCAGTGTGCACACCTCCATGTGGGCACACTTATTCTACACAGTTCATTGTGCACACCTCCATGTGGACACAATCATTCTAACAGTTCAGTGTGCACACCTCCATGTGGACACACCCATTCTAACAGTTCAGTGTGCACACCTCCATGTGGACACACTCCTTCTAACAGTTCAGTGTGCACACCTCCATGTGGACACACCAATTCTAACAGTTCAGTGTGCACACCTCCATGTGGACACACTCATTCTAACAGTTCAGTGTGCACACCTCCATGTGGACACACTCATTCTAACAGTTCAGTGTGCACACCTACATGTGGAAAAATTCTAACAGTTCAGTGTGCACAACTCCATGTGGACACAGTCATTCTAACATTTCAGTGTGCACACCTCCCCTGGGACACACTCATTCTAACAGTTCAGTGTGCACACCTCCATGTGGACACACACATTCTAACAGTTCAGTGTGAACACCTCCATGTGAACACACTCATTCTAACAGTTCAGTGTGCACACCTCCATGTGGACACAATCCTTCTAACAGTTCAGTGTGCACACCTCGATGTGGACAAATTCTAACAGTTCAGTGTGCACAACTCCATGTGGACACAGTCATTCTAACAGTTCAGTGTGCACACCTCCACAGGGACACACTCATTCTAACAGTTCAGTGTGCACACCTCCATGTGGACACACTCATTCTAACAGTTCAGTGTGCACACCTCCATGTGGACACACTCATTCTAACAGTTCAAAGTGCACACCTCCATGTGGACACAGTCATTCTAACAGTTCAGTGTGCACACCTCCATGTGGACACAATCATTCTAACAGTTCAGTGTGCACACCTCCATGTGGGCACACTCATTCCAACAGTTCAGTGTGCACACCTTCTTGTGGACACACTCATTCTAACAGTTCAGTGTTCTCACCTCCATGTGGGCACACTCATTCTAACAGTTCAGTGTGCAAACCTCCATGTGGACACACACATTCTAACAGTTCAGTGTGCACACCTCCATGTGAACACACTCATTCTAACAGTTCAGTGTGCACACCTCTGCAGGGACACACACATTGTAACAGTTCAGTGTGCACACCTCCCTGTGGACACAGTCATTCTAACAGTTCAGTGTGCACACCTCCATGTGGACACAGTCATTCTAACAGTTCAGTGTGCACAACTCCATGTGGGCACACTCATTCTAAAAGTTCAGTGTGCACACCTCCATTTGGACACACTCATTCTAACAGTTCAGTGTGCACAAATCCATGTGGGCACACTCATTCTAACAGTTCAGTGTGCACACCTCCATGTGGACACACTCATTCTAACAGTTCAGTGTGCACACCTCCATGTGGGCACACTCATTCTAACAGTTCTGTGTGCACAACTCCATGTGGGGAAACTCCTTCTAACAGTTCAGTGTGCACAACTCCATGTGGACACACTCATTCTAACAGTTCAGTGTGCACACCTCCACAGAGACACACTCATTCTAACAGTTCTGTGCTCACACCTCCATGTGGACACAGTCATTCTAACAGTTCAGTGTGCACAACTCCATGTGGACACACTCATTCTAACAGTTCAGTGTGCACACCTCCATGTGGACACACTCATTCTAACAGTTCAGTGTGCACACCTCCATGTGGGCACACTCATTCTAACAGTTCAGTGTGCACACATCCAAAGAGACACACTCATTCTAACAGTTCTGTGCTCACACCTCCATGTGGACACAGTCATTCTAACAGTTCAGTGTGCACAAATCTATGTGGGCACACTCATTCTAACAGTTCAGTGTGCACACCTCCATGTGGACACACTCATTCTAACAGTTCAGTGTGCACACCTCCATGTGGGCACACTCATTCTAACAGTTCAGTGTGCACACCTCCATGTGGACACACTCATTCTAACAGTTCAGTGTGCACACCTCCATGTGGGCACACTCATTCTAACAGTTCAGTGTGCACACCTCCATGTGGACAAATTCTAACAGTTCAGTGTGCACACCTCCATGTGGACACACTCATTCTAACAGTTCAGTGTGCACACCTCCATGTGGGCACACTCATTCCAACAGTTCAGTGTGCACACCTCCATGTGGACACACTCATTATAACAGTTCAGTGTGCACACCTCCATGTGGGCACACTCATTCTAACAGTTCAGTGTGCACACCTCCATATGGGCACACTCATTCTAACAGTTCAGTGTGCACACCTCCATGTGGGCACACTCATTCTAACAGTTCAGTGTGCACACCTCCATGTGGACACACTCATTCTAACAGTTCAGTGTGCACACCTCCATGTGGGCACACTCATTCTAACAGTTCAGTGTGCACACCTCCATGTGGGCACACTCGTTCTACACAGTTCATTGTGCACACCTCCATGTGGACACAATCATTCTAACAGTTCAGTGTGCACACCTCCATGTGGACACACCCATTCTAACAGTTCAGTGTGCACACCTCCATGTGGACACACTCATTCTAACAGTTCAGTTTGCACACCTCCATGTGGACACACCAATTCTAACAGTTCAGTGTGCACACCTCCATGTGGACACACTCATTCTAACAGTTCAGTGTGCACACCTCCATGTGGACACACTAATTCTAACAGTTCAGTGTGCACACCTACATGTGGAAAAATTCTAACAGTTCAGTGTGCACAACTCCATGTGGACACAGTCATTCTAACATTTCAGTGTGCACACCTCCCCTGGGACACACTCATTCTAACAGTTCAGTGTGCACACCTCCATGTGGACACACACATTCTAACAGTTCAGTGTCAACACCTCCATGTGAACACACTCATTCTAACAGTTCAGTGTGCACACCTCCATGTGGACACACTCATTCTAACAGTTCAGTGTGCACAACTCCATGTGGACACAGTCATTCTAATATTTCAGTGTGCACACCTCCACAGGGACACACTCATTCTAACAGTTCAGTGTGCAAACCTCCATGTGGACACACTCATTCTAACAGTTCAGTGTGCACACCTCCATGTGGACACACTCATTCTGACAGTTCAAAGTGCACACCTCCATGTGGACACAGTCATTCTAACAGTTCAGTGTGCACACCCCCATGTGGACACAATCATTCTAACATTTCAGTGTGCACACCTCCATGTGGGCACACTCATTCCAACAGTTCAGTGTGCACACCTCCATGTGGACACACTCATTCTAACAGTTCAGTGTTCTCACCTCCATGTGGGCACACTCATTCTAACAGTTCAGTGTGCAAACCTCCATGTGGACACACACATTCTAACAGTTCAGTGTGCACACCTCCATGTGAACACACTCATTCTAACAGTTCAGTGTGCACACCTCCACAGGGACACACACATTGTAACAGTTCAGTGTGCACACCTCCATGTGGACACAGTCATTCTAACAGTTCAGTGTGCACACCTCCATGTGGACACAGTCATTCTAACAGTTCAGTGTGCACAACTCCATGTGGGCACACTCATTCTAAAAGTTCAGTGTGCACACCTCCATTTGGACACACTCATTCTAACAGTTCAGTGTGCACAAATCCATGTGGGCACACTCATTCTAACAGTTCAGTGTGCACACCTCCATGTGGACACACTCATTCTAACAGTTCAGTGTGCACACCTCCATGTGGGCACACTCATTCTAACAGTTCTGTGTGCACACCTCCATGTGGGGAAACTCATTCTAACAGTTCAGTGTGCACAACTCCATGTGGACACACTCATTCTAACAGTTCAGTGTGCACACCTCCACAGAGACACACTCATTCTAACAGTTCTGTGCTCACACCTCCATGTGGACACAGTCATTCTAACAGTTCAGTGTGCACACTTCCATGTGGACACACTCATTCTAACAGTTCAGTGTGCACACCTCCATGTGGGCACACTCATTCTAACAGTTCAGTGTGCACACCTCCATGTGGACATAGTCATTCTAACAGTTCAGTGTGCACACCTCCATGTGGGCACACTCATTCTAACAGTTCAGTGTGCACACCTCCATGTGGACACACTCATTCTAACAGTTCAGTGTGCACACCTCCATGTGGGCACACTCATTCTAACAGTTCAGTGTGCACACCTCCATGTGGACAAATTCTAACAGTTCAGTGTGCACACATCCACGTGGGCACACTCATTCTAACAGTTCAGTGTGCACACCTCCATGTGGGCACACTCATTCTAACAGTTCAGTGTGCACACCTCCATGTGGACACACTCATTCTAACAGTTCAGTGTGCACACCTCCATGTGGGCACACTCATTCTAACAGGTCAGTGTGCACACCTCCATGTGGGCACACTCATTCTACACAGTTCATTGTGCACACCTCCATGTGGACACAATCATTCTAACAGTTCAGTGTGCACACCTCCATGTGGACACACCCATTCTAACAGTTCAGTGTGCACACCTCCATGTGGACACACTCTATCTAACAGTTCAGTGTGCATACCTCCATGTGGACACACCAATTCTAACAGTTCAGTGTGCACACATCCATGTGGACACACTCATTCTAACAGTTCAGTGTGCACACCTCCATGTGGACACACTCATTCTAACAGTTCAGTGTGCACACCTCCATGTGGAAAAATTCTAACAGTTCAGTGTGCACAACTCCATGTGGACACAGTCATTCTAACATTTCAGTGTGCACACCTCCCCTGGGACACACTCATTCTAACAGTTCAGTGTGCACACCTCCATGTGGACACACACATTCTAACAGTTCAGTGTGAACACCTCCATGTGAACACACTCATTCTAACAGTTCAGTGTGCACTCCTCCACAGGGACACACTCATTCTAACAGTTCAGTGTGCACACCTCCATGTGGACACAGTCATTTTAACAGTTCAGTGTGCACACCTCCATGTGGACACAGTCATTCTAACAGTTTAGTGTGCACAAATCCATGTGGGCACACTCATTCTAACAGTTCATTGTGCACACCTCCACGTGGACACACTCATTCTAACAGTTCATTGTGCACAACTCCATGTGGGCACACTCATTCTAACAGTTCAGTGTGCACACCTCCATGTGGACACACTCATTCTAACAGTTCAGTGTGCACACCTCCATGTGGGCACACTCATTCTAACAGTTCAGTGTGCACACCTCCAAAGGGAAACACTCATTCTAACAGTTCAGTGTGCACACCTCCATGTGGACACACTCATTCTAACAGTTCAGTGTGAACACCTCCATGTGGACACACTCATTCTAACAGTTTAGTTTGCACACCTCCACAGGGATACACTCATTCTAACAGTTCAGTGTGCACACCTCCATGTGGACACACTCATTCTAACAGTTCAGTGTGCACACCTCCATGTGGGCACACTCATTCTAACAGTTCAGTGTGCACACCTCCATGTGGACACACTCATTCTAACAGTTCAGTGTGCACACCTCCATGTGGGCACACTCATTCTAACAGGTCAGTGTGCACACCTCCATGTGGGCACACTCATTCTACACAGTTCATTGTGCACACCTCCATGTGGACACAATCATTCTAACAGTTCAGTGTGCACACCTCCATGTGGACACACCCATTCTAACAGTTCAGTGTGCACACCTCCATGTGGACACACTCATTCTAACAGTTCAGTGTGCACACCTCCATGTGGACACACCAATTCTAACAGTTCAGTGTGCACACCTCCATGTGGACACACTCATTCTAACAGTTCAGTGTGCACACCTCCATGTGGACACACTCATTCTAACAGTTCAGTGTGCACACCTCCATGTGGAAAAATTCTAACAGTTCAGTGTGCACAACTCCATGTGGACACAGTCATTCTAACATTTCAGTGTGCACACCTCCCCTGGGACACACTCATTCTAACAGTTCAGTGTGCACACCTCCATGTGGACACACACATTCTAACAGTTCAGTGTGAACACCTCCATGTGAACACACTCATTCTAACAGTTCAGTGTGCACTCCTCCACAGGGACACACACATACTAACAGTTCAGTGTGCACACCTCCATGTGGACACAGTCATTTTAACAGTTCAGTGTGCACACCTCCATGTGGACACAGTCATTCTAACAGTTTAGTGTGCACAAATCCATGTGGGCACACTCATTCTAACAGTTCAGTGTGCACACCTCCACGTGGACACACTCATTCTAACAGTTCATTGTGCACAACTCCATGTGGGCACACTCATTCTAACAGTTCAGTGTGCACACCTCCATGTGGACACACTCATTCTAACAGTTCAGTGTGCACACCTCCATGTGGGCACACTCATTCTGACAGTTCTGTGTGCACACCTCCATGTGGGCACACTCATTCTAACAGTTCAGTGTGCACACCTCCAAAGGGAAACACTCATTCTAACAGTTCAGTGTGCACACCTCCATGTGGACACACTCATTCTAACAGTTCAGTGTGCACACCTCCATGTGGACACACTCATTCTAACAGTTCAGTGTGAACACCTCCATGTGGACACACTCATTCTAACAGTTTAGTTTGCACACCTCCACAGGGATACACTCATTCTAACAGTTCAGTGTGCACACCTCCATGTGGACACACTCATTCTAACAGTTCAGTGTGCACACTTCCATGTGGGCACACTCATTCTAACAGTTCAGTGTGCACACCTCCATGTGGACACACTCATTCTAACATTTCAGTGTGCACACCTCCATGTGGACACACTCATTCTAACAGTTCAGTGTGCACACCTCCAGTTGGGCACACTCATTCTAACAGTTCAGTGTGCACACCTCCATGTGGACACACTCATTCTAACTGTTCAGTGTGCACACCTCCATGTGTGCACACTCATTCTAACAGTTCAGTGTGCACAACTCCATGTGGGCACACTCATTCTTACAGTTCAGTGTGCACAACTCCATGTGGGCACACTCATTCTAACAGTTCAATGTGCACACCTCCATGTGGGCACACACATTCTAACAGTTCAGTGTGCACACCTCCATTTGGACACACTCATTCTAACAGTTCAGTGTGCACACCTACATGTGGGCACACTCATTCTAACAGTTCAGTGTGCACACCTCCATGTGGACAAATTCTAACACTTCAGTGTGCACACCTCCATGTGGACACACTCATTCTAACATTTCAGTGTGCACAACTCCACAGGGACACACTCATTCTAACAGTTCAGTGTGCACACCTCCATGTGGACACACTCATTCTAACAGTTCAGTGTGCACACCTCCATGTGGACACACCAATTCTAACAGTTCAGTGTGCACACCTCCATGTGGACACACTCATTCTAACAGTTCAGTGTGCACACCTCCATGTGGACACACTCATTCTAACAGTTCAGTGTGCACACCTACATGTGGACAAATTCTAACATTTCAGTGTGCACAACTCCATGTGGACACAGTCATTCTAACATTTCAGTGTGCACACCTCCACAGAAACACACTCATTCTAACAGTTCAGTGTTCACACCTCCATGTCGACACAC
Organism: Peromyscus eremicus; assembly: GCF_949786415.1. Lineage (NCBI taxonomy): Eukaryota > Metazoa > Chordata > Mammalia > Rodentia > Cricetidae > Peromyscus > Peromyscus eremicus. The sequence goes on along the minus strand of NW_026734524.1, from coordinate 144,147 downwards.
TCATTCTAACAGTTCAGTGTGCACACCTCCATGTGGACACAGTCATTCTAACAGTTCAGTGTGCACACCTCCATGTGGACACACTCATTCAAACAGTTCAGTGTGCACACCTCCATGTGGGCACACTCATTCTAACAGTTCAGTGTGCACACCTCCACAGAGACACACTCATTCTAACAGTTCTGTGCTCACACCTCCATGTGGACACAGTCATTCTAACAGTTCAGTGTGCACACCTCCAAAGGGACACACTCATTCTAACAGTTCAGATTGCACACCTCCATGTTGACACACTCATTCTAACAGTTCAGAGTGCACACCTCCATGTGGACACACTCATTCTAACAGTTCAGTGTGCACACCTCCATGTGTGCACACTCATTCTAACAGTTCAGTGTGCACACCTCCATGTGGACACAAACATTCCAACAGTTCAGTGTGCACACCTCGATGTGGACAAATTCTAATAGTTCAGTGTGCACAACTCCATGTGGAAACAGACATTCTAACATTTCAGTGTGCACACCTCCACAGGGACACACTCATTCTAACAGTTCAGTGTGCACATCTCCATGTGGACACACTCATTCTAACAGTTCAGTGTGCACAACTCCATGTGGGCATACTCATTCTAAGAGTTCAGTGTGCACAACTCGATGTGGGAACACTCATTCTAACAGTTCTGTGTGCACACCTCCATGTTTGCACACTCATTCTAACAGTTCAGTGTGCACACCTCCAAAGGGACACACTCATTCTAACAGTTCAGAGTGCACACCTCCATGTGGACACACTCATTCTAACAGTTCAGTGTGCACACCTCCATGTGGACACACTCATTCTAACAGTTCAGTGTGCACACGTCCATGTGGACACACTCATTCTAACAGTTCAGTTTGCACACCTCCACATGGACACACTCATTCTAACAGTTCAGTGTGCACACCTCCACGTGGGCACACTCATTCTAATTGTTCAGTGTGCACACCTCCATGTGGACACACACATTCTAACAGTTCAGTGTGCACACCTCCATGTGAACACACTCATTCTAACAGTTCAGTGTGCACACCTCCATGTGGACACAGTCATTCTAACAGTTCAGTGTGCACACCTCCATGTGGACACAGTCATTCTAACAGTTCAGTGTGCACAACTCCATGTGGGCACACTCATTCTAAAAGTTCAGTGTGCACACCTCCATTTGGACACACTCATTCTAACAGTTCAGTGTGCACAAATCCATGTGGGCACACTCATTCTAACAGTTCAGTGTGCACACCTCCATGTGGACACACTCATTCTAACAGTTCAGTGTGCACACCTCCATGTGGGCACACTCATTCTAACAGTTCTGTGTGCACACCTCCATGTGTGAACACTCATTCTAACAGTTCAGTGTTCACACCTCCAAAGGGACACACTCATTCTAACAGTTCAGAGTGCACACCTCCATGTGGGCACACTCATTCTAACAGTTCAGTGTGCTCACCTCCATGTGGGCACACTCATTCTAACAGTTCAGTGTGCACACCTCCAAAGGGACACACTCATTCTAACAGTTCAGTGTGCACACCTCCATGTGGACACACTCATTCTAACAGTTCAGTGTGCACACCTCCACAGGGACACACACATTCTAACAGTTCAGTGTGCACACCTCCATGTGGACACAGTCATTCTAACAGTTCAGTGTGCACACCTCCATGTGGACACAGTCATTCTAACAGTTCAGTGTGCACAACTCCATGTGGGCACACTCATTCTAAAAGTTCAGTGTGCACACCTCCATTTGGACACACTCATTCTAACAGTTCAGTGTGCACAAATCCATGTGGGCACACTCATTCTAACAGTTCAGTGTGCACACCTCCATGTGGACACACTCATTCTAACAGTTCAGTGTGCACACCTCCATGTGGGCACACTCATTCTAACAGTTCTGTGTGCACACCTCCATGTGGGAACACTCATTCTAACAGTTCAGTGTGCACACCTCCAAAGGGACACACTCATTCTAACAGTTCAGAGTGCACACCTCCATGTGGGCACACTCATTCTAACAGTTCAGTGTGCTCACCTCCATGTGGGCACACTCATTCTAACAGTTCAGTGTGCACACCTCCAAAGGGACACACTCATTCTAACTGTTCAGTGTGCACACCTCCATGTGGGCACACTCATTCTAACAGTTCAGTGTGCACAACTCCATGTGGGCACACTCATTCTTACAGTTCAGTGTGCACAACTCCATGTGGGCACACTCATTCTAACAGTTCAATGTGCACACCTCCATGTGGGCACACACATTCTAACAGTTCAGTGTGCACACCTCCATTTGGACACACTCATTCTAACAGTTCAGTGTGCACACCTACATGTGGGCACACTCATTCTAACAGTTCTGTGTGCACACCTCCATGTGCACACTCATTCTAACAGTTCAGTGTGCACACCTTCAAAGGGACACACTCATTCTAACAGTTCAGAGTGCACACCTCCATGTGGACACACTCATTCTAACAGTTCAGTGTACACACCTCCATGTGGACACACTCATTCTAACTGTTCAGGGTGCACACTTACATGTGGGCACACTCATTCTAACAGTTCAGTGTGCACAACTCCATGTGGGCACACTCATTCTTACAGTTCAGTGTGCAAAACTCCATGTGGGCACACTCATTCTAACAGTTCAATGTGCACACCTCCATGTGGGCACACTCATTCTAACAGTTCAGTGTGCACACCTCCATGTGGACACACTCATTCCAACAGTTCAGTGTGCACACCTCCATGTGGACACACTCATTCTAACAGTTCAGTGTGCACACCTTGATGTGGACAAATTCTAACAGTTCAGTGTGCACAACTCCATGTGGACACAGTCATTCTAACATTTCAGTGTGAACACCTCCACAGGGACACACTCATTCTAACAGTTCAGTGTGCACACCTCCATGTGGACACACTCATTCTAACAGTTCAGTGTGCACACCTCCATGTGGACACACTCATTCTAACAGTTAAAAGTGCACAGCTCCATGTGGACACAGTCATTCTAACAGTTCAGTGTGCACACCTCCATGTGGGCACACTCATTCTAACAGTTCAGTGTGCACACCTCCATGTGTGCACACTCATTCTAACAGTTCAGTGTGCACAACTCCATGTGGGCACACTCATTCTTACAGTTCAGTGTGCACAACTCCATGTGGGCACACTCATTCTAACAGTTCAATGTGCACACCTCCATGTGGGCACACACATTCTAACAGTTCAGTGTGCACACCTCCATTTGGACACACTCATTCTAACAGTTCAGTGTGCACACCTACATGTGGGCACACTCATTCTAACAGTTCAGTGTGCACACCTCCATGTGGACAAATTCTAACACTTCAGTGTGCACACCTCCATGTGGACACACTCATTCTAACATTTCAGTGTGCACAACTCCACAGGGACACACTCATTCTAACAGTTCAGTGTGCACACCTCCATGTGGACACACTCATTCTAACAGTTCAGTGTGCACACCTCCATGTGGACACACCAATTCTAACAGTTCAGTGTGCACACCTCCATGTGGACACACTCATTCTAATAGTTCAGTGTGCACACCTCCATGTGGACACACACATTCTAACAGTTCAGTGTGCACACCTACATGTGGACAAATTCTAACAGTTCAGTGTGCACAACTCCATGTGGACACAGTCATTCTAACATTTCAGTGTGCACACCTCCACAAGAACACACTCATTCTAACAGTTCAGTGTTCACACCTCCATATGGACACACTCATTCTAACAGTTCAGTGTGCACACCTCCATGTGGACACAGTCATTCTAATAGTTCAGTGTGCACACCTCCATGTGGACACACTCATTCAAACAGTTCAGTGTGCACACCTCCATGTGGGCACACTCATTCTAACAGTTCAGTGTGCACACCTCCACAGAGACACACTCATTCTAACAGTTCTGTGCTCACACCTCCATGTGGACACAGTCATTCTAACAGTTCAGTGTGCACACCTCCACAGGTACACACACATTCTAACAGTTCAGTGTGCACAACTCCATGTGGGCACACTCATTCTAAAAGTTCAGTGTGCACACCTCCATTTGGACACACTCATTCTGACAATTCAGTGTGCACAAATCCATGTGGGCACACTCATTCTAACAGTTCAGTGTGCACACCTCCATGTGGACACACTCATTCTAACAGTTCAGAGTGCACACCTCCATGTGGGCACACTCATTCTAACAGTTCAGTGTGCACACCTCCATGTGGGCACACTCATTCTAACAGTTCAGTGTGCACACCTCCAAAGGGACACACTCATTCTAACAGTTCAGATTGCACACCTCCATGTGGACACACTCATTCTAACAGTTCAGAGTGCACACCTCCATGTGGACACACTCATTCTAACAGTTCAGTGTGCACACCTCCATGTGTGCACACTCATTCTACCAGTTCAGTGTGCACACCTCCATGTGGACACAAACATTCCAACAGTTCAGTGTGCACACCTCGATGTGGACAAATTCTAATAGTTCAGTGTGCACAACTCCATGTGGACACAGTCATTCTAACATTTCAGTGTGCACACCTCCACAGGGACACACTCATTCTACCAGTTCAGTGTGCACATCTCCATGTGGACACACTCATTCTAACAGTTCAGTGTGCACAACTCCATGTGGGCATACTCATTCTAAGAGTTCAGTGTGCACAACTCGATGTGGGAACACTCATTCTAACAGTTCAGTGTGCACACCTCCAAAGGGACACACTCATTCTAACAGTTCAGAGTGCACACCTCCATGTGGGCACACTCATTCTAACAGTTCAGTGTGCTCACCTCCATGTGGGCACACTCATTCTAACAGTTCAGTGTGCACACCTCCAAAGGGACACACTCATTCTAACAGTTCAGTGTGCACACCTCCATGTGGACACACTCATTCTAACAGTTCAGTGTGCACACCACCACAGGGACACACACATTCTAACAGTTCAGTGTGCACACCTCCATGTGGACACAGTCATTCTAACAGTTCAGTGTGCACACCTCCATGTGGACACAGTCATTCTAACAGTTCAGTGTGCACAACTCCATGTGGGCACACTCATTCTAAAAGTTAAGTGTGCACACCTCCATTTGGACACACTCATTCTAACAGTTCAGTGTGCACAAATCCATGTGGGCACACTCATTCTAACAGTTCAGTGTGCACACCTCCATGTGGACACACTCATTCTAACAGTTCAGTGTGCACACCTCCATGTGGGCACACTCATTCTAACAGTTCTGTGTGCACACCTCCATGTGGGAACACTCATTCTAACAGTTCAGTGTGCACACCTCCAAAGGGACACACTCATTCTAACAGTTCAGAGTGCACACCTCCATGTGGGCACACTCATTCTAACAGTTCAGTGTGCTCACCTCCATGTGGGCACACTCATTCTAACAGTTCAGTGTGCACACCTCCAAAGGGACACACTCATTCTAACTGTTCAGTGTGCACACCTCCATGTGGGCACACTCATTCTAACAGTTCAGTGTGCACAACTCCATGTGGGCACACTCATTCTTACAGTTCAGTGTGCACAACTCCATGTGGGCACACTCATTCTAACAGTTCAATGTGCACACCTCCATGTGGGCACACACATTCTAACAGTTCAGTGTGCACACCTCCATTTGGACACACTCATTCTAACAGTTCAGTGTGCACACCTACATGTGGGCACACTCATTCTAACAGTTCTGTGTGCACATCTCCATGTGCACACTCATTCTAACAGTTCAGTGTGCACACCTTCAAAGGGACACACTCATTCTAACAGTTCAGAGTGCACACCTCCATGTGGACACACTCATTCTAACAGTTCAGTGTACACACCTCCATGTGGACACACTCATTCTAACTGTTCAGGGTGCACACTTACATGTGGGCACACTCATTCTAACAGTTCAGTGTGCACAACTCCATGTGGGCACACTCATTCTTACAGTTCAGTGTGCAAAACTCCATGTGGGCACACTCATTCTAACAGTTCAATGTGCACACCTCCATGTGGGCACACTCATTCTAACAGTTCAGTGTGCACACCTCCATGTGGACACACTCATTCCAACAGTTCAGTGTGCACACCTCCATGTGGACACACTCATTCTAACAGTTCAGTGTGCACACCTTGATGTGGACAAATTCTAACAGTTCAGTGTGCACAACTCCATGTGGACACAGTCATTCTAACATTTCAGTGTGAACACCTCCACAGGGACACACTCATTCTAACAGTTCAGTGTGCACACCTCCATGTGGACACACTCATTCTAACAGTTCAGTGTGCACACCTCCATGTGGACACACTCATTCTAACAGTTCAAAGTGCACAGCTCCATGTGGACACAGTCATTCTAACAGTTCAGTGTGCACACCTCCATGTGGGCACACTCATTCTAACAGTTCAGTGTGCACACCTCCATGTGTGCACACTCATTCTAACAGTTCAGTGTGCACAACTCCATGTGGGCACACTCATTCTTACAGTTCAGTGTGCACAACTCCATGTGGGCACACTCATTCTAACAGTTCAATGTGCACACCTCCATGTGGGCACACACATTCTAACAGTTCAGTGTGCACACCTCCATTTGGACACACTCATTCTAACAGTTCAGTGTGCACACCTACATGTGGGCACACTCATTCTAACAGTTCAGTGTGCACACCTCCATGTGGACAAATTCTAACACTTCAGTGTGCACACCTCCATGTGGACACACTCATTCTAACATTTCAGTGTGCACAACTCCACAGGGACACACTCATTCTAACAGTTCAGTGTGCACACCTCCATGTGGACACACTCATTCTAACAGTTCAGTGTGCACACCTCCATGTGGACACACCAATTCTAACAGTTCAGTGTGCACACCTCCATGTGGACACACTCATTCTAATAGTTCAGTGTGCACACCTCCATGTGGACACACACATTCTAACAGTTCAGTGTGCACACCTACATGTGGACAAATTCTAACAGTTCAGTGTGCACAACTCCATGTGGACACAGTCATTCTAACATTTCAGTGTGTACACCTCCACAAGAACACACTCATTCTAACAGTTCAGTGTTCACACCTCCATATGGACACACTCATTCTAACAGTTCAGTGTGCACACCTCCATGTGGACACAGTCATTCTAACAGTTCAGTGTGCACACCTCCATGTGGACACACTCATTCAAACAGTTCAGTGTGCACACCTCCATGTGGGCACACTCATTCTAACAGTTCAGTGTGCACACCTCCACAGAGACACACTCATTCTAACAGTTCTGTGCTCACACCTCCATGTGGACACAGTCATTCTAACAGTTCAGTGTGCACACCTCCACAGGGACACACACATTCTAACAGTTCAGTGTGCACAACTCCATGTGGGCACACTCATTCTAAAAGTTCAGTGTGCACACCTCCATTTGGACACACTCATTCTGACAATTCAGTGTGCACAAATCCATGTGGGCACACTCATTCTAACAGTTCAGTGTGCACACCTCCATGTGGACACACTCATTCTAACAGTTCAGAGTGCACACCTCCATGTGGGCACACTCATTCTAACAGTTCAGTGTGCACACCTCCATGTGGGCACACTCATTCTAACAGTTCAGTGTGCACACCTCCAAAGGGACACACTCATTCTAACAGTTCAGATTGCACACCTCCATGTGGACACACTCATTCTAACAGTTCAGAGTGCACACCTCCATGTGGACACACTCATTCTAACAGTTCAGTGTGCACACCTCCATGTGTGCACACTCATTCTAACAGTTCAGTGTGCACACCTCCATGTGGACACAAACATTCCAACAGTTCAGTGTGCACACCTCGATGTGGACAAATTCTAATAGTTCAGTGTGCACAACTCCATGTGGACACAGTCATTCTAACATTTCAGTGTGCACACCTCCACAGGGACACACTCATTCTACCAGTTCAGTGTGCACATCTCCATGTGGACACACTCATTCTAACAGTTCAGTGTGCACAACTCCATGTGGGCATACTCATTCTAAGAGTTCAGTGTGCACAACTCGATGTGGGAACACTCATTCTAACAGTTCTGTGTGCACACCTCCATGTTTGCACACTCATTCTAACAGTTCAGTGTGCACACCTCCAAAGGGACACACTCATTCTAACAGTTCAGAGTGCACACCTCCATGTGGACACACTCATTCTAACAGTTCAGTGTGCACACCTCATGTGGACACACTCATTCTAACAGTTCAGTGTGCACACGTCCATGTGGACACACTCATTCTAACAGTTCAGTTTGCACACCTCCACATGGATACACTCATTCTAATTGTTCAGTGTGCACACCTCCATGTGGGCACACTCATTCTAACAGTTCAGTGTGCAAACCTCCATGTGGACACACACATTCTAACAGTTCATTGTGCACACCTCCATGTGAACACACTCATTCTAACAGTTCAGTGTGCACACCTCCACAGGGACACACACATTCTAACAGTTCAGTGTGCACACCTCCATGTGGACACAGTCATTCTAACAGTTCAGTGTGCACACCTCCATGTGGGCACAGTCATTCTAACAGTTCAGTGTGCACAACTCCATGTGGGCACACTCATTCTAAAAGTTCAGTGTGCACACCTCCATTTGGACACACTCATTCTAACAGTTCAGAGTGCACAAATCCATGTGGGCACACTCATTCTAACAGTTCAGTGTGCACACCTCCATGTGGACACACTCATTCTAACAGTTCAGTGTGCACACCTCCATGTGGGCACACTCATTCTAACAGTTCTGTGTGCACACCTCCATGTGGGAACACTCATTCTAACAGTTCAGTGTGCACACCTCCAAAGGGACACACTCATTCTAACAGTTCAGAGTGCACACCTCCATGTGGGCACACTCATTCTAACAGTTCAGTGTGCTCACCTCCATGTGGGCACACTCATTCTAACAGTTCAGTGTGCACACCTCCAAAGGGACACACTCATTCTAACTGTTCAGTGTGCACACCTCCATGTGGGCACACTCATTCTAACAGTTCAGTGTGCACAACTCCATGTGGGCACACTCATTCTTACAGTTCAGTGTGCACAACTCCATGTGGGCACACTCATTCTAACAGTTCAATGTGCACACCTCCATGTGGGCACATACATTCTAACAGTTCAATGTGCACACCTCCATTTGGACACACTCATTCTAACAGTTCAGTGTGCACACCTACATGTGGGCACACTCATTCTAACAGTTCTGTGTGCACACCTCCATGTGCACACTCATTCTAACAGTTCAGTGTGCACACCTTCAAAGGGACACACTCATTCTAACAGTTCAGAGTGCACACCTCCATGTGGACACACTCATTCTAACAGTTCAGTGTACACACCTCCATGTGGACACACTCATTCTAACTGTTCAGGGTGCACACTTCCATGTGGGCACACTCATTCTAACAGTTCAGTGTGCACAACTCCATGTGGGCACTCTCATTCTTACAGTTCAGTGTGCAAAACTCCATGTGGGCACACTCATTCTAACAGTTCAATGTGCACACCTCCATGTGGGCACACTCATTCTAACAGTTCAGTGTGCACACCTCCATGTGGACACACTCATACCAACAGTTCAGTGTGCACACCTCCATGTGGACACACTCATTCTAACAGTTCAGTGTGCACACCTTGATGAGGACAAATTCTAACAGTTCAGTGTGCACAACTCCATGTGGACACAGTCATTCTAACATTTCAGTGTGCACACCTCCACAGGGACACACTCATTCTAACAGTTCAGTGTGCACACCTCCATGTGGACACAGTCATTCTAACAGTTCAGTGTGCACACCTCCATGTTGACACAGTCATTCTAACAGTTCAGTGTGCACAAATCCATGTGGGCACATTCATTCTAACAGTTCAGTGTGCACACCTCCATGTGGGCACACTCATTCTAACAGTTCAGTGTGCACACCTCCATGTGGGCACACTCATTCTAACAGTTCAGTGTGCACACCTCCATGTGGACACGCTCGTTCTAACAGTTCAGTGTGCACACCTCCATGTGGGCACACACATTCTAACAGTTCAGTGTGCACACCTCCATGTGGACACACTCATTCTAACAGTTCAGTGTGCACACCTCCATATGGGCACACTCATTCTAACAGTTCAGTGTGCACACCTCCATGTGGACAAATTCTAACACTTCAGTGTGCACACCTCCATGTGGACACAGTCATTCAACAGTTCAGTTTGCACACCTCCATGTGGACACAATCATTCTAACAGTTCAGTGTGCACACCTCCATGTGGGCACACTCATTCCAACAGTTCAGTGTGCACACCTCCATGTGGACACACTCATTCTAACAGTTCAGTGTTCTCACCTCCATGTGGGCACACTCATTCTAAAAGTTCAGTGTGCAAACCTCCATGTGGACACACACATTCTAACAGTTCAGTGTGCACACCTTCATGTGAACACACATATTCTAACAGTTCAGTGTGCACACCTCCACAGGGACACACACATTCTAACAGTTCAGTGTGCACACCTCCATGTGGACACAGTCATTCTAACAGTTCAGTGTGCACACCTCCATGTGGACACAGTCATTCTAACAGTTCAGTGTGCACAACTCCATGTAGGCACACTCATTCTAAAAGTTCAGTGTGCACACCTCCATTTGGACACACTCATTCTAACAGTTCAGTGTGCACAAATCCAAGTGGGCACACTCATTCCAACAGTTCAGTGTGCACACCTCCATGTGGACACACTCATTCTAACAGTTCAGTGTGCACACCTCCATGTGGGCACACTCATTCTAACAGTTCTGTGTGCACACCTCCATGGGGGCACACTCATTCTAACAGTTCAGTGTTCACACCTCCAAAGGGACACACTCATTCTAACAGTTCAGAGTGCACACCTCCATGTGGGCACACTCATTCTAACAGTTCAGTGTGCAAACCTCCATGTGGGCACACTCATTCTAACAGTTCAGTGTGCACACCTGCAAAGGGACACACTCATTCTAACAGTTCAGTGTGCACACCTCCATGTGGACACACTCATTCTAACAGTTAAGTGTGCACACCTCAATGTGGAGAAATTCTAACAGTTCAGTGTGCACAACTCCATGTGGACACAGTCATTCTAACAGTTCTGTGTGCACCCTTCCATGTGGGCACACTCATTCTAACAGTTCAGTGTGCACACCTCCTAAGGGACACACTCATTCTAACAGTTCAGAGTGCACACATCCATGTGGGCACACTCATTCTAACAGTTCAGTGTGCACACCTCCTAAGGGACACACTCATTCTAACAGTTCAGTGTGCACAACTACATGTGGGCATACTCATTCTAACAGTTCAGTGTGCACACCTCCATGTGGACACACTCATTCTAACAGTTCAGTGTGCACACCTCCATGTGGGCACACTCATTCTAACAGTTCTGTGTGCACACCTCCATGTGGGCACACTCATTCTAACAGTTCAGTGTGCACACCTCCAAATGGACACACTCATTCTAACAGTTCAGAGTGCACACCTCCATGTGGACACACTCATTCTAACAGTTCAGTGTACACACCTCCATGTGGACACACTCATTCTAACTGTTCAGGGTGCACACTTCCATGTGGTCACACTAATTCTAACAGTTCAGTGTGCACAACTCCATGTGGGCACACTCATTCTTACACTTCAGTGTGCAAAACTCCATGTGGGCACACTCATTCTAACAGTTCAATGTGCACACCTCCATGTGGGCACACTCATTCTAACAGTTCAGTGTGCACAACTCCATGTGGACACACTCATTCTAACAGTTCAGTGTGCACACCTACATGTGGACACACTCATTCTAACAGTTCAGTGTGCACACCTCGATGTGGACAAATTCTAACAGTTCAGTGTGCACAACTCCATGTGGACATAGTCATTCTAACATTTCAGTGTGCACACCTCCACAGGGACACACTCATTCTAACAGTTCAGTGTGCACACCTCCATGTGGACACACTCATTCTAACAGTTCAGTGTGCACACCTCCATGTGGACACACTCATTCTAACAGTTCAAAGTGCACAGCTCCATGTGGACACAGTCATTCTAACAGTTCAGTGTGCACACCTCCATGTGGACACAATCATTCTAACAGTTCAGTGTGCACACCTCCATGTGGGCGTACTCATTCCTACAGTTCAGTGTGCACACCTCCACGTGGACACACTCATTCTAACAGTTCAGTGTTCTCACCTCCATGTGGGCACACTCATTCTAACAGTTCAGTGTGCGAACCTCCATGTGGACACACACATTCTAACAGTTCAGTGTGCACACCTCCATGTGAACACACTCATTATAACAGTTCAGTGTGCACACCTCCACAGGGACACACACATTCTAACAGTTCAATGTGCACACCTCCATGTGGACACAGTCATTCTAACAGTTCAGTGTGCACACCTCCATGTTGACACAGTCATTCTAACAGTTCAGTGTGCACAAATCCATGTGGGCACATTCATTCTAACAGTTCAGTGTGCAAACCTCCATGTGGACACACTCATTCTAACAGTTCAGTGTGCACACCTCCATGTGGACACACTCATTCTAACAGTTCAGTGTGCACACCTCCATGTGGGCACACTCATTCTAACAGTTCAGTGTGCACACCTCCATGTGGACACGCTCATTCTAACAGTTCAGTGTGCACACCTCCATGTGGGCACACACATTCTAACAGTTCAGTGTGCACACCTCCATGTGGACACACTCATTCTAACAGTTCAGTGTGCACACCTCCATGTGGGCACACTCATTCTAACAGTTCAGTGTGCACACCTCCATGTGGACAAATTCTAACACTTCAGTGTGCACACCTCCATGTGGACACAGTCATTCAACAGTTCAGTTTGCACACCTCCATGTGGACACAATCATTCTAACAGTTCAGTGTGCACACCTCCATGTGGCCACACTCATTCCAACAGTTCAGTGTGCACACCTCCATGTGGACACACTCATTCTAACAGTTCAGTGTTCTCACCTCCATGTGGGCACACTCATTCTAAAAGTACAGTGTGCAAACCTCCATGTGGACACACACAATCTAACAGTTCAGTGTGCACACCTTCATGTGAACACACTCATTCTAACAGTTCAGTGTGCACACCTCCACAGGGACACACATATTCTAACAGTTCAGTGTGCACACCTCCATGTGGACACAGTCATTCTAACAGTTCAGTGTGCACACCTCCATGTGGACACAGTCATTCTAACAGTTCAGTGTGCACAACTCCATGTAGGCACACTCATTCTAAAAGTTCAGTGTGCACACCTCCATTTGGACACACTCATTCTAACAGTTCAGTGTGCACAAATCCAAGTGGGCACACTCATTCCAACAGTTCAGTGTGCACACCTCCATGTGGACACACTCATTCTAACAGTTCAGTGTGCACACCTCCATGTGGGCACACTCATTCTAACAGTTCTGTGTGCACACCTCCATGTGGGCACACTCATTCTAACAGTTCAGTGTTCACACCTCCAAAGGGACACACTCATTCTAACAGTTCAGAGTGCACACCTCCATGTGGGCACACTCATTCTAACAGTTCAGTGTGCACACCTCCAAAGGGACACACTCATTCTAACAGTTCAGTGTGCACACCTCCATGTGGACACACTCATTCTAAAAGTTAAGTGTGCACACCTCAATGTGGAGAAATTCTAACAGTTCAGTGTGCACAACTCCATGTGCACACAGTCATTCTAACAGTTCAGTGTGCACACCTCCATGTGGACACAATCATTCTAACAGTTCAGTGTGCACAACTCCATGTGGGCACACTCATTCTAACAGTTCAGTGTGCACACCTCCATGTGGACAAATTCTAACACTTCAGTGTGCACACCTCCATGTGGACACAGTCATTCTAACAGTTCAGTGTGCACACCTCCATGTGGGCACAATCATTCTAACAGTTCAGTGTGCACACCTCCATGTGGGCACACTCATTCCAACAGTTCAGTGTGCACACCTCCATGTGGACACACTCATTCTAACAGTTCAGTGTGCACACCTCCATGTGGGCACACTCATTCTAACAGTTCAGTGTGCACACCTCCATGTGGACAAATTCTAACACTTCAGTGTGCACACCTCCATGTGGACACAGTCATTCTAACAGTTCAGTGTGCACACCTCCATGTGGACACAATCATTCTAACAGTTCAGTGTGCACACCTCCATGTGGGCACACTCATTCCAACAGTTCAGTGTGCACACCTCCATGTGGACACACTCATTCTAACAGTTCAGTGTTCTCACCTCCATATGGGCACACTCATTCTAAAAGTTCAGTGTGCAAACCTCCATGTGGACACACACATTCTAACAGTTCAGTGTGCACACCTTCATGTGAACACACTCATTCTAACAGTTCAGTGTGCACACCTCCACAGGGACCCACACATTCTAACAGTTCAGTGTGCACACCTCCATGTGGACACAGTCATTCTAACAGTTCAGTGTGCACACCTCCATGTGGACACAGTCATTCTAACAGTTCAGTGTGCACAACTCCATGTAGGCACACTCATTCTAAAAGTTCAGTGTGCACACCTCCATTTGGACACACTCATTCTAACAGTTCAGTGTGCACAAATCCAAGTGGGCACACTCATTCCAACAGTTCATTGTGCACACCTCCATGTGGACACACTCATTCTAACAGTTCAGTGTGCACACCTCCATGTGGGCACACTCATTCTAACAGTTCTGTATGCACACCTCCATGTGGGCACACTCATTCTAACAGTTCAGTGTGCACACCTCCAAAGGGACACACTCATTCTAACAGTTCAGAGTGCACACCTCCATGTGGGCACACTCATTCTAACAGTTCAGTGTGCACACCTCCATGTGGGCACACTCATTCTAACAGTTCAGTGTGCACACCTCCAAAGGGACACACTCATTCTAACAGTTCAGAGTGCACACCTCCATGTGGACACACTCATTCTAACAGTTCAGTGTGCACACCTCCATGTGGACACACTCATTCTAACAGTTCAGTGTGCACACCTCCATGTGGGCACACTCATTCTAACAGTTCAGTGTGCACACCTCCATGTGGACACACTCATTCTAACAGTTCAGTGTGCACATCTCGATGTGGAGAAATTCTAACAGTTCAGTGTGCACAACTCCATGTGGACACAGTCATTCTAACAGTTCTGTGTGCACACCTCCATGTGGGCACACTCATTCTAACAGTTCAGTGTGCACACCTCCTAAGGGACACACTCATTCTAACAGTTCAGAGTGCACACCTCCATGTGGGCACACTCATTCTAACAGTTCAGTGTGCACACCTCCATGTGGGCACACTCATTCTAACAGTTCAGTGTGCACACCTCCAAAGGGACACACTCATTCTAACAGTTCAGAGTACACACCTCCATGTGGACACACTCATTCTAACAGTTCAGAGTGCACACCTCCATGTGGACACACTCATTCTAACAGTTCAGTGTGCACACCTCCATGTGGGCACACTCATTCTAACAGTTCAGTGTGCACACCTCCATGTGGACACACTCATTCTAACAGTTCACTGTGCACACCTCGATGTGGACAAATTCTAACAGTTCAGTGTGCACAACTCCATGTGGACACAGTCATACTAACATTTCAGTGTGCACACCTCCACAGGGACACACTCATTCTAACAGTTCAGTGTGCACACCTCAATGTGGACACACTCATTCTAACAGTTCAGTGTGCACACCTCCATGTGGACACACTCATTCTAACAGTTCAAAGTGCACACCTCCATGTGGACACAGTCATTCTAACAGTTCAGTGTGCACACCTCCATGTGGACACAATCATTCTAACAGTTCAGTGTGCACACCTCCATGTGGGCACACTCATTCCAACAGTTCAGTGTGCACACCTCCATGTGGACACAGTCATTCTAACAGTTCAGTGTTCTCACCTCCATGTGGGCACACTCATTCTAACAGTTCAGTGTGCAAACCTCCATGCGGACACACACATTCTAACAGTTCAGTGTGCACACCTCCATGTGAACACACTCATTCTAACAGTTCAGTGTGCACACCTCCATTTGGACACACTCATTCTAACAGTTCAGTGTGCACACCTCCATGTGGACACACTCATTCTAACAGTTAAGTGTGCACACCTCGATGTGGAGAAATTCTAACAGTTCAGTGTGCACAACTCCATGTGGACACAGTCATTCTAACAGTTCTGTGTGCACACCTCCATGTGGGCACACTCATTCTAACAGTTCAGTGTGCACACCTCCTAAGGGACACACTCATTCTAACAGTTCAGAGTGCACACCTCCATGTGGGCACACTCATTCTAACAGTTCAGTGTGCACACCTCCTAAGGGACACACTCATTCTAACAGTTCAGTGTGCACAACTCCATGTGGGCATACTCATTCTAACAGTTCAGTGTGCACACCTCCATGTGGACACACTCATTCTAACAGTTCAGTGTGCACACCTCCATGTGGGCACACTCATTCTAACAGTTCTGTGTGCACACCTCCATGTGGGCACACTCATTCTAACAGTTCAGTGTGCACACCTCCAAAGGGACACACTCATTCTAACAGTTCAGAGTGCACACCTCCATGTGGACACACTCATTCTAACAGTTCAGTGTACACACCTCCATGTGGACACACTCATTCTAACTGTTCAGGGTGCACACTTCCATGTGGGCACACTAATTCTAACAGTTCAGTGTGCACAACTCCATGTGGGCACACTCATTCTTACATTTCAGTGTGCAAAACTCCATGTGGGCACACTCATTCTAACAGTTCAATGTGCACACCTCCATGTGGGCACACTCATTCTAACAGTTCAGTGTGCACAACTCCATGTGGACACACTCATTCTAACAGTTCAGTGTGCACACCTCCATGTGGACACACTCATTCTAACAGTTCAGTGTGCACACCTCGATGTGGACAAATTCTAACAGTTCAGTGTGCACACCTCCATGTGGACACACTCATTCTAACAGTTCAGTGTGCACACCTCCATGTGGACACAGTCATTCTAACATTTCAGTGTGCACACCTCCACAGGGACACACTCATTCTATCAGTTCAGTGTGCACACCTCCATGTGGACACACTCATTCTAACAGTTCAGTGTGCACACCTCCATGTGGACACACTCATTCTAACAGTTCAAAGTGCACAGCTCCATGTGGACACAGTCATTCTAACAGTTCAGTGTGCACACCTCCATGTGGACACAATCATTCTAACAGTTCAGTGTGCACACCTCCATGTGGGCGTACTCATTCCAACAGTTCAGTGTGCACACCTCCATGTGGACACACTCATTCTAACAGTTCAGTGTTCTCACCTCCATGTGGGCACACTCATTCTAACAGTTCAGTGTGCGAACCTCCAAGTGGACACACACATTCTAACAGTTCAGTGTGCACACCTCCATGTGAACACACTCATTATAACAGTTCAGTGTGCACACCTCCACAGGGACACACACAATCTAACAGTTCAGTGTGCACACCTCCATGTGGGCACACTCATTCTAACAGTTCAGTGTGCACACCTCCAAAGGGACACACTCATTCTAACAGTTCAGAGTGCACACCTCCATGTGGACACACTCATTCTAACAGTTCAGTGTGCACACCTCCATGTGGACACACTCATTCTAACAGTTCAGTGTGCACACCTCCATGTGGGCACACTCATTCTAACAGTTCAGTGTGCACACCTCCATGTGGACACACTCATTCTAACAGTTCAGTGTGCACATCTCGATGTGGAGAAATTCTAACAGTTCAGTGTGCACAACTCCATGTGGACACAGTCATTCTAACAGTTCTGTGTGCACACCTCCATGTGGGCACACTCATTCTAACAGTTCAGTGTGCACACCTCCTAAGGGACACACTCAATCTAACAGTTCAGAGTGCACACCTCCATGTGGGCACACTCATTCTAACAGTTCAGTGTGCACACCTCCATGTGGGCACACTCATTCTAACAGTTCAGTGTGCACACCTCCAAAGGGACACACTCATTCTAACAGTTGAGAGTACACACCTCCATGTGGACACACTCATTCTAACAGTTCAGAGTGCACACCTCCATGTGGACACACTCATTCTAACAGTTCAGTGTGCACACCTCCATGTGGGCACACTCATTCTAACAGTTCAGTGTGCACACCTCCATGTGGACACACTCATTCTAACAGTTCAGTGTGCACACCTCCATGTGGGCACACTCATTCTAACAGTTCTGTGTGCACACCTCCATGTGGGCACACTCATTCTAACAGTTCAGTGTGCACACCTCCAAAGGGACACACTCATTCTAACAGTTCAGAGTGCACACCTCCATGTGGACACACTCATTCTAACAGTTCAGTGTACACACCTCCATGTGGACACACTCATTCTAACTGTTCAGGGTGCACACTTCCATGTGGGCACACTAATTCTAACAGTTCAGTGTGCACAACTCCATGTGGGCACACTCATTCTTACACTTCAGTGTGCAAAACTCCATGTGGGCACACTCATTCTAACAGTTCAATGTGCACACCTCCATGTGGGCACACTCATTCTAACAGTTCAGTGTGCACAACTCCATGTGGACACACTCATTCTAACAGTTCAGTGTGCACACCTCCATGTGGACACACTCATTCTAACAGTTCAGTGTGCACACCTCGATGTGGACAAATTCTAACAGTTCAGTGTGCACAACTCCATGTGGACACAGTCATTCTAACATTTCAGTGTGCACACCTCCACAGGGACACACTCATTCTATCAGTTCAGTGTGCACACCTCCATGTGGACACACTCATTCTAACAGTTCAGTGTGCACACCTCCATGTGGACACACTCATTCTAACAGTTCAAAGTGCACAGCTCCATGTGGACACAGTCATTCTAACAGTTCAGTGTGCACACCTCCATGTGGACACAATCATTCTAACAGTTCAGTGTGCACACCTCCATGTGGGCGTACTCATTCCAACAGTTCAGTGTGCACACCTCCATGTGGACACACTCATTCTAACAGTTCAGTGTTCTCA
Organism: Peromyscus eremicus; assembly: GCF_949786415.1. NCBI lineage: Eukaryota > Metazoa > Chordata > Mammalia > Rodentia > Cricetidae > Peromyscus > Peromyscus eremicus. The sequence goes on along the minus strand of NW_026734524.1, from coordinate 124,903 downwards.
CCTCCATGTGGGCACACTCATTCTAACAGTTCAGTGTGCGAACCTCCAAGTGGACACACAGATTCTAACAGTTCAGTGTGCACACCTCCATGTGAACACACTCATTATAACAGTTCAGTGTGCACACCTCCACAGGGACACACACAATCTAACAGTTCAGTGTGCACACCTCCATGTGGACACAGTCATTCTAACAGTTCAGTGTGCACACCTCCATGTTGACACAGTCATTCTAACAGTTCAGTGTGCACAAATCCATGTGGGCACATTCATTCTAACAGTTCAGTGTGCACACCTCCATGTGGGCACACTCATTCTAACAGTTCAGTGTGCACACCTCCATGTGGGCACACTCATTCTAACAGTTCAGTGTGCACACCTCCATGTGGACACGCTCATTCTAACAGTTCAGTGTGCACACCTCCATGTGGGCACACACATTCTAACAGTTCAGTGTGCACACCTCCATGTGGACACACTCATTCTAACAGTTCAGTGTGCACACCTCCATGTGGGCACACTCATTCTAACAGTTCAGTGTGCACACCTCCATGTGGACAAATTCTAACACTTCAGTGTGCACACCTCCATGTGGACACAGTCATTCTAACAGTTCAGTGTGCACACCTCCATGTGGACACAATCATTCTAACAGTTCAGTGTGCACACCTCCATGTGGGTACACTCATTCCAACAGTTCAGTGTGCACACCTCCATGTGGACACACTCATTCTAACAGTTCAGTGTTCTCACCTCCATGTGGGCACACTCATTCTAAAAGTTCAGTGTGCAAACCTCCATGTGGACACACACATTCTAACAGTTCAGTGTGCACACCTTCATGTGAACACACTCATTCTAACAGTTCAGTGTGCACACCTCCATGTGGGCACACTCATCCTAACAGTTCAGTGTGCACACCTCCATGTGGGCACACTCATTCTAACAGTTCAGTGTGCACACCTCCATGTGGACACAGTCATTCTAAAAGTTCAGTGTGCACAACTCCATGTAGGCACACTCATTCTAAAAGTTCAGTGTGCACACCTCCATTTGGACACACTCATTCTAACAGTTCAGTGTGCACAAATCCAAGTGGGCACACTCATTCCAACAGTTCAGTGTGCACACCTCCATGTGGACACACTCATTCTAACAGTTCAGTGTGCACACCTCCATGAAGGGCACACTCATTCTAACAGTTCTGTGTGCACACCTCCATGTGGGCACACTCATTCTAACAGTCCAGTGTGCACACCTCCAAAGGGACACACTCATTCTAACAGTTCAGAGTGCACACCTCCATGTGGGCACACTCATTCTAACAGTTCAGTGTGCACACATCGATGTGGAGAAATTCTAACAGTTCAGTGTGCACAACTCCATGTGGACACAGTCATTCTAACAGTTCTGTGTGCACACCTCCATGTGGGCACACTCATTCTAACAGTTCAGTGTGCACACCTCCTAAGGGACACACTCATTCTAACAGTTCAGAGTGCACACCTCCATGTGGGCACACTCATTCTAACAGTTGTGCACACCTCCATGTGGGCACACTCATTCTAACAGTTCAGTGTGCAAACCTCCATGTGGGCACACTCATTCTAACAGATCAGTGTGCACACCTCCAAAGGGACACACTCATTCTAACAGTTCAGTGTGCACACCTCCATGTGGACACACTCATTCTAACAGTTAAGTGTGCACACCTCAATGTGGAGAAATTCTAACAGTTCAGTGTGCACAACTCCATGTGCACACAGTCATTCTAACAGTTCAGTGTGCACACCTCCATGTGGACACAATCATTCTAACAGTTCAGTGTGCACAACTCCATGTGGGCACACTCATTCTAACAGTTCAGTGTGCACACCTCCATGTGGACAAATTCTAACACTTCAGTGTGCACACCTCCATGTGGACACAGTCATTCTAACAGTTCAGTGTGCACACCTCCATGTGGGCACAATCATTCTAACAGTTCAGTGTGCACACCTCCATGTGGGCACACTCATTCCAACAGTTCAGTGTGCACACCTCCATGTGGACACACTCATTCTAACAGTTCAGTGTGCACACCTCCATGTGGGCACACTCATTCTAACAGTTCAGTGTGCACACCTCCATGTGGACAAATTCTAACACTTCAGTGTGCACACCTCCATGTGGACACAGTCATTCTAACAGTTCAGTGTGCACACCTCCATGTGGACACAATCATTCTAACAGTTCAGTGTGCACACCTCCATGTGGGCACACTCATTCCAACAGTTCAGTGTGCACACCTCCATGTGGACACACTCATTCTAACAGTTCAGTGTTCTCACCTCCATATGGGCACACTCATTCTAAAAGTTCAGTGTGCAAACCTCCATGTGGACACACACATTCTAACAGTTCAGTGTGCACACCTTCATGTGAACACACTCATTCTAACAGTTCAGTGTGCACACCTCCACAGGGACCCACACATTCTAACAGTTCAGTGTGCACACCTCCATGTGGACACAGTCATTCTAACAGTTCAGTGTGCACACCTCCATGTGGACACAGTCATTCTAACAGTTCAGTGTGCACAAATCCAAGTGGGCACACTCATTCCAACAGTTCATTGTGCACACCTCCATGTGGACACACTCATTCTAACAGTTCAGTGTGCACACCTCCATGTGGGCACACTCATTCTAACAGTTCTGTATGCACACCTCCATGTGGGCACACTCATTCTAACAGTTCAGTGTGCACACCTCCAAAGGGACACACTCATTCTAACAGTTCAGAGTGCACACCTCCATGTGGGCACACTCATTCTAACAGTTCAGTGTGCACACCTCCATGTGGGCACACTCATTCTAACAGTTCAGTGTGCACACCTCCAAAGGGACACACTCATTCTAACAGTTCAGAGTGCACACCTCCATGTGGACACACTCATTCTAACAGTTCAGTGTGCACACCTCCATGTGGACACACTCATTCTAACAGTTCAGTGTGCACACCTCCATGTGGGCACACTCATTCTAACAGTTCAGTGTGCACACCTCCATGTGGACACACTCATTCTAACAGTTCAGTGTGCACATCTCGATGTGGAGAAATTCTAACAGTTCAGTGTGCACAACTCCATGTGGACACAGTCATTCTAACAGTTCTGTGTGCACACCTCCATGTGGGCACACTCATTCTAACAGTTCAGTGTGCACACCTCCTAAGGGACACACTCATTCTAACAGTTCAGAGTGCACACCTCCATGTGGGCACACTCATTCTAACAGTTCAGTGTGCACACCTCCATGTGGGCACACTCATTCTAACAGTTCAGTGTGCACACCTCCAAAGGGACACACTCATTCTAACAGTTCAGAGTACACACCTCCATGTGGACACACTCATTCTAACAGTTCAGAGTGCACACCTCCATGTGGACACACTCATTCTAACAGTTCAGTGTGCACACCTCCATGTGGGCACACTCATTCTAACAGTTCAGTGTGCACACCTCCATGTGGACACACTCATTCTAACAGTTCACTGTGCACACCTCGATGTGGACAAATTCTAACAGTTCAGTGTGCACAACTCCATGTGGACACAGTCATACTAACATTTCAGTGTGCACACCTCCACAGGGACACACTCATTCTAACAGTTCAGTGTGCACACCTCAATGTGGACACACTCATTCTAACAGTTCAGTGTGCACACCTCCATGTGGACACACTCATTCTAACAGTTCAAAGTGCACACCTCCATGTGGACACAGTCATTCTAACAGTTCAGTGTGCACACCTCCATGTGGACACAATCATTCTAACAGTTCAGTGTGCACACCTCCATGTGGGCACACTCATTCCAACAGTTCAGTGTGCACACCTCCATGTGGACACAGTCATTCTAACAGTTCAGTGTTCTCACCTCCATGTGGGCACACTCATTCTAACAGTTCAGTGTGCAAACCTCCATGCGGACACACACATTCTAACAGTTCAGTGTGCACACCTCCATGTGAACACACTCATTCTAACAGTTCAGTGTGCACACCTCCATTTGGACACACTCATTCTAACAGTTCAGTGTGCACACCTCCATGTGGACACACTCATTCTAACAGTTCAGTGTGCACACCTCCATGTGGAGAAATTCTAACAGTTCAGTGTGCACAACTCCATGTGGACACAGTCATTCTAACAGTTCTGTGTGCACACCTCCATGTGGGCACACTCATTCTAACAGTTCAGTGTGCACACCTCCTAAGGGACACACTCATTCTAACAGTTCAGAGTGCACACCTCCATGTGGGCACACTCATTCTAACAGTTCAGTGTGCACACCTCCTAAGGGACACACTCATTCTAACAGTTCAGTGTGCACAACTCCATGTGGGCATACTCATTCTAACAGTTCAGTGTGCACACCTCCATGTGGACACACTCATTCTAACAGTTCAGTGTGCACACCTCCATGTGGGCACACTCATTCTAACAGTTCTGTGTGCACACCTCCATGTGGGCACACTCATTCTAACAGTTCAGTGTGCACACCTCCAAAGGGACACACTCATTCTAACAGTTCAGAGTGCACACCTCCATGTGGACACACTCATTCTAACAGTTCAGTGTACACACCTCCATGTGGACACACTCATTCTAACTGTTCAGGGTGCACACTTCCATGTGGGCACACTAATTCTAACAGTTCAGTGTGCACAACTCCATGTGGGCACACTCATTCTTACATTTCAGTGTGCAAAACTCCATGTGGGCACACTCATTCTAACAGTTCAATGTGCACACCTCCATGTGGGCACACTCATTCTAACAGTTCAGTGTGCACAACTCCATGTGGACACACTCATTCTAACAGTTCAGTGTGCACACCTCCATGTGGACACACTCATTCTAACAGTTCAGTGTGCACACCTCGATGTGGACAAATTCTAACAGTTCAGTGTGCACAACTCCATGTGGACACAGTCATTCTAACATTTCAGTGTGCACACCTCCACAGGGACACACTCATTCTATCAGTTCAGTGTGCACACCTCCATGTGGATACACTCATTCTAACAGTTCAGTGTGCACACCTCCATGTGGACACACTCATTCTAACAGTTCAAAGTGCACAGCTCCATGTGGACACAGTCATTCTAACAGTTCAGTGTGCACACCTCCATGTGGACACAATCATTCTAACAGTTCAGTGTGCACACCTCCATGTGGGCGTACTCATTCCAACAGTTCAGTGTGCACACCTCCATGTGGACACACTCATTCTAACAGTTCAGTGTTCTCACCTCCATGTGGGCACACTCATTCTAACAGTTCAGTGTGCGAACCTCCAAGTGGACACACACATTCTAACAGTTCAGTGTGCACACCTCCATGTGAACACACTCATTATAACAGTTCAGTGTGCACACCTCCACAGGGACACACACAATCTAACAGTTCAGTGTGCACACCTCCATGTGGGCACACTCATTCTAACAGTTCAGTGTGCACACCTCCAAAGGGACACACTCATTCTAACAGTTCAGAGTGCACACCTCCATGTGGACACACTCATTCTAACAGTTCAGTGTGCACACCTCCATGTGGACACACTCATTCTAACAGTTCAGTGTGCACACCTCCATGTGGGCACACTCATTCTAACAGTTCAGTGTGCACACCTCCATGTGGACACACTCATTCTAACAGTTCAGTGTGCACATCTCGATGTGGAGAAATTCTAACAGTTCAGTGTGCACAACTCCATGTGGACACAGTCATTCTAACAGTTCTGTGTGCACACCTCCATGTGGGCACACTCATTCTAACAGTTCAGTGTGCACACCTCCTAAGGGACACACTCAATCTAACAGTTCAGAGTGCACACCTCCATGTGGGCACACTCATTCTAACAGTTCAGTGTGCACACCTCCATGTGGGCACACTCATTCTAACAGTTCAGTGTGCACACCTCCAAAGGGACACACTCATTCTAACAGTTGAGAGTACACACCTCCATGTGGACACACTCATTCTAACAGTTCAGAGTGCACACCTCCATGTGGACACACTCATTCTAACAGTTCAGTGTGCACACCTCCATGTGGGCACACTCATTCTAACAGTTCAGTGTGCACACCTCCATGTGGACACACTCATTCTAACAGTTAAGTGTGCACACCTCGATGTGGAGAAATTCTAACAGTTCAGTGTGCACAACTCCATGTGGACACAGTCATTCTAACAGTTCTGTGTGCACACCTCCATGTGGGCACACTCATTCTAACAGTTCAGTTTGCACACCTCCTAAGGGACACACTCATTCTAACAGTTCAGAGTGCACACCTCCATGTGGGCACACTCATTCTAACAGTTCAGTGTGCACACCTCCTAAGGGACACACTCATTCTAACAGTTCAGTGTGCACAACTCCATGTGGGCATACTCATTCTAACAGTTCAGTGTGCACACCTCCATGTGGACACACTCATTCTAACAGTTCAGTGTGCACACCTCCATGTGGGCACACTCATTCTAACAGTTCTGTGTGCACACCTCCATGTGGGCACACTCATTCTAACAGTTCAGTGTGCACACCTCCAAAGGGACACACTCATTCTAACAGTTCAGAGTGCACACCTCCATGTGGACACACTCATTCTAACAGTTCAGTGTACACACCTCCATGTGGACACACTCATTCTAACTGTTCAGGGTGCACACTTCCATGTGGGCACACTAATTCTAACAGTTCAGTGTGCACAACTCCATGTGGGCACACTCATTCTTACACTTCAGTGTGCAAAACTCCATGTGGGCACACTCATTCTAACAGTTCAATGTGCACACCTCCATGTGGGCACACTCATTCTAACAGTTCAGTGTGCACAACTCCATGTGGACACACTCATTCTAACAGTTCAGTGTGCACACCTCCATGTGGACACACTCATTCTAACAGTTCAGTGTGCACACCTCGATGTGGACAAATTCTAACAGTTCAGTGTGCACAACTCCATGTGGACACAGTCATTCTAACATTTCAGTGTGCACACCTCCACAGGGACACACTCATTCTATCAGTTCAGTGTGCACACCTCCATGTGGACACACTCATTCTAACAGTTCAGTGTGCACACCTCCATGTGGACACACTCATTCTAACAGTTCAAAGTGCACAGCTCCATGTGGACACAGTCATTCTAACAGTTCAGTGTGCACACCTCCATGTGGACACAATCATTCTAACAGTTCAGTGTGCACACCTCCATGTGGGCGTACTCATTCCAACAGTTCAGTGTGCACACCTCCATGTGGACACACTCATTCTAACAGTTCAGTGTTCTCACCTCCATGTGGGCACACTCATTCTAACAGTTCAGTGTGCGAACCTCCAAGTGGACACACACATTCTAACAGTTCAGTGTGCACACCTCCATGTGAACACACTCATTATAACAGTTCAGTGTGCACACCTCCACAGGGACACACACAATCTAACAGTTCAGTGTGCACACCTCCATGTGGACACAGTCATTCTAACAGTTCAGTGTGCACACCTCCATGTGGACACAGTCATTCTAACAGTTCAGTGTGCACAAATCCATGTGGGCACATTCATTCTAACAGTTCAGTGTGCACACCTCCATGTGGGCACACTCATTCTAACAGTTCAGTGTGCACACCTCCATGTGGGCACACTCATTCTAACAGTTCAGTGTGCACACCTCCATGTGGACACGCTCATTCTAACAGTTCAGTGTGCACACCTCCATGTGGGCACACACATTCTAACAGTTCAGTGTGCACACCTCCATGTGGACACACTCATTCTAACAGTTCAGTGTGCACACCTCCATGTGGGCACACTCATTCTAACAGTTCAGTGTGCACACCTCCATGTGGACAAATTCTAACACTTCAGTGTGCACACCTCCATGTGGACACAGTCATTCTAACAGTTCAGTGTGCACACCTCCATGTGGACACAATCATTCTAACAGTTCAGTGTGCACACCTCCATGTGGGTACACTCATTCCAACAGTTCAGTGTGCACACCTCCATGTGGACACACTCATTCTAACAGTTCAGTGTTCTCACCTCCATGTGGGCACACTCATTCTAAAAGTTCAGTGTGCAAACCTCCATGTGGACACACACATTCTAACAGTTCAGTGTGCACACCTTCATGTGAACACACTCATTCTAACAGTTCAGTGTGCACACCTCCACAGGGACACACACATTCTAACAGTTCAGTGTGCACACCTCCATGTAGACACAGTCATTCTAACAGTTCAGTGTGCCCACCTCCATGTGGACACAGTCATTCTAAAAGTTCAGTGTGCACAACTCCATGTAGGCACACTCATTCTAAAAGTTCAGTGTGCACACCTCCATTTGGACACACTCATTCTAACAGTTCAGTGTGCACAAATCCAAGTGGGCACACTCATTCCAACAGTTCAGTGTGCACACCTCCATGTGGACACACTCATTCTAACAGTTCAGTGTGCACACCTCCATGAAGGGCACACTCATTCTAACAGTTCTGTGTGCACACCTCCATGTGGGCACACTCATTCTAACAGTCCAGTGTGCACACCTCCAAAGGGACACACTCATTCTAACAGTTCAGAGTGCACACCTCCATGTGGGCACACTCATTCTAACAGTTCAGTGTGCACACCTCGATGTGGAGAAATTCTAACAGTTCAGTGTGCACAACTCCATGTGGACACAGTCATTCTAACAGTTCTGTGTGCACACCTCCATGTGGGCACACTCATTCTAACAGTTCAGTGTGCACACCTCCTAAGGGACACACTCATTCTAACAGTTCAGAGTGCACACCTCCATGTGGGCACACTCATTCTTACAGTTGTGCACACCTCCATGTGGGCACACTCATTCTAACAGTTCAGTGTGCACACCTCCAAAGGGACACACTCATTCTAACAGTTCAGAGTACACACCTCCATGTGGACACACTCATTCTAACAGTTCAGAGTGCACACCTCCATGTGGGCACACTCATTCTAACAGTTCAGTGTGCACACCTCCAAAGGGACACACTCATTCTAACAGTTCAGAGTACACACCTCCATGTGGACACACTCATTCTAACAGTTCAGTGTGCACACCTCCATGTGGGCACACTCATTCTAACAGTTCAGTGTGCACACCTCCATGTGGACACACTCATTCTAACAGTTCACTGTGCACACCTCGATGTGGACAAATTCTAACAGTTCAGTGTGCACAACTCCATGTGGACACAGTCATTCTAACATTTCAGTGTGCACACCTCCACAGGGACACACTCATTCTAACAGTTCAGTGTGCACACCTCCATGTGGACACACTCATTCTAACAGTTCAGTGTGCACACCTCCATGTGGACACACTCATTCTAACAGTTCAAAGTGCACACCTCCATGTGGACACAGTCATTCTAACAGTTCAGTGTGCACACCTCCATGTGGACACAATCATTCTAACAGTTCAGTGTGCACACCTCCATGTGGGCACACTCATTCCAACAGTTCAGTGTGCACACCTCCATGTGGACACACTCATTCTAACAGTTCAGTGTTCTCACCTCCATGTGGGCACACTCATTCTAACAGTTCAGTGTGCAAACCTCCATGCGGACACACACATTCTAACAGTTCAGTGTGCACACCTCCATGTGAACACACTCATTCTAACAGTTCAGTGTGCACACCTCCATTTGGACACACTCATTCTAACAGTTCAGTGTGCACAACTCCATGTGGGCATACTCATTCTAACAGTTCATTGTGCACACCTCCATGTGGACATACTCATTCTAACAGTTCAGTGTGCACACCTCCATGTGGGCACACTCATTCTAACAGTTCTGTGTGCACACCTCCATGTGGGCACACTCATTCTAACAGTTCAGTGTGCACACCTCCAAAGGGACACAGTCATTCTAACAGTTCAGAGTGCACACCTCCATGTGGACACACTCATTCTAACAGTTCAGTGTGCACACCTCCATGTGGACACGCTCATTCTAACAGTTCAGTGTGCACACGTCCATGTGGACACACTCATTCTAACAGTTCAGTTTGCACACCACCACAGGGATACACTCATTCTAACAGTTCAGCGTGCACACCTCCATGTGGACACACTCATTCTAACAGTTCAGTGTGCACACCTCCAGGTGGGCACACTCATTCTAACAGTTCAGTGTGCACACCTCCATGTGGACACACTCATTCTAACTGTTCAGGGTGCACACTTCCATGTGGGCACACTCATTCTAACAGTTCAGTGTGCACAACTCCATGTGGGCACACTCATTTTTACAGTTCAGTGTGCAAAACTCCATGTGGGCACACTCATTCTAACATTTCAGTGTCCACACCTCCATGTGCACACACTCATTCTAACAGTTCAGTGTGCACACCTCCAGGTGGGCACACTCATTCTAACAGTTCAGTGTGCACACCTCCATGTGGACACACTCATTCTAACTGTTCAGTGTGCACACCTCCATGTGAACACACTCATTCTAACAGTTCAGTGTGCACAACTCCATGTGGGCACACGCATTCTTAAAGTTCAGTGTGCACAAATCCATGTGGGCACACTCATTCTAACAGTTCAATGTGCACACCTCCATGTGGGCACACTCATTCTAACAGTTCAGTGTGCACACCTCCATGTGGACACAGTCATTCTAACAGTTCAGTGTGCACACCTCCATGTGGGCACACTCATTCTAACAGTTAAGTGTGCACACCTCCATGTGGGCACACTCATTCTAACAGTTGAGTGCACACCTCCATATGGGCACACTCATTATAACAGTTCAGTGTGCACACCTCCATGTGGACACAGTCATTCTAACAGTTCAGTGTGCACACCTCCATGTGGACACAATCATTCCAACAGTTCAGTGTGCACACCTCCATGTGGGCTCACTCATTCCAACAGTTCAGTGTGAACACCTCCATGTGGACACACTCATTCTAACAGTTCAGTGTTCTCACCTCCATGTGGGCACACTCATTCTAACAGTTCAGTGTGCAAACCTCCATGTGGACACACACATTCTAACAGCTCAGTGTGCACAACTCCATGTGAACACACTCATTCTAACAGTTCAGTGTGCACACCTCCATGTGGACACACTCATTCTAACAGTTCAGTGTGCAAACCTCCATGTGGACACAGTCATTCTCACAGTTCAGTGTGCACAACTCCATGTGGGCACACTCATTCTAACAGTTCAGTGTGCACACCTCCATGTGGACACACACATTCTAACAGTTCAGTGTGCACAACTCCATGTGGACACACTCATTCTAACAGTTCAGTGTGCACACGTCCATGTGGACACACTCATTCTAACAGTTCAGTTTGCACACCTCCACAGGGATACACTCATTCTAACAGTTCAGTGTGCACACCTCCATGTGGACACACTCATTCTAACAGTTCAGTGTGCACACCTCCAGGTGGGCACACTCATTCTAACAGTTCAGTGTGCACACCTCCATGTGGACACACTCATTCTAACTGTTCAGGGTGCACACTTCCATGTGGGCAGACTCATTCTAACAGTTCAGTGTGCACAACTCCATGTGGGCACACTCATTCTTACAGTTCAGTGTGCAAAACTCCATGTGGGCACACTCATTCTAACAGTTCAATGTGCACACTTCCATGTGGGCACACTCATTCTAACAGTTCAGTGTGCACACCTCCATGTGGACACAATCATTCTAACAGTTCAGTGTGCACACCTCCATGTGGGCACACTCATTCTAACAGTTCAGTGTGCACACCTCCATGTGGACACACTCATTCTAACAGTTCAGTGTTCTCACCTCCATGTGGGCACACTCATTCTAACAGTTCAGTGTGCAAACCTCCATGTGGACACACACATTCTAACAGTTCACTGTGCACACCTCCATGTGAACACACTCCTTCTAACAGTTCAGTGTGCACACCTCCATTTGGACACACTCATTCTAACAGTTCAGTGTGCACAACTTCATGTGGGCATACTCATTCTAACAGTTCAGTGTGCACACCTCCATGTGGACACACTCATTCTAACAGTTCAGTGTGCACACCTCCATGTGGGCACACTCATTCTAACAGTTCTGTGTGCACACCTCCATGTGGGCACACTCATTCTAACAGTTCAGTGTGCACACCTCCAAAGGGACACACTCATTCTAACAGTTCAGAGTGCACACCTCCATGTGGACACACTCATTCTAACAGTTCAGTGTGGACACCTCCATGTGGACACACTCATTCTAACAGTTCAGTGTTCACACGTCCATGTGGACACACTCATTCTAACAGTTCAGTGTGCACACCTCCACAAGGATACACTCATTCTAACAGTTCAGTGTGCACACCTCCAAAGGGACACAGTCATTCTAACAGTTCAGTGTGCACACCTCCATGTGGACACACTCATTCTAACAGTTCAGTGTGCACACCTCCATGTGGACACACTCATTCTAACAGTTCAGTGTGCACACGTCCATGTGGACACACTCATTCTAACAGTTCAGTTTGCACACCACCACAGGGATACACTCATTCTAACAGTTCAGCGTGCACACCTCCATGTGGACACACTCATTCTAACAGTTCAGTGTGCACACCTCCAGGTGGGCACACTCATTCTAACAGTTCAGTGTGCACACCTCCATGTGGACACACTCATTCTAACTGTTCAGGGTGCACACTTCCATGTGGGCACACTCATTCTAACAGTTCAGTGTGCACAACTCCATGTGGGCACACTCATTTTTACAGTTCAGTGTGCAAAACTCCATGTGGGCACACTCATTCTAACATTTCAGTGTGCACACCTCCATGTGGACACACTCATTCTAACAGTTCAGTGTGCACACCTCCAGGTGGGCACAGTCATTCTAACAGTTCAGTGTGCACATCTCCATGTGGACACACTCATTCTAACTGTTCAGTGTGCACACCTCCATGTGAACACACTCATTCTAACAGTTCAGTGTGCACAACTCCATGTGGGCACACGCATTCTTACAGTTCAGTGTGCACAAATCCATGTGGGCACACTCATTCTAACAGTTCAATGTGCACACCTCCATGAGGGCACACTCATTCTAACAGTTCAGTGTGCACACCTCCATGTGGACACAGTCATTCTAACAGTTCAAAGTGCACACCTCCATGTGGACAGAGTCATTCTAACAGTTCAGTGTGCACACCTCCATGTGGACACAATCATTCTAACAGTTCAGTGTGCACACCTCCATGTGGGCACACTCATTCCAACAGTTCAGTGTGCACACCTCCATGTGGACACACTCATTCTAACAGTTCAGTGTGCACACCTCCATGTGGGCACACTCATTCTAACAGTTAAGTGTGCACACCTCCATGTGGGCACACTCATTCTAACAGTTGAGTGCACACCTCCATATGGGCACACTCATTATAACAGTTCAGTGTGCACACCTCCATGTGGACACACTCATTCTAACAGTTCAGTGTGCACACGTCCATGTGGACACACTCATTCTAACAGTTCAGTTTGCACACCTCCACAGGGATACACTCATTCTAACAGTTCAGTGTGCACACCTCCATGTGGACACACTCATTCTAACAGTTCAGTGTGCACACCTCCAGGTGGGCACACTCATTCTAACAGTTCAGTGTGCACACCTCCATGTGGACACACTCATTCTAACTGTTCAGGGTGCACACTTCCATGTGGGCAGATTCATTCTAACAGTTCAGTGTGCACAACTCCATGTGGGCACACTCATTCTTACAGTTCAGTGTGCAAAACTCCATTGGGCACACTCATTCTAACAGTTCAATGTGCACACTTCCATATGGGCACACTCATTATAACAGTTCAGTGTGCACACCTCCATGTGGACACAATCATTCCAACAGTTCAGTGTGCACACCTCCATGTGGGCTCACTCATTCCAACAGTTCAGTGTGCACACCTCCATGTGGACACACTCATTCTAACAGTTCAGTGTTCTCACCTCCATGTGGGCACACTCATTCTAAAAGTTCAGTGTGCAAACCTCCATGTGGACACACACATTCTAACAGTTCAGTGTGCACACCTTCATGTGAACACACTCATTCTAACAGTTCAGTGTGCACACCTCCACAGGGACACACACATTCTAACAGTTCAGTGTGCACACCTCCATGTAGACACAGTCATTCTAACAGTTCAGTGTGCCCACCTCCATGTGGACACAGTCATTCTAAAAGTTCAGTGTGCACAACTCCATGTAGGCACACTCATTCTAAAAGTTCAGTGTGCACACCTCCATTTGGACACACTCATTCTAACAGTTCAGTGTGCACAAATCCAAGTGGGCACACTCATTCCAACAGTTCAGTGTGCACACCTCCATGTGGACACACTCATTCTAACAGTTCAGTGTGCACACCTTCATGAAGGGCACACTCATTCTAACAGTTCTGTGTGCACACCTCCATGTGGGCACACTCATTCTAACAGTCCAGTGTGCACACCTCCAAAGGGACACACTCATTCTAACAGTTCAGAGTGCACACCTCCATGTGGGCACACTCATTCTAACAGTTCAGTGTGCACACCTCGATGTGGAGAAATTCTAACAGTTCAGTGTGCACAACTCCATGTGGACACAGTCATTCTAACAGTTCTGTGTGCACACCTCCATGTGGGCACACTCATTCTAACAGTTCAGTGTGCACACCTCCTAAGGGACACACTCATTCTAACAGTTCAGAGTGCACACCTCCATGTGGGCACACTCATTCTAACAGTTGTGCACACCTCCATGTGGGCACACTCATTCTTACAGTTCAGTGTGCACACCTCCAAAGGGACACACTCATTCTAACAGTTCAGAGTACACACCTCCATGTGGACACACTCATTCTAACAGTTCAGAGTGCACACCTCCATGTGGGCACACTCATTCTAACAGTTCAGTGTGCACACCTCCAAAGGGACACACTCATTCTAACAGTTCAGAGTACACACCTCCATGTGGACACACTCATTCTAACAGTTCAGTGTGCACACCTCCATGTGGGCACACTCATTCTAACAGTTCAGTGTGCACACCTCCATGTGGACACACTCATTCTAACAGTTCACTGTGCACACCTCGATGTGGACAAATTCTAACAGTTCAGTGTGCACAACTCCATGTGGACACAGTCATTCTAACATTTCAGTGTGCACACCTCCACAGGGACACACTCATTCTAACAGTTCAGTGTGCACACCTCCATGAAGGGCACACTCATTCTAACAGTTCTGTGTGCACACCTCCATGTGGACACACTCATTCTAACAGTTCAAAGTGCACACCTCCATGTGGACACAGTCATTCTAACAGTTCAGTGTGCACACCTCCATGTGGACACAATCATTCTAACAGTTCAGTGTGCACACCTCCATGTGGACACGCTCATTCTAACAGTTCAGTGTGCACACGTCCATGTGGACACACTCATTCTAACAGTTCAGTTTGCACACCACCACAGGGATACACTCATTCTAACAGTTCAGTGTGCACACCTCCAAAGGGACACAGTTATTCTAACAGTTCAGAGTGCACACCTCCATGTGGACACACTCATTCTAACAGTTCAGTGTGCACACCTCCATGTGGACACGCTCATTCTAACAGTTCAGTGTGCACACCTCCAGGTGGGCACACTCATTCTAACATTTCAGTGTCCACACCTCCATGTGGACACACTCATTCTAACAGTTCAGTGTGCACACCTCCAGGTGGGCACACTCATTCTAACAGTTCAGTGTGCACACCTCCATGTGGACACACTCATTCTAACTGTTCAGTGTGCACACCTCCATGTGAACACACTCATTCTAACAGTTCAGTGTGCACAACTCCATGTGGGCACACGCATTCTTAAAGTTCAGTGTGCACAAATCCATGTGGGCACACTCATTCTAACAGTTCAATGTGCACACCTCCATGTGGGCACACTCATTCTAACAGTTCAGTGTCCACACCTCCATGTGGACACAGTCATTCTAACAGTTCAGTGTGCACACCTCCATGTGGGCACACTCATTCTAACAGTTAAGTGTGCACACCTCCATGTGGGCACAATCATTCTAACAGTTGAGTGCACACCTCCATATGGGCACACTCATTATAACAGTTCAGTGTGCACACCTCCATGTGGACACAGTCATTCTAACAGTTCAGTGTGCACACCTCCATGTGGACACAATCATTCCAACAGTTCAGTGTGCACACCTCCATGTGGGCTCACTCATTCCAACAGTTCAGTGTGAACACCTCCATGTGGACACACTCATTCTAACAGTTCAGTGTTCTCACCTCCATGTGGGCACACTCATTCTAACAGTTCAGTGTGCAAACCTCCATGTGGACACACACATTCTAACAGCTCAGTGTGCACAACTCCATGTGAACACACTCATTCTAACAGTTCAGTGTGCACACCTCCATGTGGACACACTCATTCTAACAGTTCAGTGTGCAAACCTCCATGTGGACACAGTCATTCTCACAGTTCAGTGTGCACAACTCCATGTGGGCACACTCATTCTAACAGTTCAGTGTGCACACCTCCATGTGGACACACACATTCTAACAGTTCAGTGTGCACACCTCCAGGTGGGCACACTCATTCTAACAGTTCAGTGTGCACACCTCCATGTGGACACAGTCATTCTAACTGTTCAGTGTGCACACCTCCATGTGAACACACTCATTCTAACAGTTCAGTGTGCACAACTCCATGTGGGCACACGCATTCTTAAAGTTCAGTGTGCACAAATCCATGTGGGCACACTCATTCTAACAGTTCAATGTGCACACCTCCATGTGGGCACACTCATTCTAACAGTTCAGTGTCCACACCTCCATGTGGACACAGTCATTCTAACAGTTCAGTGTGCACACCTCCATGTGGGCACACTCATTCTAACAGTTAAGTGTGCACACCTCCATGTGGGCACAATCATTCTAACAGTTGAGTGCACACCTCCATATGGGCACACTCATTATAACAGTTCAGTGTGCACACCTCCATGTGGACACAGTCATTCTAACAGTTCAGTGTGCACACCTCCATGTGGACACAATCATTCCAACAGTTCAGTGTGCACACCTCCATGTGGGCTCACTCATTCCAACAGTTCAGTGTGAACACCTCCATGTGGACACACTCATTCTAACAGTTCAGTGTTCTCACCTCCATGTGGGCACACTCATTCTAACAGTTCAGTGTGCAAACCTCCATGTGGACACACACATTCTAACAGCTCAGTGTGCACAACTCCATGTGAACACACTCATTCTAACAGTTCAGTGTGCACACCTCCATGTGGACACACTCATTCTAACAGTTCAGTGTGCAAACCTCCATGTGGACACAGTCATTCTCACAGTTCAGTGTGCACAACTCCATGTGGGCACACTCATTCTAACAGTTCAGTGTGCACACCTCCATGTGGACACACACATTCTAACAGTTCAGTGTGCAAAACTCCATGTGGACACACTCATTCTAACAGTTCAGTGTGCACACGTCCATGTGGACACACTCATTCTAACAGTTCAGTTTGCACACCTCCACAGGGATACACTCATTCTAACAGTTCAGTGTGCACACCTCCATGTGGACACAGTCATTCTAACAGTTCAGTGTGCACACCTCCATGTGGACACACTCATTCTAACAGTTCAGTGTGCACACCTCCAGGTGGGCACACTCATTCTAACAGTTCAGTGTGCACACCTCCATGTGGACACACTCATTCTAACTGTTCAGGGTGCACACTTCCATGTGGGCAGACTCATTCTAACAGTTCAGTGTGCACAACTCCATGTGGGCACACTCATTCTTACAGTTCAGTGTGCAAAACTCCATGTGGGCACACTCATTCTAACAGTTCAATGTGCACACTTCCATGTGGGCACACTCATTCTAACAGTTCAGTGTGCACACCTCCATGTGGACACAATCATTCTAACAGTTCAGTGTGCACACCTCCATGTGGGCACACTCATTCTAACAGTTCAGTGTGCACACCTCCATGTGGACACACTCATTCTAACAGTTCAGTGTTCTCACCTCCATGTGGGCACACTCATTCTAACAGTTCAGTGTGCAAACCTCCATGTGGACACACACATTCTAACAGTTCACTGTGCACACCTCCATGTGAACACACTCCTTCTAACAGTTCAGTGTGCACACCTCCATTTGGACACACTCATTCTAACAGTTCAGTGTGCACAACTGCATGTGGGCATACTCATTCTAACAGTTCAGTGTGCACACCTCCATGTGGACACACTCATTCTAACAGTTCAGTGTGCACACCTCCATGTGGGCACACTCATTCTAACAGTTCTGTGTGCACACCTCCATGTGGGCACACTCATTCTAACATTTCAGTGTGCACACCTCCAAAGGGACACACTCATTCTAACAGTTCAGAGTGCACACCTCCATGTGGACACACTCATTCTAACAGTTCAGTGTGGACACCTCCATGTGGACACACTCATTCTAACAGTTCAGTGTTCACACGTCCATGTGGACACACTCATTCTAACAGTTCAGTGTGCACACCTCCACAAGGATACACTCATTCTAACAGTTCAGTGTGCACACCTCCAAAGGGACACAGTCATTCTAACAGTTCAGTGTGCACACCTCCATGTGGACACACTCATTCTAACAGTTCAGTGTGCACACCTCCATGTGGACACACTCATTCTAACAGTTCAGTGTGCACACGTCCATGTGGACACACTCATTCTAACAGTTCAGTTTGCACACCACCACAGGGATACACTCATTCTAACAGTTCAGCGTGCACACCTCCATGTGGACACACTCATTCTAACAGTTCAGTGTGCCCACCTCCAGGTGGGCACACTCATTCTAACAGTTCAGTGTGCACACCTCCATGTGGACACACTCATTCTAACTGTTCAGGGTGCACACTTCCATGTGGGCACACTCATTCTAACAGTTCAGTGTGCACAACTCTATGTGGGCACACTCATTTTTACAGTTCAGTGTGCAAAACTCCATGTGGGCACACTCATTCTAACAGTTCAGTGTGCACACCTCCATGTGGACACACTCATTCTAACAGTTCAGTGTGCACACCTCCAGGTGGGCACAGTCATTCTAACAGTTCAGTGTGCACAACTCCATGTGGACACACTCATTCTAACTGTTCAGTGTGCACACCTCCATGTGAACACACTCATTCTAACAGTTCAGTGTGCACAACTCCATGTGGGCACACGCATTCTTACAGTTCAGTGTGCACAAATCCATGTGGGCACACTCATTCTAACAGTTCAATGTGCACACCTCCATGAGGGCACACTCATTCTAACAGTTCAGTGTGCACACCTCCATGTGGACACACACATTCTAACAGTTCAGTGTGCACACCTTCATGTGAACACACTCATTCTAACAGTTCAGTGTGCACACCTCCACAGGGACACACACATTCTAACAGTTCAGTGTGCACACCTCCATGTAGACACAGTCATTCTAACAGTTCAGTGTGCCCACCTCCATGTGGACACAGTCATTCTAAAAGTTCAGTGTGCACAACTCCATGTAGGCACACTCATTCTAAAAGTTCAGTGTGCACACCTCCATTTGGACACACTCATTCTAACAGTTCAGTGTGCACAAATCCAAGTGGGCACACTCATTCCAACAGTTCAGTGTGCACACCTCCATGTGGACACACTCATTCTAACAGTTCAGTGTGCACACCTCCATGAAGGGCACACTCATTCTAACAGTTCTGTGTGCACACCTCCATGTGGGCACACTCATTCTAACAGTCCAGTGTGCACACCTCCAAAGGGACACACTCATTCTAACAGTTCAGTGTGCACACCTCGATGTGGAGAAATTCTAACAGTTCAGTGTGCACAACTCCATGTGGACACAGTCATTCTAACAGTTCTGTGTGCACACCTCCATGTGGGCACACTCATTCTAACAGTTCAGTGTGCACACCTCCTAAGGGACACACTCATTCTAACAGTTCAGAGTGCACACCTCCATGTGGGCACACTCATTCTAACAGTTGTGCACACCTCCATGTGGGCACACTCATTCTTACAGTTCAGGGTGCACACCTCCAAAGGGACACACTCATTCTAACAGTTCAGAGTACACACCTCCATGTGGACACACTCATTCTAACAGTTCAGAGTGCACACCTCCATGTGGACACACTCATTCTAACAGTTCAGTGTGCACACCTCCATGTGGGCACACTCATTCTAACAGTTCAGTGTGCACACCTCCATGTGGACACACTCATTCTAACAGTTCACTGTGCACACCTCGATGTGGACAAATTCTAACAGTTCAGTGTGCACAACTCCATGTGGACACAGTCATTCTAACATTTCAGTGTGCACACCTCCACAGGGACACACTCATTCTAACAGTTCAGTGTGCACACCTCCATGTGGACACACTCATTCTAACAGTTCAGTGTGCACACCTCCATGTGGACACACTCATTCTAACAGTTCAAAGTGCACACCTCCATGTGGACACAGTCATTCTAACAGTTCAGTGTGCACACCTCCATGTGGACACAATCATTCTAACAGTTCAGTGTGCACACCTCCATGTGGGCACACTCATTCCAACAGTTCAGTGTGCACACCTCCATGTGGACACACTCATTCTAACAGTTCAGTGTTCTCACCTCCATGTGGGCACACTCATTCTAACAGTTCAGTGTGCAAACCTCCATGCGGACACACACATTCTAACAGTTCAGTGTGCACACCTCCATGTGAACACACTCATTCTAACAGTTCAGTGTGCACACCTCCATTTGGACACACTCATTCTAACAGTTCAGTGTGCACAACTCCATGTGGGCATACTCATTCCAACAGTTCATTGTGCACACCTCCATGTGGACATACTCATTCTAACAGTTCAGTGTGCACACCTCCATGTGGGCACACTCATTCTAACAGTTCTGTGTGCACACCTCCATGTGGGCACACTCATTCTAACAGTTCAGTGTGCACACCTCCAAAGGGACACAGTTATTCTAACAGTTCAGAGTGCACACATCCATGTGGACACACTCATTCTAACAGTTCAGTGTGCACACCTCCATGTGGACACGCTCATTCTAACAGTTCAGTGTGCACACGTCCATGTGGACACACTCATTCTAACAGTTCAGTTTGCACACCACCACAGGGATACACTCATTCTAACAGTTCAGCGTGCACACCTCCATGTGGACACACTCATTCTAACAGTTCAGTGTGCACACCTCCAGGTGGGCACACTCATTCTAACAGTTCAGTGTGCACCCCTCCATGTGGACACACTCATTCTAACTGTTCAGGGTGCACACTTCCATGTGGGCACACTCATTCTAACAGTTCAGTGTGCACAACTCCATGTGGGCACACTCATTTTTACAGTTCAGTGTGCAAAACTCCATGTGGGCACACTCATTCTAACATTTCAGTGTCCACACCTCCATGTGGACACACTCATTCTAACAGTTCAGTGTGCACACCTCCAGGTGGGCACACTCATTCTAACAGTTCAGTGTGCACACCTCCATGTGGACACACTCATTCTAACTGTTCAGTGTGCACACCTCCATGTGAACACACTCATTCTAACAGTTCAGTGTGCACAACTCCATGTGGGCACACGCATTCTTAAAGTTCAGTGTGCACAAATCCATGTGGGCACACTCATTCTAACAGTTCAATGTGCACACCTCCATGTGGGCACACTCATTCTAACAGTTCAGTGTGCACACCTCCATGTGGACACAGTCATTCTAACAGTTCAGTGTGCACACCTCCATGTGGGCACACTCATTCTAACAGTTAAGTGTGCACACCTCCATGTGGGCACACTCATTCTAACAGTTGAGTGCACACCTCCATATGGGCACACTCATTATAACAGTTCAGTGTGCACACCTCCATGTGGACACAGTCATTCTAACAGTTCAGTGTGCACACCTCCATGTGGACACAATCATTCCAACAGTTCAGTGTGCACACCTCCATGTGGGCTCACTCATTCCAACAGTTCAGTGTGAACACCTCCATGTGGACACACTCATTCTAACAGTTCAGTGTTCTCACCTCCATGTGGGCACACTCATTCTAACAGTTCAGTGTGCAAACCTCCATGTGGACACACACATTCTAACAGCTCAGTGTGCACAACTCCATGTGAACACACTCATTCTAACAGTTCAGTGTGCACACCTCCATGTGGACACACTCATTCTAACAGTTCAGTGTGCAAACCTCCATGTGGACACAGTCATTCTCACAGTTCAGTGTGCACAACTCCCTGTGGGCACACTCATTCTAACAGTTCAGTGTGCACACCTCCATGTGGACACACACATTCTAACAGTTCAGTGTGCAAAACTCCATGTGGACACACTCATTCTAACAGTTCAGTGTGCACACGTCCATGTGGACACACTCATTCTAACAGTTCAGTTTGCACACCTCCACAGGGATACACTCATTCTAACAGTTCAGTGTGCACACCTCCATGTGGACACACTCATTCTAACAGTTCAGTGTGCACACCTCCAGGTGGGCACACTCATTCTAACAGTTCAGTGTGCACACCTCCATGTGGACACACTCATTCTAACTGTTCAGGGTGCACACTTCCATGTGGGCAGACTCATTCTAACAGTTCAGTGTGCACAACTCCACGTGGGCACACTCATTCTTACAGTTCAGTGTGCAAAACTCCATGTGGGCACACTCATTCTAACAGTTCAATGTGCACACTTCCATGTGGGCACACTCATTCTAACAGTTCAGTGTGCACACCTCCATGTGGACACAATCATTCTAACAGTTCAGTGTGCACACCTCCATGTGGGCACACTCATTCTAACAGTTCAGTGTGCACACCTCCATGTGGACACACTCATTCTAACAGTTCAGTGTTCTCACCTCCATGTGGGCACACTCATTCTAACAGTTCAGTGTGCAAACCTCCATGTGGACACACACATTCTAACAGTTCACTGTGCACACCTCCATGTGAACACACTCCTTCTAACAGTTCAGTGTGCACACCTCCATTTGGACACACTCATTCTAACAGTTCAGTGTGCACAACTGCATGTGGGCATACTCATTCTAACAGTTCAGTGTGCACACCTCCATGTGGACACACTCATTCTAACAGTTCAGTGTGCACACCTCCATGTGGGCACACTCATTCTAACAGTTCTGTGTGCACACCTCCATGTGGGCACACTCATTCTAACAGTTCAGTGTGCACACCTCCAAAGGGACACACTCATTCTAACAGTTCAGAGTGCACACCTCCATGTGGACACACTCATTCTAACAGTTCAGTGTGGACACCTCCATGTGGACACACTCATTCTAACAGTTCAGTGTTCACACGTCCATGTGGACACACTCATTCTAACAGTTCAGTGTGCACACCTCCACAAGGATACACTCATTCTAACAGTTCAGTGTGCACACCTCCAAAGGGACACAGTCATTCTAACAGTTCAGTGTGCACACCTCCATGTGGACACACTCATTCTAACAGTTCAGTGTGCACACCTCCATGTGGACACACTCATTCTAACAGTTCAGTGTGCACACGTCCATGTGGACACACTCATTCTAACAGTTCAGTTTGCACACCACCACAGGGATACACTCATTCTAACAGTTCAGCGTGCACACCTCCATGTGGACACACTCATTCTAACAGTTCAGTGTGCACACCTCCAGGTGGGCACACTCATTCTAACAGTTCAGTGTGCACACCTCCATGTGGACACACTCATTCTAACTGTTCAGGGTGCACACTTCCATGTGGGCACACTCATTCTAACAGTTCAGTGTGCACAACTCCATGTGGGCACACTCATTTTTACAGTTCAGTGTGCAAAACTCCATGTGGGCACACTCATTCTAACATTTCAGTGTGCACACCTCCATGTGGACACACTCATTCTAACAGTTCAGTGTGCACACCTCCAGGTGGGCACAGTCATTCTAACAGTTCAGTGTGCACAACTCCATGTGGACACACTCATTCTAACTGTTCAGTGTGCACACCTCCATGTGAACACACTCATTCTAACAGTTCAGTGTGCACAACTCCATGTGGGCACACGCATTCTTACAGTTCAGTGTGCACAAATCCATGTGGGCACACTCATTCTAACAGTTCAATGTGCACACCTCCATGAGGGCACACTCATTCTAACAGTTCAGTGTGCACACCTCCATGTGGACACAGTCATTCTAACAGTTCACAGTGCACACCTCCATGTGGACAGAGTCATTCTAACAGTTCAGTGTGCACACCTCCATGTGGACACAATCATTCTAACAGTTCAGTGTGCACACCTCCATGTGGGCACACTCATTCCAACAGTTCAGTGTGCACACCTCCATGTGGACACACTCATTCTAACAGTTCAGTGTTCTCACCTCCATGTGGGCACACTCATTCTAACAGTTCAGTGTGCAAACCTCCATGTGGACACACACATTCTAACAGTTCAGTGTGCACACCTCCATGTGAACACACTCATTCTAACAGTTCAGTGTGCACACCTCCATTTGGACACACTCATTCTAACAGTTCAGTGTGCACAACTCCATGTGGGCATACTCATTCTAACAGTTCATTGTGCACACCTCCATGTGGACATACTCATTCTAACAGTTCAGTGTGCACACCTCCATGTGGGCACACTCATTCTAACAGTTCTGTGTGCACACCTCCATGTGGGCACACTCATTCTAACAGTTCAGTGTGCACACCTCCAAAGGGACACAGTCATTCTAACAGTTCAGAGTGCACACCTCCATGTGGACACACTCATTCTAACAGTTCAGTGTGCACACCTCCATGTGGACACGCTCATTCTAACAGTTCAGTGTGCACACGTCCATGTGGACACACTCATTCTAACAGTTCAGTTTGCACACCACCACAGGGATACACTCATTCTAACAGTTCAGCGTGCACACCTCCATGTGGACACACTCATTCTAACAGTTCAGTGTGCACACCTCCAGGTGGGCACACTCATTCTAACAGTTCAGTGTGCACACCTCCATGTGGACACACTCATTCTAACTGTTCAGGGTGCACACTTCCATGTGGGCACACTCATTCTAACAGTTCAGTGTGCACAACTCCATGTGGGCACACTCATTTTTACAGTTCAGTGTGCAAAACTCCATGTGGGCACACTCATTCTAACATTTCAGTGTCCACACCTCCATGTGGACACACTCATTCTAACAGTTCAGTGTGCACACCTCCAGGTGGGCACACTCATTCTAACAGTTCAGTGTGCACACCTCCATGTGGACACACTCATTCTAACTGTTCAGTGTGCACACCTCCATGTGAACACACTCATTCTAACAGTTCAGGGTGCACAACTCCATGTGGGCACACGCATTCTTAAAGTTCAGTGTGCACAAATCCATGTGGGCACACTCATTCTAACAGTTCAATGTGCACACCTCCATGTGGGCACACTCATTCTAACAGTTCAGTGTGCACACCTCCATGTGGACACAGTCATTCTAACAGTTCAGTGTGCACACCTCCATGTGGGCACACTCATTCTAACAGTTAAGTGTGCACACCTCCATGTGGGCACACTCATTCTAACAGTTGAGTGCACACCTCCATATGGGCACACTCATTATAACAGTTCAGTGTGCACACCTCCATGTGGACACAATCATTCCAACAGTTCAGTGTGCACACCTCCATGTGGGCTCACTCATTCCAACAGTTCAGTGTGAACACCTCCATGTGGACACACTCATTCTAACAGTTCAGTGTTCTCACCTCCATGTGGGCACACTCATTCTAACAGTTCAGTGTGCAAACCTCCATGTGGACACACACATTCTAACATCTCAGTGTGCACAACTCCATGTGAACACACTCATTCTAACAGTTCAGTGTGCACACCTCCATGTGGACACACTCATTCTAACAGTTCAGTGTGCAAACCTCCATGTGGACACAGTCATTCTCACAGTTCAGTGTGTACAACTCCATGTGGGCACACTCATTCTAACAGTTCAGTGTGCACACCTCCATGTGGACACACACATTCTAACAGTTCAGTGTGCACAACTCCATGTGGACACACTCATTCTAACAGTTCAGTGTGCACACGTCCATGTGGACACACTCATTCTAACAGTTCAGTTTGCACACCTCCACAGGGATACACTCATTCTAACAGTTCAGTGTGGACACCTCCATGTGGACACACTCATTCTAACAGTTCAGTGTGCACACCTCCAGGTGGGCACACTCATTCTAACAGTTCAGTGTGCACACCTCCATGTGGACACACTCATTCTAACTGTTCAGGGTGCACACTTCCATGTGGGCAGACTCATTCTAACAGTTCAGTGTGCACAACTCCATGTGGGCACACTCATTCTTACAGTTCAGTGTGCAAAACTCCATGTGGGCACACTCATTCTAACAGTTCAATGTGCACACTTCCATGTGGGCACACTCATTCTAACAGTTCAGTGTGCACACCTCCATGTGGACACAATCATTCTAACAGTTCAGTGTGCACACCTCCATGTGGGCACACTCATTCTAACAGTTCAGTGTGCACACCTCCATGTGGACACACTCATTCTAACAGTTCAGTGTTCTCACCTCCATGTGGGCACACTCATTCTAACAGTTCAGTGTGCAAACCTCCATGTGGACACACACATTCTAACAGTTCACTGTGCACACCTCCATGTGAACACACTCCTTCTAACAGTTCAGTGTGCACACCTCCATTTGGACACACTCATTCTAACAGTTCAGTGTGCACAACTTCATGTGGGCATACTCATTCTAACAGTTCAGTGTGCACACCTCCATGTGGACACACTCATTCTAACAGTTCAGTGTGCACACCTCCATGTGGGCACACTCATTCTAACAGTTCTGTGTGCACACCTCCATGTGGGCACACTCATTCTAACAGTTCAGTGTGCACACCTCCAAAGGGACACACTCATTCTAACAGTTCAGAGTGCACACCTCCATGTGGACACACTCATTCTAACAGTTCAGTGTGGACACCTCCATGTGGACACACTCATTCTAACAGTTCAGTGTTCACACGTCCATGTGGACACACTCATTCTAACAGTTCAGTGTGCACACCTCCACAAGGATACACTCATTCTAACAGTTCAGTGTGCACACCTCCAAAGGGACACAGTCATTCTAACAGATCAGTGTGCACACCTCCATGTGGACACACTCATTCTAACAGTTCAGTGTGCACACCTCCATGTGGACACACTCATTCTAACAGTTCAGTGTGCACACGTCCATGTGGACACACTCATTCTAACAGTTCAGTTTGCACACCACCACAGGGATACACTCATTCTAACAGTTCAGCGTGCACACCTCCATGTGGACACACTCATTCTAACAGTTCAGTGTGCACACCTCCAGGTGGGCACACTCATTCTAACAGTTCAGTGTGCACACCTCCATGTGGACACACTCATTCTAACTGTTCAGGGTGCACACTTCCATGTGGGCACACTCATTCTAACAGTTCAGTGTGCACACCTCCATGTGGGCACACTCATTCTAACAGTTCAGTGTGCACACCTCCAAAGGGACACAGTCATTCTAACAGTTCAGAGTGCACACCTCCATGTGGACACACTCATTCTAACAGTTCAGTGTGCACACCTCCATGTGGACACGCTCATTCTAACAGTTCAGTGTGCACACGTCCATGTGGACACACTCATTCTAACAGTTCAGTTTGCACACCACCACAGGGATACACTCATTCTAACAGTTCAGCGTGCACACCTCCATGTGGACACACTCATTCTAACAGTTCAGGGTGCACACCTCCAGGTGGGCACACTCATTCTAACAGTTCAGTGTGCACACCTCCATGTGGACACACTCATTCTAACTGTTCAGGGTGCACACTTCCATGTGGGCACACTCATTCTAACAGTTCAGTGTGCACAACTCCATGTGGGCACACTCATTTTTACAGTTCAGTGTGCAAAACTCCATGTGGGCACACTCATTCTAACATTTCAGTGTCCACACCTCCATGTGGACACACTCATTCTAACAGTTCAGTGTGCACACCTCCAGGTGGGCACACTCATTCTAACAGTTCAGTGTGCACACCTCCATGTGGACACACTCATTCTAACTGTTCAGTGTGCACACCTCCATGTGAACACACTCATTCTAACAGTTCAGTGTGCACAACTCCATGTGGGCACACGCATTCTTAAAGTTCAGTGTGCACAAATCCATGTGGGCACACTCATTCTAACAGTTCAATGTGCACACCTCCATGTGGGCACACTCATTCTAACAGTTCAGTGTGCACACCTCCATGTGGACACAGTCATTCTAACAGTTCAGTGTGCACACCTCCATGTGGGCACACTCATTCTAACAGTTAAGTGTGCACACCTCCATGTGGGCACACTCATTCTAACAGTTGAGTGCACACCTCCATATGGGCACACTCATTATAACAGTTCAGTGTGCACACCTCCATGTGGACACAATCATTCCAACAGTTCAGTGTGCACACCTCCATGTGGGCTCACTCATTCCAACAGTTCAGTGTGAACACCTCCATGTGGACACACTCATTCTAACAGTTCAGTGTTCTCACCTCCATGTGGGCACACTCATTCTAACAGTTCAGTGTGCAAACCTCCATGTGGACACACACATTCTAACATCTCAGTGTGCACAACTCCATGTGAACACACTCATTCTAACAGTTCAGTTTGCACACCTCCATGTGGACACACTCATTCTAACAGTTCAGTGTGCAAACCTCCATGTGGACACAGTCATTCTCACAGTTCAGTGTGTACAACTCCATGTGGGCACACTCATTCTAACAGTTCAGTGTGCACACCTCCATGTGGACACACACATTCTAACAGTTCAGTGTGCACAACTCCATGTGGACACACTCATTCTAACAGTTCAGTGTGCACACGTCCATGTGGACACACTCATTCTAACAGTTCAGTTTGCACACCTCCACAGGGATACACTCATTCTAACAGTTCAGTGTGGACACCTCCATGTGGACACACTCATTCTAACAGTTCAGTGTGCACACCTCCAGGTGGGCACACTCATTCTAACAGTTCAGTGTGCACACCTCCATGTGGACACACTCATTCTAACTGTTCAGGGTGCACACTTCCATGTGGGCAGACTCATTCTAACAGTTCAGTGTGCACAACTCCATGTGGGCACACTCATTCTTACAGTTCAGTGTGCAAAACTCCATGTGGGCACACTCATTCTAACAGTTCAATGTGCACACTTCCATGTGGGCACACTCATTCTAACAGTTCAGTGTGCACACCTCCATGTGGACACAATCGTTCTAACAGTTCAGTGTGCACACCTCCATGTGGGCACACTCATTCTAACAGTTCAGTGTGCACACCTCCATGTGGACACACTCATTCTAACAGTTCAGTGTTCTCACCTCCATGTGGGCACACTCATTCTAACAGTTCAGTGTGCAAACCTCCATGTGGACACACACATTCTAACAGTTCACTGTGCACACCTCCATGTGAACACACTCATTCTAACAGTTCAGTGTGCACACCTCCATGTGGACACACACATTCTAACAGTTCAGTGTGCACAACTCCATGTGGACATACTCATTCTAACAGTTCAGTGTGCACACGTCCATGTGGACACACTCATTCTAACAGTTCAGTTTGCACACCTCCACAGGGATACACTCATTCTAACAGTTCAGTGTGCACACCTCCATGTGGACACACTCATTCTAACAGTTCAGTGTGCACACCTCCAGGTGGGCACACTCATTTTAACAGTTCAGTGTGCACACCTCCATGTGGACACACTCATTCTAACTGTTCAGGGTGCACACTTCCATGTGAGCAGACTCATTCTAACAGTTCAGTGTGCACAACTCCTTGTGGGCACACTCATTCTTACAGTTCAGTGTGCAAAACTCCATGTGGGCACACTCATTCTAACAGTTCAATGTGCACACTTCCATGTGGGCACACTCATTCTAACAGTTCAGTGTGCACACCTCCATGTGGACACAATCATTCTAACAGTTCAGTGTGCACACCTCCATGTGGGCACACTCATTCTAACAGTTCAGTGTGCACACCTCCATGTGGACACACTCATTCTAACAGTTCAGTGTTCTCACCTCCATGTGGGCACACTCATTCTAACATTTCAGTGTGCAAACCTCCATGTGGACACACACATTCTAACAGTTCACTGTGCACACCTCCATGTGAACACACTCCTTCTAACAGTTCAGTGTGCACACCTCCATTTGGACACACTCATTCTAACAGTTCAGTGTGCACAACTTCATGTGGGCATACTCATTCTAACAGTTCAGTGTGCACGACTTCATGTGGACACACTCATTCTAACAGTTCAGTGTGCACACCTCCATGTGGGCACACTCATTCTAACAGTTCTGTGTGCACACCTCCATGTGGGCACACTCATTCTAACAGTTCAGTGTGCACACCTCCAAAAGGACACACTCATTCTAACAGTTCAGAGTGCACACCACCATGTGGACACACTCATTCTAACAGTTCAGTGTGGACACCTCCATGTGGACACACTCATTCTAACAGTTCAGTGTTCACACGTCCATGTGGACACACTCATTCTAACAGTTCAGTGTGCACACCTCCACAGGGATACACTCATTCTAACAGTTCAGTGTGCACACCTCCACAGGGACACACACATTCTAACAGTTCAGTGTGCACACCTCCATGTGGACACACTCATTCTAACAGTTCAGTGTGCACACCTCCATGTGGACACAGTCATTCTAACAGTTCAGTGTGCACAACTCCATGTGGACACACTCATTCTAACAGTTCAGTGTGCACACCTCCATGTGGACACACTCATTCTAACAGTTCAGTGTGCACACCTCCATGTGGGCACACTCATTCTAACAGTTCAGTGTGCACACCTCCATGTGGACACACTCATTCTAACAGTTCAGTGTGCACACCTCCATGTGGGCACACTCATTCTAACAGTTCACTGTGCACACCTCCATGTGGACAAATTCTAACAGTTCAGTGTGCACACCTCCATGTGGACACACTAATTCTAACAGTTCAGTGTGCACACCTCCATGTGGGCACACTCATTCCAACAGTTCAGTGTGCACACCTCCATGTGGACACACTCATTCTAACAGTTCAGTGTGCACACCTCCATGTGGGCACACTCATTCTAACAGTTCAGTGTGCACACATCCATGTGGGCACACTCATTCTAACAGTTCAGTGTGCACACCTCCATGTGGGCACACTCATTTTAACAGTTCAGTGTGCACACCTCCATGTGGACACACTCATTCTAACAGTTCAGTGTGCACACCTCCATGTGCGCACACTCATTCTAACAGTTCAGTGTGCACACCTCCATGTGGGCACACTCATTCTACACAGTTCATTGTGCACACCTCCATGTGGACACAATCATTCTAACAGTTCAGTGTGCACACCTCCATGTGGACACACCCATTCTAACAGTTCAGTGTTCACACCTCCATGTGGACACACTCATTCTAACAGTTCAGTGTGCACACCTCCATGTGGTCACACCAATTCCAACAGTTCAGTGTGCACACCTCCATGTGGACACACTCATTCTAACAGTTCAGTGTGCACACCTCCATGTGGACACACTCATTCTAACAGTTCAGTGTGCACACCTACATGTGGAAAAATTCTAACAGTTCAGTGTGCACAACTCCATGTGGACACAGTCATTCTAACATTTCAGTGTTCACACCTCCCCTGGGACACACTCATTCTAACAGTTCAGTGTGCACACCTCCATGTGGACACACTCATTCTAACAGTTCCAAAGTGCACACCTCCATGTGGACACAGTCATTCTAACAGTTCAGTGTGCACAACTCCATGTGGACACAATCATTCTAACAGTTCAGTGTGCACACCTCCATGTGGGCACACTCATTCCAACAGTTCAGTGTGCACACCTCCATGTGGACACACTCATTCTAACAGTTCAGTGTTCTCACTTCCATGTGGGCACACTCATTCTAACAGTTCAGTGTGCGAACCTCCATGTGGACACACACATTCTAACAGTTCAGTGTGCACACCTCCATGTGAACACACTCATTCTAACAGTTCAGTGTGCACACCTCCACAGGGACACACACATTCTAACAGTTCAGTGTGCACACCTCCATGTGGACACAGTCATTCTAACAGTTCAGTGTGCACACCTCCATGTGGACACAGTCATTCTAACAGTTCAGTGTGCACAACTCCATGTGGGCACACTCATTCTAACAGTTCAGTGTGCACACCTCCATGTGGACACACTCATTCTAACAGTTCAGTGTGCACAACTCCATGTTGGCACACTCATTCTAACAGTTCAGTGTGCACACCTCCATGTGGACATGCTCAATCTAACAGTTCAGTGTGCACACCTCCATGTGGGCACACTCATTCTAACAGTTCTGTGTGCACACCTCCATGTGGGCACACTCATTCTAACAGTTCAGTGTGCACACCTCCAAAGGGACACACTCATTCTAACATTTTAGTGTGCACACCTCCATGTGGACACACTCATTCTAACAGTTCAGTGTGCACACCTCCATGTGGACACACTCATTCTAACAGTTCAGTGTGCACACCTCCATGTGGACACACTCATTCCAACAGTTCAGTGTGCACACCTCCATGTGGACAAATTCTAACAGTTCAGTGTGCACACCTCCATGTGGACACACTCATTCTAACAGTTCAGTGTGCACACCTCCATGTGGACACACTCATTCTAACAGTTCAGTGTGCACACCTCGATGTGGACAAATTCTAACAGTTCAGTGTGCACAACTCCATGTGGACACAGTCATTCTAACATTTCAGTGTGCACACCTCCACAGGGACACACTCATTCTAACAGTTCAGTGTGCACACCTCCATGTGGACACACTCATTCTAACAGTTCACTGTGCACACCTCCATGTGGACACAGTCATTCTAACAGTTCAGTGTGCACACCTCCATGTGGACCCAATCATTCTAACAGTTCAGTGTGCACACCTCCATGTGGGCACACTCATTCCAACAGTTCAGTGTGCACACCTCCATGTGGACACACTCATTCTAACAGTTCAGTGTTCTCACCTCCATGTGGGCACACTCATTCTAACAGTTCAGTGTGCAAACCTCCATGTGGACACACACATTCTAACAGTTCAGTGTGCACACCTCCATGTGAACACACTCATTCTAACAGTTCAGTGTGCACACCTCCACAGGGACACACACATTGTAACAGTTCAGTGTGCACACCTCCCTGTGGACACAGTCATTCTAACAGTTCAGTGTGCACACCTCCATGTGGACACAGTCATTCTAACAGTTCAGTGTGCACAACTCCATGTGGGCACACTCATTCTAAAAGTTCAGTGTGCACACCTCCATTTGGACACACTTATTCTAACAGTTCAGTGTGCACAAATCCATGTGGGCACACTCATTCTAACAGTTCAGTGTGCACACCTCCATGTGGACACACTCATTCTAACAGTTCAGTGTGCACATCTCCATGTGGGCACACTCATTCTAACAGTTCTGTGTGCACACCTCCATGTGGGGAAACTCATTCTAACAGTTCAGTGTGCACACCTCCAAAGGGACACACTCATTCTAACAGTTCAGAGTGCACACCTCCATGTGGGCACACTCATTCTAACAGTTCAGTGTGCACACCTCCATGTGGGCACACTCATTCTAACAGTTCAGTGTGCACACCTCCAAAGGGACACACTCATTCTAACAGTTCAGATTGCACACCTCCATGTGGACACACTCATTCTAACAGTTCAGAGTGCACACCTCCATGTGGACACAATCATTCTAACAGTTCAGTGTGCACACCTCCACAGGGACACACACATTCTAACAGTTCAGTGTGCACACCTCCATGTGGACACAGTCATTCGAACAGTTCAGTGTGCACACCTCCATGTGGACACAGTCATTCTAACAGTTCAGTGTGCACACCTCCATGTGGACACACTCATTCTAACAGTTCAGTGTTCTCACCTCCATGTGGGCACACTCATTCTAACATTTCAGTGTGCAAACCTCCATGTGGACACACACATTCTAACAGTTCACTGTGCACACCTCCATGTGAACACACTCCTTCTAACAGTTCAGTGTGCACACCTCCATTTGACACACTCATTCTAACAGTTCAGTGTGCACAACTTCATGTGGGCATACTCATTCTAACAGTTCAGTGTGCACGACTTCATGTGGACACACTCATTCTAACAGTTCAGTGTGCACACCTCCATGTGGGCACACTCATTCTAACAGTTCTGTGTGCACACCTCCATGTGGGCACACTCATTCTAACAGTTCAGTGTGCACACCTCCAAAAGGACACACTCATTCTAACAGTTCAGAGTGCACACCACCATGTGGACACACTCATTCTAACAGTTCAGTGTGACACCTCCATGTGGACACACTCATTCTAACAGTTCAGTGTTCACACGTCCATGTGGACACACTCATTCTAACAGTTCAGTGTGCACACCTCCACAGGGATACACTCATTCTAACAGTTCAGTGTGCACACCTCCACAGGGACACACACATTCTAACAGTTCAGTGTGCACACCTCCATGTGGACACACTCATTCTAACAGTTCAGTGTGCACACCTCCATGTGGACACAGTCATTCTAACAGTTCAGTGTGCACAACTCCATGTGGACACACTCATTCTAACAGTTCAGTGTGCACACCTCCATGTGGACACACTCATTCTAACAGTTCAGTGTGCACACCTCCATGTGGGCACACTCATTCTAACAGTTCAGTGTGCACACCTCCATGTGGACACACTCATTCTAACAGTTCAGTGTGCACACCTCCATGTGGGCACACTCATTCTAACAGTTCACTGTGCACACCTCCATGTGGACAAATTCTAACAGTTCAGTGTGCACACCTCCATGTGGACACACTAATTCTAACAGTTCAGTGTGCACACCTCCATGTGGGCACACTCATTCCAACAGTTCAGTGTGCACACCTCCATGTGGACACACTCATTCTAACAGTTCAGTGTGCACACCTCCATGTGGGCACACTCATTCTAACAGTTCAGTGTGCACACATCCATGTGGGCACACTCATTCTAACAGTTCAGTGTGCACACCTCCATGTGGGCACACTCATTTTAACAGTTCAGTGTGCACACCTCCATGTGGACACACTCATTCTAACAGTTCAGTGTGCACACCTCCATGTGCGCACACTCATTCTAACAGTTCAGTGTGCACACCTCCATGTGGGCACACTCATTCTACACAGTTCATTGTGCACACCTCCATGTGGACACAATCATTCTAACAGTTCAGTGTGCACACCTCCATGTGGACACACCCATTCTAACAGTTCAGTGTTCACACCTCCATGTGGACACACTCATTCTAACAGTTCAGTGTGCACACCTCCATGTGGTCACACCAATTCCAACAGTTCAGTGTGCACACCTCCATGTGGACACACTCATTCTAACAGTTCAGTGTGCACACCTCCATGTGGACACACTCATTCTAACAGTTCAGTGTGCACACCTACATGTGGAAAAATTCTAACAGTTCAGTGTGCACAACTCCATGTGGACACAGTCATTCTAACATTTCAGTGTTCACACCTCCCCTGGGACACACTCATTCTAACAGTTCAGTGTGCACACCTCCATGTGGACACACTCATTCTAACAGTTCAAAGTGCACACCTCCATGTGGACACAGTCATTCTAACAGTTCAGTGTGCACAACTCCATGTGGACACAATCATTCTAACAGTTCAGTGTGCACACCTCCATGTGGGCACACTCATTCCAACAGTTCAGTGTGCACACCTCCATGTGGACACACTCATTCTAACAGTTCAGTGTTCTCACTTCCATGTGGGCACACTCATTCTAACAGTTCAGTGTGCGAACCTCCATGTGGACACACACATTCTAACAGTTCAGTGTGCACACCTCCATGTGAACACACTCATTCTAACAGTTCAGTGTGCACACCTCCACAGGGACACACACATTCTAACAGTTCAGTGTGCACACCTCCATGTGGACACAGTCATTCTAACAGTTCAGTGTGCACACCTCCATGTGGACACAGTCATTCTAACAGTTCAGTGTGCACAACTCCATGTGGGCACACTCATTCTAACAGTTCAGTGTGCACACCTCCATGTGGACACACTCATTCTAACAGTTCAGTGTGCACAACTCCATGTTGGCACACTCATTCTAACAGTTCAGTGTGCACACCTCCATGTGGACATGCTCAATCTAACAGTTCAGTGTGCACACCTCCATGTGGGCACACTCATTCTAACAGTTCTGTGTGCACACCTCCATGTGGGCACACTCATTCTAACAGTTCAGTGTGCACACCTCCAAAGGGACACACTCATTCTAACATTTTAGTGTGCACACCTCCATGTGGACACACTCATTCTAACAGTTCAGTGTGCACACCTCCATGTGGACACACTCATTCTAACAGTTCAGTGTGCACACCTCCATGTGGACACACTCATTCCAACAGTTCAGTGTGCACACCTCCATGTGGACAAATTCTAACAGTTCAGTGTGCACACCTCCATGTGGACACACTCATTCTAACAGTTCAGTGTGCACACCTCCATGTGGACACACTCATTCTAACAGTTCAGTGTGCACACCTCGATGTGGACAAATTCTAACAGTTCAGTGTGCACAACTCCATGTGGACACAGTCATTCTAACATTTCAGTGTGCACACCTCCACAGGGACACACTCATTCTAACAGTTCAGTGTGCACACCTCCATGTGGACACACTCATTCTAACAGTTCACTGTGCACACCTCCATGTGGACACAGTCATTCTAACAGTTCAGTGTGCACACCTCCATGTGGACCCAATCATTCTAACAGTTCAGTGTGCACACCTCCATGTGGGCACACTCATTCCAACAGTTCAGTGTGCACACCTCCATGTGGACACACTCATTCTAACAGTTCAGTGTTCTCACCTCCATGTGGGCACACTCATTCTAACAGTTCAGTGTGCAAACCTCCATGTGGACACACACATTCTAACAGTTCAGTGTGCACACCTCCATGTGAACACACTCATTCTAACAGTTCAGTGTGCACACCTCCACAGGGACACACACATTGTAACAGTTCAGTGTGCACACCTCCCTGTGGACACAGTCATTCTAACAGTTCAGTGTGCACACCTCCATGTGGACACAGTCATTCTAACAGTTCAGTGTGCACAACTCCATGTGGGCACACTCATTCTAAAAGTTCAGTGTGCACACCTCCATTTGGACACACTTATTCTAACAGTTCAGTGTGCACAAATCCATGTGGGCACACTCATTCTAACAGTTCAGTGTGCACACCTCCATGTGGACACACTCATTCTAACAGTTCAGTGTGCACATCTCCATGTGGGCACACTCATTCTAACAGTTCTGTGTGCACACCTCCATGTGGGGAAACTCATTCTAACAGTTCAGTGTGCACACCTCCAAAGGGACACACTCATTCTAACAGTTCAGAGTGCACACCTCCATGTGGGCACACTCATTCTAACAGTTCAGTGTGCACACCTCCATGTGGGCACACTCATTCTAACAGTTCAGTGTGCACACCTCCAAAGGGACACACTCATTCTAACAGTTCAGATTGCACACCTCCATGTGGACACACTCATTCTAACAGTTCAGAGTGCACACCTCCATGTGGACACAATCATTCTAACAGTTCAGTGTGCACACCTCCACAGGGACACACACATTCTAACAGTTCAGTGTGCACACCTCCATGTGGACACAGTCATTCGAACAGTTCAGTGTGCACACCTCCATGTGGACACAGTCATTCTAACAGTTCAGTGTGCACAACTCCATGTGGACACACTCATTCTAACAGTTCAGTGTGCACACCTCCATGTGGACACACTCATTCAAACAGTTCAGTGTGCACACCTCCATGTGGGCACACTCATTCTAACAGTTCAGTGTGCACACCTCCACAGAGACACACTCATTCTAACAGTTCTGTGCTCACTCCTCCATGTGGACACAGTCATTCTAACAGTTCAGTGTGCACAACTCTATGTGGGCACACTCATTCTAACAGTTCAGTGTGCACACCTCCATGTGGACACAGTCATTCTAACAGTTCAGTGTGCACACCTCCATGTGGGCACACTCATTCTAACAGTTCAGTGTGCACACCTCCATGTGGACACACTCATTCTAACAGTTCAGTGTGCACACATCCATGTGGGCACACTCATTCTAACAGTTCAGTGTGCACACCTCCATGTGGACAAATTCTAACAGTTCAGTGTGCACACATCCACGTGGGCACACTCATTCTAACAGTTCAGTGTGCACACCTCCATGTGGGCACACTCATTCTAACAGTTCAGTGTGCACACCTCCATGTGGACACACTCATTCTAACAGTTCAGTGTGCACACCTCCATGTGGGCACACTCATTCTAACAGTTCAGTGTGCACACCTCCATATGGGCACACTCATTCTACACAGTTCATTGTGCACACCTCCATGTGGACACAATCATTCTAACAGTTCAGTGTGCACACCTCCATGTGGACACACCCATTCTAACAGTTCAGTGTGCACACCTCCATGTGGACACACTCATTCTAACAGTTCAGTGTGCACACCTCCATGTGGACACACCAAATCTAACAGTTCAGTGTGCACACCTCCATGTGGACACACTCATTCTAACAGTTCAGTGTGCACACCTCCATGTGGACACACTCATTCTAACAGTTCAGTGTGCACACCTCCATGTGGAAAAATTCTAACAGTTCAGTGTGCACAACTCCATGTGGACACAGTCATTCTAACATTTCAGGGTGCACAACTCCATGTGGGCACACTCATTCTAACAGTTCAGTGTGCACACCTCCCCTGGGACACACTCATTCTAACAGTTCAGTGTGCACACCTCCATGTGGACACACACATTCTAACAGTTCAGTGTGAACACCTCCATGTGAACACACTCATTCTAACAGTTCAGTGTGCACTCCTCCACAGGGACACACACATTCTAACAGTTCAGTGTGCACACCTCCATGTGGACACAGTCATTTTACCAGTTCAGTGTGCACACCTCCATGTGGACACAGTCATTCTAACAGTTTAGTGTGCACAAATCCATGTGGGCACACTCATTCTAACAGTTCAGTGTGCACACCTCCACGTGGACACACTCATTCTAACAGTTCATTGTGCACAACTCCATGTGGGCACACTCATTCTAACAGTTCAGTGTGCACACCTCCATGTGGACACACTCATTCTAACAGTTCAGTGTGCACACCTCCTTGTGAGCACACTCATTCTAACAGTTCTGTGTGCACACCTCCATGTGGGCACACTCATTCTAACAGTTCAGTGTGCACACCTCCAAAGGGACACACTCATTCTAACAGTTCAGTGTGCACACCTCCATGTGGACACACTCATTCTAACAGTTCAAAGTGCACACCTCCATGTGGACACAGTCATTCTAACAGTTCAGTGTGCACACCTCCATGTGGACACAATCATTCTAACAGTTCAGTGTGCACACCTCCATGTGGGCACACTCATTCCAACAGTTCAGTGTGCACACCTCCATGTGGACACACTCATTCTAACAGTTCAGTGTTCTCACTTCCATGTGGGCACACTCATTCTAACAGTTCAGTGTGCGAACCTCCATGTGGACACACACATTCTAACAGTTCAGTGTGCACACCTCCATGTGAACACACTCATTCTAACAGTTCAGTGTGCACACCTCCACAGGGACACACACATTCTAACAGTTCAGTGTGCACACCTCCATGTGGACACAGTCATTCTAACAGTTCAGTGTGCACACCTCCATGTGGACACAGTCATTCTAACAGTTCAGTGTGCACAACTCCATGTGGGCACACTCATTCTAACAGTTCAGTGTGCACACCTCCATGTGGACACACTCATTCTAACAGTTCAGTGTGCACAACTCCATGTTGGCACACTCATTCTAACAGTTCAGTGTGCACACCTCCATGTGGACATGCTCAATCTAACAGTTCAGTGTGCACACCTCCATGTGGGCACACTCATTCTAACAGTTCTGTGTGCACACCTCCATGTGGGCACACTCATTCTAACAGTTCAGTGTGCACACCTCCAAAGGGACACACTCATTCTAACATTTCAGTGTGCACACCTCCATGTGGACACACTCATTCTAACAGTTCAGTGTGCACACCTCCATGTGGACACACTCATTCTAACAGTTCAGTGTGCACACCTCCATGTGGACACACTCATTCCAACAGTTCAGTGTGCACACCTCCATGTGGACAAATTCTAACAGTTCAGTGTGCACACCTCCATGTGGACACACTCATTCTAACAGTTCAGTGTGCACACCTCCATGTGGACACACTCATTCTAACAGTTCAGTGTGCACACCTCCATGTGGACACACTCATTCTAACAGTTCAAAGTGCACACCGCCATGTGGACACAGTCATTCTAACAGTTCAGTGTGCACACCTCCATGTGGACACAATCATTCTAACAGTTCAGTGTGCACACCTCCATGTGGGCACACTCATTCCAACAGTTCAGTGTGCACACCTCCATGTGGACACACTCATTCTAACAGTTCAGTGTTCTCACCTCCATGTGGGCACACTCATTCTAACAGTTCAGTGTGCGAACCTCCATGTGGACACACACATTCTAACAGTTCAGTGTGCACACCTCCATGTGAACACACTCATTCTAACAGTTCAGTGTGCACACCTCCACAGGGACACACACATTCTAACAGTTCAGTGTGCACACCTCCATGTGGACACAGTCATTCTAACAGTTCAGTGTGCACACCTCCATGTGGACAAAGTCATTCTAACAGTTCAGTGTGCACACCTCCATGTGGGCACACTCATTCTAACGGTTCAGTGTGCACACCTCCATGTGGACACACTCATTCTAACAGTTCAGTGTGCACAACTCCATGTGGGCACACTCATTCTAACAGTTCAGTGTGCACACCTCCATGTGGACACGCTCATTCTAACAGTTCAGTGTGCACACCTCCATGTGGGCACACTCATTCTAACAGTTCAGAGTGCACACCTCCATGTGGGCACACTCATTCTAACAGTTCAGTGTGCACACCTCCAACGGGACACACTCATTCTAACATTTTAGTGTGCACACCTCCATGTGGACACACTCATTCTAACAGTTCAGTGTGCACACCTCCATGTGGACACACTCATTCTAACAGTTTAGTGTGCACACCTCCATGTGGACACACTCATTCTAACAGTTCAGTTTGCACACCTCCACAGGGATACACTCATTCTAACAGTTCAGTGTGCACACCTCCATGTGGACACACTCATTCTAACAGTTCAGTGTGCACACCTCCATGTGGACACACTCATTCTAACAGTTCAGTGTGCACACCTCCATGTGGACACACTCATTCTAACATTTCAGTGTGCACACCTCCATGTGGACACACTCATTCTAACAGTTCAGTGTGCACACCTTCAGGTGGGCACACTCATTCTAACAGTTCAGTGTGCACACCTCCATGTGGACACACTCATTCTAACTGTTCAGTGTGCACACCTCCATGTGAACACACTCATTCTAACATTTCAGTGTGCACAACTCCATGTGGGCACACGCATTCTTACAGTTCAGTGTGCACACCTCCATGTGGACACAGTCATTCTAACAGTTCAGTGTGCACACCTCCATGTGGACACAATCATTCTAACAGTTCAGTGTGCACACCTCCATGTGGGCTCACTCATTCCAACAGTTCAGTGTGCACACGTCCATGTGGACACACTCATTCTAACAGTTCAGATTGCACACCTCCACAGGGATACACTCATTCTAACAGTTCAGTGTGCACACCTCCATGTGGACACACTCATTCTAACAGTTCAGTGTGCACACCTCCATGTGGGCACACCCATTCTAACAGTTCAGTGTGCACACCTACATGTGGGCACACTCATTCTAACAGTTCAGTGTGCACACCTCCATGTGGACAAATTCTAACACTTCAGGGTGCACACCTCCATGTGGACACACTCATTCTAACATTTCAGTGTGCACACCTCCACAGGGACACACTCATACTAACAGTTCAGTGTGCACACCTCCATGTGGACACACTCATTCTAACAGTTCAGTGTGCACACCTCCATGTGGACACACCAATTCTTACAGTTCAGTGTGCACACCTCCATTGGACACACTCATTCTAACAGTTCAGTGTGCACACCACCATGTGGACACACTCATTCTAACAGTTCAGTGTGCACACCTCCATGTGGACAAATTCTAACAGTTCAGTGTGCACAACTCCATGTGGACACAGTCATTCTAACATTTCAGTGTGCACACCTCCACAGGGACACACTCATTCTAACAGTTCAGTGTTCACACCTCCATGTGGACACACTCATTCTAACAGTTCAGTGTGCACACCTCCATGTGGACACACTCATTCTAACTGTTCAAAGTGCACACCTCCATATGGACACAGTCATTCTAACAGTTCAGTGTGCACACCTCCATGTGGACACAATCATTCTAACAGTTCAGTGTGCACACCTCCATGTGGGCACACTCATTCCAACAGTTCAGTGTGCACACCTCCATGTGGACACACTCATTCTAACAGTTCAGTGTTCTCACCTCCATGTGGGCACACTCATTCTAACAGTTCAGTGTGCAAACCTCCATGTGGACACACACATTCTAACAGTTCATTGTGCACACCTCCATGTGAACACACTCATTCTAACAGTTCAGTGTGCACACCTTCACAGGGACACACACATTCTAACAGTTCAGTGTGCACACCTCCATGTATACACAGTCATTCTAACAGTTCAGTGTGCACAACTCCATGTGGGCACACTCATTCTAAAAGTTCAGTGTGCACACCTCCATTTAAACACACTCATTCTAACAGTTCAGTGTGCACAAATCCATGTGGGCACACTCATTCTAACAGTTCAGTGTGCACACCTCCATGTGGACACACTCATTCTAACAGTTCAGTGTGCACACCTCCATGTGGGCACACTCATTCTAACTGTTCAGTGTGCACAACTCCATGTGGACACACTCATTCTAACAGTT
Source organism: Peromyscus eremicus (assembly GCF_949786415.1). NCBI lineage: Eukaryota > Metazoa > Chordata > Mammalia > Rodentia > Cricetidae > Peromyscus > Peromyscus eremicus. Next base: position 81,429 of record NW_026734524.1, on the reverse strand, counting down.
CAGTGTGCACACGTCCATGTGGACACCCTCATTCTAACAGTTCAGTTTGCACACCTCCACAGGGATACACTCATTCTAACAGTTCAGTGTGCACACCTCCATGTGGACACACTCATTCTAACAGTTCAGTGTGCACACCTCCAGGTGGGCACACTCATTCTAACAGTTCAGTGTGCACACCTCCATGTGGACACACTCATTCTAACTGTTCAGGGTGCACACTTCCATGTGGGCAGACTCATTCTAACAGTTCAGTGTGCACAACTCCTTGTGGGCACACTCATTCTTACAGTTCAGTGTGCAAAACTCCATGTGGGCACACTCATTCTAACAGTTCAATGTGCACACTTCCATGTGGGCACACTCATTCTAACAGTTCAGTGTGCACACCTCCATGTGGACACAATCATTCTAAAAGTTCAGTGTGCACACCTCCATGTGGGCACACTCATTCTAACAGTTCAGTGTGCACACCTCCATGTGGACACACTCATTCTAACAGTTCAGTGTTCTCAACTCCATGTGGGCACACTCATTCTAACAGTTCAGTGTGCAAACCTCCATGTGGACACACACATTCTAACAGTTCACTGTGCACACCTCCATGTGAACAAACTCCTTCTAACAGTTCAGTGTGCACACCTCCATTTGGACACACTCATTCTAACAGTTCAGTGTGCACAACTTCATGTGGGCATACTCATTCTAACAGTTCAGTGTGCACACCTCCATGTGGACACACTCATTCTAACAGTTCAGTGTGCACACCTCCATGTGGGCACACTCATTCTAACAGTTCTGTGTGCACACCTCCATGGGGGCACACTCATTCTAACAGTTCAGTGTGCACACCTCCAAAGGGACACACTCATTCTAACAGTTCAGAGTGCACACCTCCATGTGGACACACTCATTCTAACAGTTCAGTGTGGACACCTCCATGTGGACACACTCATTCTAACAGTTCAGTGTTCACACCTCCATGTGGACACACTCATTCTAACAGTTCAGTGTGCACACCTCCACAGAAATACACTCATTCTAACAGTTCAGTGTGCACACCTCCATGTGGACACACTCATTCTAACAGTTCAGTGTGCACACCTCCAGGTGGGCACACTCATTCTAACAGTTCAGTGTGCACACCTCCATGTGGACACACTCATTCTAACTGTTTAGGGTGCACACTTCCATGTGGGCACACTCATTCTAACAGTTCAGTGTGCACAACTCCATGTGGGCACACTCATTCTTACAGTTCAGTGTGCAAAACTCCATGTGGGCACACTCATTCTAACAGTTCAATGTGCACACCTCCATGTGGGCACACTCATTCTAACAGTTCAGTGTGCACACCTCGATGTGGACAAACTCATTCTAACAGTTCAGTGTGCACACCTCCATGTGGGCACACTCATTCTAACAGTTCAGTGTGCTCACCTCCATGTGGACACACTCATTCTAACAGTTCAGTGTGCATACCTCGATGTGGACAAATTCTAACAGTTCAGTGTGCACAACTCCATGTGGACACAGTCATTCTAACATTTCAGTGTGCACACCTCCACAGGGACACACTCATTCTAACAGTTCAGTGTGCACACCTCCATGTGGACACACTCATTCTAATAGTTCAGTGTGCACACCTCCATGTGGACACACTCATTCTAACAGTTCAAAGTGCACACCTCCATGTGGACACAGTCATTCTAACAGTTCAGTGTGCACACCTCCATGTGGACACAATCATTCTAACAGTTCAGTGTGCACACCTCCATGTGGGCACACTCATTCCAACAGTTCAGTGTGCACACCTCCATGTGGACACACTCATTCTAACAGTTCAGTGTTCTCACTTCCATGTGGGCACACTCATTCTAACAGTTCAGTGTGCGAACCTCCATGTGGACACACACATTCTAACAGTTCAGTGTGCACACCTCCATGTGCACACACTCATTCTAACAGTTCAGTGTGCACACCTCCACAGGGACACACACATTCTACCAGTTCAGTGTGCACACCTCCATGTGGACACAGTCATTCTAACAGTTCAGTGTGCACACCTCCATGTGGACACAGTCATTCTAACAGTTCAGTGTGCACAACTCCATGTGGGCACACTCATTCTAAGAGTTCAGTGTGCACACCTCCATGTGGACACACTCATTCTAACAGTTCAGTGTGCACAACTCCATGTGGGCACACTCATTCTAACAGTTCAGTGTGTACACCTCCATGTGGTCATGCTCATTCTAACAGTTCAGTGTGCACACCTCCATGTGGGCACACTCATTCTAACAGTTCTGTGTGCACACCTCCATGTGGGCACACTCATTCTAACAGTTCAGTGTGCACACCTCCAACGGGACACACTCATTCTAACATTTTAGTGTGCACACCTCCATGTGGACACACTCATTCTAACAGTTCAGTGTGCACACCTCCATGTGGACACACTCATTCTAACAGTTCAGTGTGCACACCTCCATGTGGACACACTCATTCTAACAGTTCAGTTTGCACACCTCCACAGGGATACACTCATTCTAACAGTTCAGTGTGCACACCTCCATGTGGACACACTCATTCTACAGTTCTGTGTGCACACCTCCATGTGGACACACTCATTCTAACAGTTCAGTGTGCACACCTCCATGTGGACACACTCATTCTAACATTTCAGTGTGCACACCTCCATGTGGACACACTCATTCTAACAGTTCAGTGTGCACACCTTCAGGTGGGCACACTCATTCTAACAGTTCAGTGTGCACACCTCCATGTGGACACACTCATTCTAACTGTTCAGTGTGCACACCTCCATGTGAACACACTCATTCTAACAGTTCAGTGTGCACAACTCCATGTGGGCACACGCATTCTTACAGTTCAGTGTGCACACCTCCATGTGGACACAGTCATTCTAACAGTTCAGTGTGCACACCTCCATGTGGACACAATCATTCTAACAGTTCAGTGTGCACACCTCCATGTGGGCTCACTCATTCCAACAGTTCAGTGTGCACACATCCATGTGGACACACTCATTCTAACAGTTCAGATTGCACACCTCCACAGGGATACACTCATTCTAACAGTTCAGTGTGCACACCTCCATGTGGACACACTCATTCTAACAGTTCAGTGTGCACACCTCCATGTGGGCACACCCATTCTAACAGTTCAGTGTGCACACCTACATGTGGGCACACTCATTCTAACAGTTCAGTGTGCACACCTCCATGTGGACAAATTCTAACACTTCAGGGTGCACACCTCCATGTGGACACACTCATTCTAACATTTCAGTGTGCACACCTCCACAGGGACACACTCATACTAACAGTTCAGTGTGCACACCTCCATGTGGACACACTCATTCTAACAGTTCAGTGTGCACACCTCCATGTGGACACACCAATTCTTACAGTTCAGTGTGCACACCTCCATTGGACACACTCATTCTAACAGTTCAGTGTGCACACCACCATGTGGACACACTCATTCTAACAGTTCAGAGTGCACACCTCCATGTGGACAAATTCTAACAGTTCAGTGTGCACAACTCCATGTGGACACAGTCATTCTAACATTTCAGTGTGCATACCTCCACAGGGACACACTCATTCTAACAGTTCAGTGTTCACACCTCCATGTGGACACACTCATTCTAACAGTTCAGTGTGCACACCTCCATGTGGACACACTCATTCTAACTGTTCAAAGTGCACACCTCCATATGGACACAGTCATTCTAACAGTTCAGTGTGCAAACCTCCATGTGGACACAATCATTCTAACAGTTCAGTGTGCACACCTCCATGTGGGCACACTCATTCCAACAGTTCAGTGTGCACACCTCCATGTGGACACACTCATTCTAACAGTTCAGTGTTCTCACCTCCATGTGGGCACACTCATTCTAACAGTTCAGTGTGCAAACCTCCATGTGGACACACACATTCTAACAGTTCATTGTGCACACCTCCATGTGAACACACTCATTCTAACAGTTCAGTGTGCACACCTCCACAGGGACACACACATTCTAACAGTTCAGTGTGCACACCTCCATGTGGACACAGTCATTCTAACAGTTCAATGTGCACACCTCCATGTGGACACAGTCATTCTAACAGTTCAGTGTGCACAACTCCATGTGGGCACACTCATTCTAAAAGTTCAGTGTGCACACCTCCATTTGGACACACTCATTCTAACAGTTCAGTGTGCACAAATCCATGTGGGCACACTCATTCTAACAGTTCAGTGTTCACACCTCCATGTGGACACACTCATTCTAAGAGTTCAGTGTGCACACCTCCATTTGGACACACTCATTCTAACAGTTCAGTGTGCACAAATCCATGTGGGCACACTCATTCTAACAGTTCAGTGTTCACACCTCCATGTGGACACACTCATTCTAACAGTTCAGTGTGCACACCTCCATGTGGGCACACTCATTCTAACAGTTCTGTGTGCACACCTCCATGTGGGCACACTCATTCTAACATTTCAGTGTGCACACCTCCATGTGGACACACTCATTCTAACAGTTCAGTGTGCACATCTTCAGGTGGGCACACTCATTCTAACAGTTCAGTGTGCACACCTCCATGTGGACACACTCATTCTAACTGTTCAGTGTGCACACCTCCATGTGAACACACTCATTCTAACAGTTCAGTGTGCACAACTCCATGTGGGCACACGCATTCTTACAGATCAGTGTGCACACCTCCATGTGGACACAGTCATTCTAACAGTTCAGTGTGCACACCTCCATGTGGACACAACCATTCTAACAGTTCAGTGTGCACACCTCCATGTGGGCTCACTCATTCCAACAGTTCAGTGTGCACACGTCCATGTGGACACACTCATTCTAACAGTTCAGATTGCACACCTACACAGGGATACACTCATTCTAACAGTTCAGTGTGCACACCTCCATGTGGACACAGTCATTCTAACAGTTCAGTGTGCACACCTCCATGTGGGCACACCCATTCTAACAGTTCAGTGTGCACACCTACATGTGGGCACACTCATTCTAACAGTTCAGTGTGCACACCTCCATGTGGACAAATTCTAACACTTCAGGGTGCACACCTCCATGTGGACACACTCATTCTAACATTTCAGTGTGCACTCCTCCACAGGGACACACTCATACTAACAGTTCAGTGTGCACACCTCCATGTGGACACACTCATTCTAACAGTTCAGTGTGCACACCTCCATGTGGACACACCAATTCTTACAGTTCAGTGTGCACACCTCCATTGGAAACACTCATTCTAACAGTTCAGTGTGCACACCACCATGTGGACACACTCATTCTAACAGTTCAGTGTGCACACCTCCATGTGGACAAATTCTAACAGTTCAGTGTGCACAACTCCATGTGGACACAGTCATTCTAACATTTCAGTGTGCACACCTCCACAGGGACACACTCATTCTAACAGTTCAGTGTTCACACCTCCATGTGGACACACTCATTCTAACAGTTCAGTGTGCACACCTCCATGTGGACACACTCATTCTAACTGTTCAAAGTGCACACCTCCATGTGGACACAGTCATTCTAACAGTTCAGTGTGCACACCTCCATGTGGACACAATCATTCTAACAGTTCAGAGTGCACACCTCCATGTGGACACACTCATTCTAACAGTTCAGTGTGCACACCTCCATGTGGACACACTCATTCTAACAGTTCAGTGTGCACACCTCCATGTGGGCACACTCATTCTAACAGTTCAGTGTGCACACCTCCATGTGGACACACTCATTCTAACAGTTCAGTGTGCACACCTCCATGTGGACAAATTCTAACAGTTCAGTGTGCACAACTCCATGTGGACACAGTCATTCTAACATTTCAGTGTGCACACCTCCACAGGGACACACTCATTCTAACAGTTCAGTGTTCACACCTCCATGTGGACACACTCATTCTAACAGTTCAGTGTGCACACCTCCATGTGGACACACTCATTCTAACTGTTCAAAGTGCACACCTCCATGTGGACACAGTCATTCTAACAGTTCAGTGTGCACACCTCCATGTGGACACAATCATTCTAACAGTTCAGTGTGCACACCTCCATGTGGGCACACTCATTCCAACAGTTCAGTGTGCACACCTCCATGTGGACACACTCATTCTAACAGTTCAGTGTTCTCACCTCCATGTGGGCACACTCATTCTAACAGTTCAGTGTGCAAACCTCCATGTGGACACACACATTCTAACAGTTCATTGTGCACACCTCCATGTGAACACACTCATTCTAACAGTTCAGTGTGCACACCTCCACAGGGACACACACATTCTAACAGTTCAGTGTGCACACCTCCATGTGGACACAGTCATTCTAACAGTTCAATGTGCACACCTCCATGTGGACACAGTCATTCTAACAGTTCAGTGTGCACAACTCCATGTGGGCACACTCATTCTAAAAGTTCAGTGTGCACACCTCCATTTGGACACACTCATTCTAACAGTTCAGTGTGCACAAATCCATGTGGGCACACTCATTCTAACAGTTCAGTGTGCACAGCTCCATGTGGACACACTCATTCTAACAGTTCAGTGTGCACACCTCCATGTGGGCACACTCATTCTAACAGTTCTGTGTGCACACCTCCATGTGGGCACACTCATTCTAACAGTTCAGCGTGCACACCTCCAAAGGGACACACTCATTCTAACAGTTCAGAGTGCACACCTCCATGTGGGCACACTCATTCTAACAGTTCAGTGTGCACACCTCCATGTGGACACACTCATTCTAACAGTTCAAAGTGCACACCTCCATGTGGACACAATCATTCTAACAGTTCAGAGTGCACACCTCCATGTGGACACACTCATTCTAACAGTTCAGTGTGCACACCTCCATGTGGACACACTCATTCTAACAGTTCAGTGTGCACACCTCCATGTGGGTACACTCATTCTAACAGTTCAGTGTGCACATCTCTATGTGGACACACTCATTCTAACAGTTCAGTGTGCACACCTCGATGTGGACAAATTCTAACAGTTCAGTGTGCACAACTCCATGTGGACACAGTCATTCTAACATTTCAGTGTGCACACCTCCAGAGGGACACACTCATTCTAACAGTTCAATGTGCACACCTCCATGTGGAAACAATCATTCTAACAGTTCAGTGTGCACACCTCCATGTGGGCACACTCATTCCAACAGTTCAGTGTGCACACCTCCATGTGGACACACTCATTCTAACAGTTCAGTGTTCTCACCTCCATGTGGGCACACTCATTCTAACAGTTCAGTGTGCAAACCTCCATGTGGACACACACATTCTAACAGTTCAGTGTGCACACCTCCATGTGAACACACTCATTCTAACAGTTCAGTGTGCACACCTCCATTTGGACACACTCATTCTAACAGTTCAGTGTGCACAACTCCATGTGGGCATCCTCATTCTAACAGTTTAGTGTGCACACCTCCATGTGGACACACTCATTCTAACAGTTCAGTGTGCACACCTCCATGTGGGCACACTCATTCTAACAGTTCTGTGTGCACACCTCCATGTGAGCACACTCATTCTAACAGTTCAGTGTGCACACCTCCAAAGGGACACACTCATTCTAACAGTTCAGAGTGCACACCTCCATGTGGACACAGTCATTCTAACAGTTCATTGTGCACACCTCCATGTGAACACACTCATTCTAACAGTTCAGTGTGCACACCTCCACAGGGACACACACATTCTAACAGTTCAGTGTGCACACCTCCATGTGGACACAGTCATTCTGACAGTTCAATGTGCACACCTCCATGTGGACACAGTCATTCTAACAGTTCAGTGTGCACAACTCCATGTGGGCACACTCATTCTAAAAGTTCAGTGTGCACACCCCCATTTGGACACACTCATTCTAACAGTTCAGTGTGCACAAATCCATGTGGGCACACTCATTCTAACAGTTCAGTGTTCACACCTCCATGTGGACACACTCATTCTAACAGTTCAGTGTGCACACCTCCATGTGGGCACACTCATTCTAACAGTTCTGTGTGCACACCTCCATGTGGGCACACTCATTCTAACATTTCAGTGTGCACACCTCCATGTGGACACACTCATTCTAACAGTTCAGTGTGCACATCTTCAGGTGGGCACACTCATTCTAACAGTTCAGTGTGCACACCTCCATGTGGACACACTCATTCTAACTGTTCAGTGTGCACACCTCCATGTGAACACACTCATTCTAACAGTTCAGTGTGCACAACTCCATGTGGGCACACGCATTCTTACAGATCAGTGTGCACACCTCCATGTGGACACAGTCATTCTAACAGTTCAGTGTGCACACCTCCATGTGGGCTCACTCATTCCAACAGTTCAGTGTGCACACGTCCATGTGGACACACTCATTCTAACAGTTCAGATTGCACACCTACACAGGGATACACTCATTCTAACAGTTCAGTGTGCACACCTCCATGTGGACACAGTCATTCTAACAGTTCAGTGTGCACACCTCCATGTGGGCACACCCATTCTAACAGTTCAGTGTGCACACCTACATGTGGGCACACTCATTCTAACAGTTCAGTGTGCACACCTCCATGTGGACAAATTCTAACACTTCAGGGTGCACACCTCCATGTGGACACACTCATTCTAACATTTCAGTGTGCACACCTCCACAGGGACACACTCATACTAACAGTTCAGTGTGCACACCTCAATGTGGACACACTCATTCTAACAGTTCAGTGTGCACACCTCCATGTGGACACACCAATTCTTACAGTTCAGTGTGCACACCTCCATTGGAAACACTCATTCTAACAGTTCAGTGTGCACACCACCATGTGGACACACTCATTCTAACAGTTCAGTGTGCACACCTCCATGTGGACAAATTCTAACAGTTCAGTGTGCACAACTCCATGTGGACACAGTCATTCTAACATTTCAGTGTGCACACCTCCACAGGGACACACTCATTCTAACAGTTCAGTGTTCACACCTCCATGTGGACACACTCATTCTAACAGTTCAGTGTGCACACCTCCATGTGGACACACTCATTCTAACTGTTCAAAGTGCACACCTCCATGTGGACACAGTCATTCTAACAGTTCAGTGTGCACACCTCCATGTGGACACAATCATTCTAACAGTTCAGTGTGCACACCTCCATGTGGGCACACTCATTCCAACAGTTCAGTGTGCACACCTCCATGTGGACACACTCATTCTAACAGTTCAGTGTTCTCACCTCCATGTGGGCACACTCATTCTAACAGTTCAGTGTGCAAACCTCCATGTGGACACACACATTCTAACAGTTCATTGTGCACACCTCCATGTGAACACACTCATTCTAACAGTTCAGTGTGCACACCTCCACAGGGACACACACATTCTAACAGTTCAGTGTGCACACCTCCATGTGGACACAGTCATTCTAACAGTTCAATGTGCACACCTCCATGTGGACACAGTCATTCTAACAGTTCAGTGTGCACAACTCCATGTGGGCACACTCATTCTAAAAGTTCAGTGTGCACACCTCCATTTGGACACACTCATTCTAACAGTTCAGTGTGCACAAATGCATGTGGGCACACTCATTCTAACAGTTCAGTGTGCACACCTCCATGTGGACACACTCATTCTAACAGTTCAGTGTGCACACCTCCATGTGGGCACACTCATTCTAACAGTTCTGTGTGCACACCTCCATGTGGGCACACTCATTCTAACAGTTCAGCGTGCACACCTCCAAAGGGACACACTCATTCTAACAGTTCAGAGTGCACACCTCCATGTGGGCACACTCATTCTAACAGTTCAGTGTGCACACCTCCATGTGGACACACTCATTCTAACAGTTCAAAGTGCACACCTCCATGTGGACACAATCATTCTAACAGTTCAGAGTGCACACCTCCATGTGGACACACTCATTCTAACAGTTCAGTGTGCACACCTCCATGTGGACACACTCATTCTAACAGTTCAGTGTGCACACCTCCATGTGGGCACACTCATTCTAACAGTTCAGTGTGCACACCTCCATGTGGACACACTCATTCTAACAGTTCAGTGTGCACATCTTCAGGTGGGCACACTCATTCTAACAGTTCAGTGTGCACACCTCCATGTGGACACACTCATTCTAACTGTTCAGTGTGCACACCTCCATGTGAACACACTCATTCTAACAGTTCAGTGTGCACAACTCCATGTGGGCACACGCATTCTTACAGATCAGTGTGCACACCTCCATGTGGACACAGTCATTCTAACAGTTCAGTGTGCACACCTCCATGTGGACACAATCATTCTAACAGTTCAGTGTGCACACCTCCATGTGGGCTCACTCATTCCAACAGTTCAGTGTGCACACGTCCATGTGGACACACTCATTCTAACAGTTCAGATTGCACACCTACACAGGGATACACTCATTCTAACAGTTCAGTGTGCACACCTCCATGTGGACACAGTCATTCTAACAGTTCAGTGTGCACACCTCCATGTGGGCACACCCATTCTAACAGTTCAGTGTGCACACCTACATGTGGGCACACTCATTCTAACAGTTCAGTGTGCACACCTCCATGTGGACAAATTCTAACACTTCAGGGTGCACACCTCCATGTGGACACACTCATTCTAACATTTCAGTGTGCACACCTCCACAGGGACACACTCATTCTAACAGTTCAGTGTGCACACCTCCATGTGGACACACTCATTCTAATAGTTCAGTGTGCACACCTCCATGTGGACACACCAATTCTTACAGTTCAGTGTGCACACCTCCATTGGAAACACTCATTCTAACAGTTCAGTGTGCACACCACCATGTGGACACACTCATTCTAACAGTTCAGTGTGCACACCTCCATGTGGACAAATTCTAACAGTTCAGTGTGCACAACTCCATGTGGACACAGTCATTCTAACATTTCAGTGTGCACACCTCCACAGGGACACACTCATTCTAACAGTTCAGTGTTCACACCTCCATGTGGACACACTCATTCTAACAGTTCAGTGTGCACAACTCCATGTGGACACACTCATTCTAACTGTTCAAAGTGCACACCTCCATGTGGACACAGTCATTCTAACAGTTCAGTGTGCACACCTCCATGTGGACACAATCATTCTAACAGTTCAGTGTGCACACCTCCATGTGGGCACACTCATTCCAACAGTTCAGTGTGCACACCTCCATGTGGACACACTCATTCTAACAGTTCAGTGTTCTCACCTCCATGTGGGCACACTCATTCTAACAGTTCAGTGTGCAAACCTCCATGTGGACACACACATTCTAACAGTTCATTGTGCACACCTCCATGTGAACACACTCATTCTAACAGTTCAGTGTGCACACCTCCACAGGGACACACACATTCTAACAGTTCAGTGTGCACACCTCCATGTGGACACAGTCATTCTAACAGTTCAATGTGCACACCTCCATGTGGACACAGTCATTCTAACAGTTCAGTGTGCACAACTCCATGTGGGCACACTCATTCTAAAAGTTCAGTGTGCACACCTCCATTTGGACACACTCATTCTAACAGTTCAGTGTGCACAAATCCATGTGGGCACACTCATTCTAACAGTTCAGTGTGCACACCTCCATGTGGACACACTCATTCTAACAGTTCAGTGTGCACACCTCCATGTGGGCACACTCATTCTAACAGTTCTGTGTGCACACCTCCATGTGGGCACACTCATTCTAACAGTTCAGCGTGCACACCTCCAAAGGGACACACTCATTCTAACAGTTCAGAGTGCACACCTCCATGTGGGCACACTCATTCTAACAGTTCAGTGTGCACACCTCCATGTGGACACACTCATTCTAACAGTTCAAAGTGCACACCTCCATGTGGACACAATCATTCTAACAGTTCAGAGTGCACACCTCCATGTGGACACACTCATTCTAACAGTTCAGTGTGCACACCTCCATGTGGACACACTCATTCTAACAGTTCAGTGTGCACACCTCCATGTGGGTACACTCATTCTAACAGTTCAGTGTGCACATCTCTATGTGGACACACTCATTCTAACAGTTCAGTGTGCACACCTCGATGTGGACAAATTCTAACAGTTCAGTGTGCACAACTCCATGTGGACACAGTCATTCTAACATTTCAGTGTGCACACCTCCAGAGGGACACACTCATTCTAACAGTTCAATGTGCACACCTCCATGTGGAAACAATCATTCTAACAGTTCAGTGTGCACACCTCCATGTGGGCACACTCATTCCAACAGTTCAGTGTGCACACCTCCATGTGGACACACTCATTCTAACAGTTCAGTGTTCTCACCTCCATGTGGGCACACTCATTCTAACAGTTCAGTGTGCAAACCTCCATGTGGACACACACATTCTAACAGTTCAGTGTGCACACCTCCATGTGAACACACTCATTCTAACAGTTCAGTGTGCACACCTCCATTTGGACACACTCATTCTAACAGTTCAGTGTGCACAACTCCATGTGGGCATCCTCATTCTAACAGTTTAGTGTGCACACCTCCATGTGGACACACTCATTCTAACAGTTCAGTGTGCACACCTCCATGTGGGCACACTCATTCTAACAGTTCTGTGTGCACACCTCCATGTGAGCACACTCATTCTAACAGTTCAGTGTGCACACCTCCAAAGGGACACACTCATTCTAACAGTTCAGAGTGCACACCTCCATGTGGACACACTCATTCTAACAGTTCATTGTGCACACCTCCATGTGAACACACTCATTCTAACAGTTCAGTGTGCACACCTCCACAGGGACACACACATTCTAACAGTTCAGTGTGCACACCTCCATGTGGACACAGTCATTCTGACAGTTCAATGTGCACACCTCCATGTGGACACAGTCATTCTAACAGTTCAGTGTGCACAACTCCATGTGGGCACACTCATTCTAAAAGTTCAGTGTGCACACCCCCATTTGGACACACTCATTCTAACAGTTCAGTGTGCACAAATCCATGTGGGCACACTCATTCTAACAGTTCAGTGTGCACACCTCCATGTGGACACACTCATTCTAACAGTTCAGTGTGCACACCTCCATGTGGGCACACTCATTCTAACAGTTCTGTGTGCACACCTCCATGTGGGCACACTCATTCTAACATTTCAGTGTGCACACCTCCATGTGGACACACTCATTCTAACAGTTCAGTGTGCACACCTTCAGGTGGGCACACTCATTCTAACAGTTCAGTGTGCACACCTCCATGTGGACACACTCATTCTAACTGTTCAGTGTGCACACCTCCATGTGAACACACTCATTCTAACAGTTCAGTGTGCACAACTCCATGTGGGCACACGCATTCTTACAGTTCAGTGTGCACACCTCCATGTGGACACAGTCATTCTAACAGTTCAGTGTGCACACCTCCATGTGGACACAATCATTCTAACAGTTCAGTGTGCACACCTCCATGTGGGCTCACTCATTCCAACAGTTCAGTGTGCACACGTCCATGTGGACACACTCATTCTAACAGTTCAGATTGCACACCTCCACAGGGATACACTCATTCTAACAGTTCAGTGTGCACACCTCCATGTGGACACAGTCATTCTAACAGTTCAGTGTGCACACCTCCATGTGGGCACACCCATTCTAACAGTTCAGTGTGCACACCTACATGTGGGCACACTCATTCTAACAGTTCAGTGTGCACACCTCCATGTGGACAAATTCTAACACTTCAGGGTGCACACCTCCATGTGGACACACTCATTCTAACATTTCAGTGTGCACACCTCCACAGGGACACACTCATACTAACAGTTCAGTGTGCACACCTCCATGTGGACACACTCATTCTAACAGTTCAGTGTGCACACCTCCATGTGGACACACCAATTCTTACAGTTCAGTGTGCACACCTCCATTGGACACACTCATTCTAACAGTTCAGTGTGCACACCACCATGTGGACACACTCATTCTAACAGTTCAGTGTGCACACCTCCATGTGGACAAATTCTAACAGTTCAGTGTGCACAACTCCATGTGGACACAGTCATTCTAACATTTCAGTGTGCACACCTCCACAGGGACACACTCATTCTAACAGTTCAGTGTTCACACCTCCATGTGGACACACTCATTCTAACAGTTCATTGTGCACACCTCCATGTGGACACACTCATTCTAACTGTTCAAAGTGCACACCTCCATGTGGACACAGTCATTCTAACAGTTCAGTGTGCACACCTCCATGTGGACAAAATCATTCTAACAGTTCAGTGTGTACACCTCCATGTGGACACACTCATTCTAACAGTTCAGTGTTCTCACCTCCATGTGGGCACACTCATTCTAACAGTTCAGTGTGCAAACCTCCATGTGGACACACACATTCTAACAGTTCATTGTGCACACCTCCATGTGAACACACTCATTCTAACAGTTCAGTGTGCACACCTCCACAGGGACACACACATTCTAACAGTTCAGTGTGCACACCTCCATGTGGACACAGTCATTCTAACAGTTCAATGTGCACACCTCCATGTGGACACAGTCATTCTAACAGTTCAGTGTGCACAACTCCATGTGGGCACACTCATTCTAAAATTTCAGTGTGCACACCTCCATTTGGACACACTCATTCTAACAGTTCAGTGTGCACAAATCCATGTGGGCACACTCATTCTAACAGTTCAGTGTGCACACCTCCATGTGGACACACTCATTCTAACAGTTCAGTGTTCTCACCTCCATGTGGGCACACTCATTCTAACAGTTCAGTGTGCAAACCTCCATGTGGACACACACATTCTAACAGTTCATTGTGCACACCTCCATGTGAACACACTCATTCTAACAGTTCAGTGTGCACACCTCCACAGGGACACACACATTCTAACAGTTCAGTGTGCACACCTCCATGTGGACACAGTCATTCTAACAGTTCAGAGTGCACACCTCCATGTGGGCACACTCATTCTAACAGTTCAGTGTGCACACCTCCATGTGGACACACTCATTCTAACAGTTCAAAGTGCACACCTCCATGTGGACACAATCATTCTAACAGTTCAGAGTGCACACCTCCATGTGGACACACTCATTCTAACAGTTCAGTGTGCACACCTCCATGTGGACACACTCATTCTAACAGTTCAGTGTGCACACCTCCATGTGGGTACACTCATTCTAACAGTTCAGTGTGCACATCTCTATGTGGACACACTCATTCTAACAGTTCAGTGTGCACACCTCGATGTGGACAAATTCTAACAGTTCAGTGTGGACAACTCCATGTGGACACAGTCATTCTAACATTTCAGTGTGCACACCTCCAGAGGGACACACTCATTCTAACAGTTCAATGTGCACACCTCCATGTGGAAACAATCATTCTAACAGTTCAGTGTGCACACCTCCATGTGGGCACACTCATTCCAACAGTTCAGTGTGCACACCTCCATGTGGACACACTCATTCTAACAGTTCAGTGTTCTCACCTCCATGTGGGCACACTCATTCTAACAGTTCAGTGTGCAAACCTCCATGTGGACACACACATTCTAACAGTTCAGTGTGCATACCTCCATGTGAACACACTCATTCTAACAGTTCAGTGTGCACACCTCCATTGGACACACTCATTCTAACAGTTCAGTGTGCACAACTCCATGTGGGCATCCTCATTCTAACAGTTTAGTGTGCACACCTCCATGTGGACACACTCATTCTAACAGTTCAGTGTGCACACCTCCATGTGGGCACACTCATTCTAACAGTTCTGTGTGCACACCTCCATGTGAGCACACTCATTCTAACAGTTCAGTGTGCACACCTCCAAAGGGAAACACTCATTCTAACAGTTCAGAGTGCACACCTCCATGTGGACACACTCATTCTAACAGTTCATTGTGCACACCTCCATGTGAACACACTCATTCTAACAGTTCAGTGTGCACACCTCCACAGGGACACACACATTCTAACAGTTCAGTGTGCACACCTCCATGTGGACACAGTCATTCTGACAGTTCAGTGTGCACAACTCCATGTGGGCACACTCATTCTAAAAGTTCAGTGTGCACACCCCCATTTGGACACACTCATTCTAACAGTTCAGTGTGCACAAATCCATGTGGGCACACTCATTCTAACAGTTCAGTGTGCACACCTCCATGTGGACACACTCATTCTAACAGTTCAGTGTGCACACCTCCATGTGGGCACACTCATTCTAACAGTTCTGTGTGCACACCTCCATGTGGGCACACTCATTCTAACATTTCAGTGTGCACACCTCCATGTGGACACACTCATTCTAACAGTTCAGTGTGCACACCTTCAGGTGGGCACACTCATTCTAACAGTTCAGTGTGCACACCTCCATGTGGACACACTCATTCTAACTGTTCAGTGTGCACACCTCCATGTGAACACACTCATTCTAACAGTTCAGTGTTCTCACCTCCATGTGGGCACACTCATTCTAACAGTTCAGTGTGCAAACCTCCATGTGGACACACACATTCTAACAGTTCAGTGTGCACACCTCCATGTGAACACACTCATTCTAACAGTTCAGTGTGCACACCTCCACAGGGACACACACATTCTAACAGTTCAGTGTGCACACCTCCATGTGGACACAGTCATTCTAACAGTTCAGAGTGCACACCTCCATGTGGGCACACTCATTCTAACAGTTCAGTGTGCACACCTCCATGTGGACACACTCATTCTAACAGTTCAAAGTGCACACCTCCATGTGGACACAATCATTCTAACAGTTCAGAGTGCACACCTCCATGTGGACACACTCATTCTAACAGTTCAGTGTGCACACCTCCATGTGGACACACTCATTCTAACAGTTCAGTGTGCACACCTCCATGTGGGTACACTCATTCTAACAGTTCAGTGTGCACATCTCTATGTGGACACACTCATTCTAACAGTTCAGTGTGCACACCTCGATGTGGACAAATTCTAACAGTTCAGTGTGCACAACTCCATGTGGACACAGTCATTCTAACATTTCAGTGTGCACACCTCCAGAGGGACACACTCATTCTAACAGTTCAATGTGCACACCTCCATGTGGAAACAATCATTCTAACAGTTCAGTGTGCACACCTCCATGTGGGCACACTCATTCCAACAGTTCAGTGTGCACACCTCCATGTGGACACACTCATTCTAACAGTTCAGTGTTCTCACCTCCATGTGGGCACACTCATTCTAACAGTTCAGTGTGCAAACCTCCATGTGGACACACACATTCTAACAGTTCAGTGTGCATACCTCCATGTGAACACACTCATTCTAACAGTTCAGTGTGCACACCTCCATTGGACACACTCATTCTAACAGTTCAGTGTGCACAACTCCATGTGGGCATCCTCATTCTAACAGTTTAGTGTGCACACCTCCATGTGGACACACTCATTCTAACAGTTCAGTGTGCACACCTCCATGTGGGCACACTCATTCTAACAGTTCTGTGTGCACACCTCCATGTGAGCACACTCATTCTAACAGTTCAGTGTGCACACCTCCAAAGGGAAACACTCATTCTAACAGTTCAGAGTGCACACCTCCATGTGGACACACTCATTCTAACAGTTCATTGTGCACACCTCCATGTGAACACACTCATTCTAACAGTTCAGTGTGCACACCTCCACAGGGACACACACATTCTAACAGTTCAGTGTGCACACCTCCATGGACACAGTCATTCTGACAGTTCAATGTGCACACCTAAATGTGGACACAGTCATTCTAACAGTTCATTGTGCACACCTCCATGTGAACACACTCATTCTAACAGTTCAGTGTGCACACCTCCACAGGGACACACACATTCTAACAGTTCAGTGTGCACACCTCCATGTGGACACAGTCATTCTGACAGTTCAGTGTGCACAACTCCATGTGGGCACACTCATTCTAAAAGTTCAGTGTGCACACCCCCATTTGGACACACTCATTCTAACAGTTCAGTGTGCACAAATCCATGTGGGCACACTCATTCTAACAGTTCAGTGTGCACACCTCCATGTGGACACACTCATTCTAACAGTTCAGTGTGCACACCTCCATGTGGGCACACTCATTCTAACAGTTCTGTGTGCACACCTCCATGTGGGCACACTCATTCTAACATTTCAGTGTGCACACCTCCATGTGGACACACTCATTCTAACAGTTCAGTGTGCACACCTTCAGGTGGGCACACTCATTCTAACAGTTCAGTGTGCACACCTCCATGTGGACACACTCATTCTAACTGTTCAGTGTGCACACCTCCATGTGAACACACTCATTCTAACAGTTCAGTGTTCTCACCTCCATGTGGGCACACTCATTCTAACAGTTCAGTGTGCAAACCTCCATGTGGACACACACATTCTAACAGTTCAGTGTGCACACCTCCATGTGAACACACTCATTCTAACAGTTCAGTGTGCACACCTCCACAGGGACACACACATTCTAACAGTTCAGTGTGCACACCTCCATGTGGACACAGTCATTCTAACAGTTCAGAGTGCACACCTCCATGTGGGCACACTCATTCTAACAGTTCAGTGTGCACACCTCCATGTGGACACACTCATTCTAACAGTTCAAAGTGCACACCTCCATGTGGACACAATCATTCTAACAGTTCAGAGTGCAGACCTCCATGTGGACACACTCATTCTAACAGTTCAGTGTGCACACCTCCATGTGGACACACTCATTCTAACAGTTCAGTGTGCACACCTCCATGTGGGTACACTCATTCTAACAGTTCAGTGTGCACATCTCTATGTGGACACACTCATTCTAACAGTTCAGTGTGCACACCTCGATGTGGACAAATTCTAACAGTTCAGTGTGCACAACTCCATGTGGACACAGTCATTCTAACATTTCAGTGTGCACACCTCCAGAGGGACACACTCATTCTAACAGTTCAATGTGCACACCTCCATGTGGAAACAATCATTCTAACAGTTCAGTGTGCACACCTCCATGTGGGCACACTCATTCCAACAGTTCAGTGTGCACACCTCCATGTGGACACACTCATTCTAACAGTTCAGTGTTCTCACCTCCATGTGGGCACACTCATTCTAACAGTTCAGTGTGCAAACCTCCATGTGGACACACACATTCTAACAGTTCAGTGTGCATACCTCCATGTGAACACACTCATTCTAACAGTTCAGTGTGCACACCTCCATTGGACACACTCATTCTAACAGTTCAGTGTGCACAACTCCATGTGGGCATCCTCATTCTAACAGTTTAGTGTGCACACCTCCATGTGGACACACTCATTCTAACAGTTCAGTGTGCACACCTCCATGTGGGCACACTCATTCTAACAGTTCTGTGTGCACACCTCCATGTGAGCACACTCATTCTAACAGTTCAGTGTGCACACCTCCAAAGGGAAACACTCATTCTAACAGTTCAGAGTGCACACCTCCATGTGGACACACTCATTCTAACAGTTCATTGTGCACACCTCCATGTGAACACACTCATTCTAACAGTTCAGTGTGCACACCTCCACAGGGACACACACATTCTAACAGTTCAGTGTGCACACCTCCATGGACACAGTCATTCTGACAGTTCAATGTGCACACCTCCATGTGGACACAGTCATTCTAACAGTTCAGTGTGCACAACTCCATGTGGGCACACTCATTCTAACAGTTCAGTGTGCACACCCCCATTTGGACACACTCATTCTAACAGTTCAGTGTGCACAAATCCATGTGGGCACACTCATTC
Source organism: Peromyscus eremicus (assembly GCF_949786415.1). Lineage (NCBI taxonomy): Eukaryota > Metazoa > Chordata > Mammalia > Rodentia > Cricetidae > Peromyscus > Peromyscus eremicus. The sequence goes on along the minus strand of NW_026734524.1, from coordinate 61,568 downwards.
TAACAGTTCAGTGTGCACACCTCCATGTGGACACACTCATTCTAACAGTTCAGTGTGCACACCTCCATGTGGGCACACTCATTCTAACAGTTCTGTGTGCACACCTCCATGTGGGCACACTCATTCTAACATTTCAGTGTGCACACCTCCATGTGGACACACTCATTCTAACAGTTCAGTGTGCACACCTTCAGGTGGGCACACTCATTCTAACAGTTCAGTGTGCACACCTCCATGTGGACACACTCATTCTAACTGTTCAGTGTGCACACCTCCATGTGAACACACTCATTCTAACAGTTCAGTGTGCACAACTCCATGTGGGCACACGCATTCTTACAGTTCAGTGTGCACACCTCCATGTGGACACAGTCATTCTAACAGTTCAGTGTGCACACCTCCATGTGGACACAATCATTCTAACAGTTCAGTGTGCACACCTCCATGTGGGCTCACTCATTCCAACAGTTCAGTGTGCACACGTCCATGTGGACACACTCATTCTAACAGTTCAGATTGCACACCTCCACAGGGATACACTCATTCTAACAGTTCAGTGTGCACACCTCCATGTGGACACAGTCATTCTAACAGTTCAGTGTGCACACCTCCATGTGGGCACACCCATTCTAACAGTTCAGTGTGCACACCTACATGTGGGCACACTCATTCTAACAGTTCAGTGTGCACACCTCCATGTGGACAAATTCTAACACTTCAGGGTGCACACCTCCATGTGGACACACTCATTCTAACATTTCAGTGTGCACACCTCCACAGGGACACACTCATACTAACAGTTCAGTGTGCACACCTCCATGTGGACACACTCATTCTAACAGTTCAGTGTGCACACCTCCATGTGGACACACCAATTCTTACTGTTCAGTGTGCACACCTCCATTGGACACACTCATTCTAACAGTTCAGTGTGCACACCACCATGTGGACACACTCATTCTAACAGTTAAGTGTGCACACCTCCATGTGGACAAATTCTAACAGTTCAGTGTGCACAACTCCATGTGGACACAGTCATTCTAACATTTCAGTGTGCACACCTCCACAGGGACACACTCATTCTAACAGTTCAGTGTTCACACCTCCATGTGGACACACTCATTCTAACAGTTCAGTGTGCACACCTCCATGTGGACACACTCATTCTAACTGTTCAAAGTGCACACCTCCATGTGGACACAGTCATTCTAACAGTTCAGTGTGCACACCTCCATGTGGACAAAATCATTCTAACAGTTCAGTGTGCACACCTCCATGTGGACACACTCATTCTAACAGTTCAGTGTTCTCACCTCCATGTGGGCACACTCATTCTAACAGTTCAGTGTGCAAACCTCCATGTGGACACACACATTCTAACAGTTCATTGTGCACACCTCCATGTGAACACACTCATTCTAACAGTTCAGTGTGCACACCTCCACAGGGACACACACATTCTAACAGTTCAGTGTGCACACCTCCATGTGGACACAGTCATTCTAACAGTTCAATGTGCACACCTCCATGTGGACACAGTCATTCTAACAGTTCAGTGTGCACAACTCCATGTGGGCACACTCATTCTAAAAGTTCAGTGTGCACACCTCCATTTGGACACACTCATTCTAACAGTTCAGTGTGCACAAATCCATGTGGGCACACTCATTCTAACAGTTTAGGGTGCACAACTCCATGTGGACACACTCATTCTAACAGTTCAGTGTACACACCTCCATGTGGGCACACTCATTCTAACAGTTCTGTGTGCACACCTCCATGTGGGCACACTCATTCTAACAGTTCAGCGTGCACACCTCCAAAGGGACACACTCATTCTAACAGTTCAGAGTGCACACCTCCATGTGGGCACACTCATTCTAACAGTTCAGTGTGCACACCTCCATGTGGACACACTCATTCTAACAGTTCAAAGTGCACACCTCCATGTGGACACAATCATTCTAACAGTTCAGAGTGCACACCTCCATGTGGACACACTCATTCTAACAGTTCAGAGTGCACACCTCCATGTGGGCACACTCATTCTAACAGTTCAGTGTGCACACCTCCATGTGGACACACTCATTCTAACAGTTCAAAGTGCACACCTCCATGTGGACACAATCATTCTAACAGTTCAGAGTGCACACCTCCATGTGGACACACTCATTCTAACAGTTCAGTGTGCACACCTCCATGTGGACACACTCATTCTAACAGTTCAGTGTGCACACCTCCATGTGGGTACACTCATTCTAACAGTTCAGTGTGCACATCTCTATGTGGACACACTCATTCTAACAGTTCAGTGTGCACACCTCGATGTGGACAAATTCTAACAGTTCAGTGTGCACAACTCCATGTGGACACAGTCATTCTAACATTTCAGTGTGCACACCTCCAGAGGGACACACTCATTCTAACAGTTCAATGTGCACACCTCCATGTGGAAACAATCATTCTAACAGTTCAGTGTGCACACCTCCATGTGGGCACACTCATTCCAACACTTCAGTGTGCACACCTCCATGTGGACACACTCATTCTAACAGTTCAGTGTTCTCATCTCCATGTGGGCACACTCATTCTAACAGTTCAGTGTGCAAACCTCCATGTGGACACACACATTCTAACAGTTCATGTGCACACCTCCATGTGAACACACTCATTCTAACAGTTCAGTGTGCACACCTCCATTTGGACACACTCATTCTAACAGTTCAGTGTGCACAACTCCATGTGGGCATATTCATTCTAACAGTTCAGTGTGCACACCTCCATGTGGGCACACTCATTCTAACAGTTCTGTGTGCACACCTCCATGTGAGCACACTCATTCTAACAGTTCAGTGTGCACACCTCCAAAGGGACACACTCATTCTAACAGTTCAGAGTGCACACCTCCATGTGGACACACTCATTCTAACAGTTCAGTGTGCACACGTCCATGTGGACACACTCATTCTAACAGTTCAGTTTGCACACCTCCACAGGGATACACTCATTCCAACAGTTCAGTGTGCACACCTCCATGTGGACACACTCATTCTAACAGTTCAGTGTTCTCACCTCCATGTGGGCACACTCATTCTAACAGTTCAGTGTGCAAACCTCCATGTGGACACACACATTCTAACAGTTCATTGTGCACACCTCCATGTGAACACACTCATTCTAACAGTTCAGTGTGCACACCTCCACAGGGACACACACATTCTATCAGTTCAGTGTGCACACCTCCATGTGGACACAGTCATTCTAACAGTTCAATGTGCACACCTCCATGTGGACACAGTCATTCTAACAGTTCAGGGTGCACAACTCCATGTGGGCACACTCATTCTAAAAGTTCAGTGTGCACACCCCCATTTGGACACACTCATTCTAACAGTTCAGTGTGCACAAATCCATGTGGGCACACTCATTCTAACAGTTCAGTGTGCACACCTCCATGTGGACACACTCATTCTAACAGTTCAGTGTGCACACCTCCATGTGGGCACACTCATTCTAACAGTTCTGTGTGCACACCTCCATGTGGGCACACTCATTCTGACATTTCAGTGTGCACACCTCCATGTGGACACACTCATTCTAACAGTTCAGTGTGCACACCTCCATGTGGGCACACCCATTCTAACAGTTCAGTGTGCACACCTACATGTGGGCACACTCATTCTAACAGTTCAGTGTGCACACCTCCATGTGGACAAATTCTAACACTTCAGGGTGCACACCTCCATGTGGACACACTCATTCTAACATTTCAGTGTGCACACCTCCACAGGGACATACTCATACTAACAGTTCAGTGTGCACACCTCCATGTGGACACACTCATTCTAACAGTTCAGTGTGCACACCTCCATGTGGACACACCAATTCTTACAGTTCAGTGTGCACACCTCCATTGGACACACTCATTCTAACAGTTCAGTGTGCACACCACCATGTGGACACACTCATTCTAACAGTTCAGTGTGCACAACTCCATGTGGACACAGTCATTCTAACATTTCAGTGTGCACACCTCCACAGGGACACACTCATTCTAACAGTTCAGTGTTCACACCTCCATGTGGACACACTCATTCTAACAGTTCAGTGTGCACACCTCCATGTGGACACACTCATTCTAACTGTTCAAAGTGCACACCTCCATGTGGACACACTCATTCTAACAGTTCAGTGTGCACACCTCCATGTGGACACAATCATTCTAACAGTTCAGTGTGCACACCTCCATGTAGGCACACTCATTCCAACAGTTCAGTGTGCACACCTCCATGTGGACACACTCATTCTAACATTTCAGTGTTCTCACCTCCATGTGGGCACACTCATTCTAACAGTTCAGTGTGCAAACCTCCATGTGGACACACACATTCTAACAGTTCATTGTGCACACCTCCATGTGAACACACTCATTCTAACAGTTCAGTGTGCACACCTTCACAGGGACACACACATTCTAACAGTTCAGTGTGCACACCTCCATGTATACACAGTCATTCTAACAGTTCAATGTGCACACCTCCATGTGGACACAGTCATTCTAACAGTTCAGTGTGCACAACTCCATGTGGGAATACTCATTCTAAAAGTTCAGTGTGCACACCTCCATTTGGACACACTCATTCTAACAGTTCAGTGTGCACAAATCCATGTGGGCACACTCATTCTAACAGTTCAGTGTGCACACCTCCATGTGGACACACTCATTCTAACAGTTCAGTGTGCACACCTTTATGTGGGCACACTCATTCTAACAGTTCTGTGTGCACACCTCCATGTGGGCACACTCATTCTAACAGTTCAGCGTGCACACCTAAGAAGGGACACACTCATTCTAACAGTTCAGAGTGCACACCTCCATGTGGGCACACTCATTCTAACAGTTCAGTGTGCACACCTCCATGTGGACACACTCATTCTAACAGTTCAAAGTGCACACCTCCATGTGGACACAATCATTCTAACAGTTCAGAGTGCACACCTCCATGTGGACACACTCATTCTAACAGTTCAGTGTGCACACCTCCATGTGGACACACTCATTCTAACAGTTCAGTGTGCACACCTCCATGTGGGTACACTCATTCTAACAGTTCAGTGTGCACATCTCTATGTGGACACACTCATTCTAACAGTTCAGTGTGCACACCTCGATGTGGACAAATTCTAACAGTTCAGTGTGCACAACTCCATGTGGACACAGTCATTCTAACATTTCAGTGTGCACACCTCCAGAGGGACACACTCATTCTAACAGTTCAATGTGCACACCTCCATGTGGAAACAATCATTCTAACAGTTCAGTGTGCACACCTCCATGTGGGCACACTCATTCCAACAGTTCAGTGTGCACACCTCCATGTGGACACACTCATTCTAACAGTTCAGTGTTCTCACCTCCATGTGGGCACACTCATTCTAACAGTTCAGTGTGCAAACCTCCATGTGGACACACACATTCTAACAGTTCAGTGTGCACACCTCCATGTGAACACACTCATTCTAACAGTTCCGTGTGCACACCTCCATTTGGACACACTCATTCTAACAGTTCAGTGTGCACAACTCCATGTGGGCATACTCATTCTAACAGTTTAGTGTGCACACCTCCATGTGGACACACTCATTCTAACAGTTCAGTGTGCACACCTCCATTTGGACACACTCATTCTAACAGTTCAGTGTGCACAAATCCATGTGGGCACACTCATTCTAACAGTTCAGTGTGCACACCTCCATGTGGACACACTCATTCTAACAGTTCAGTGTGCACACCTCCATGTGGGCACACTCATTCTAACAGTTCTGTGTGCACACCTCCATGTGGGCACACTCATTCTAACAGTTCAGCGTGCACACCTCCAAAGGGACACACTCATTCTAACAGTTCAGAGTGCACACCTCCATGTGGGCACACTCATTCTAACAGTTCAGTGTGCACACCTCCATGTGGACACACTCATTCTAACAGTTCAAAGTGCACACCTCCATGTGGACACAATCATTCTAACAGTTCAGTGTTCTCACCTCCATGTGGGCACACTCATTCTAACAGTTCAGTGTGCAAACCTCCATGTGGACACACACATTCTAACAGTTCAGTGTGCACACCTCCATGTGAACACACTCATTCTAACAATTCCGTGTGCACACCTCCATTTGGACACACTCATTCTAACAGTTCAGTGTGCACAACTCCATGTGGGCATACTCATTCTAACAGTTTAGTGTGCACACCTCCATGTGGACACACTCATTCTAACAGTTCAGTGTGCACACCTCCATGTGGGCACACTCATTCTAACAGTTCAGTGTGCACACCTCCAAAGGGACACACTCATTCTAACAGTTCAGAGTGCACACCTCCATGTGGGCACACTCATTCTAACAGTTCAGTGTGCACACCTCCAAAGGGACACACTCATTCTAACAGTTCAGAGTGCACACCTCCATGTGGACACACTCATTCTAACAGTTCAGTGTGCACACGTCCATGTGGACACACTCATTCTAACAGTTCAGTTTGCACACCTCCACAGGGATACACTCATTCTAACAGTTCAGAGTGCACACCTCCATGTGGACACACTCATTCTAACAGTTCAGTGTGCACAGCTCCAGGTGGGCACACTCATTCTTACAGTTCAGTGTGCACACCTCCATGTGGGCACACTCATTCTAACAGTTCTGTGTGCACACCTCCATGTGGGCACACTCATTCTAACAGTTCAGTGTGCACACCTCCAAAGGGACACACTCATTCTAACAGTTCAGAGTGCACACCTCCATGTGGACACACTCATTCTAACAGTTCAGTGTGGACACCTCCATGTGGACACACTCATTCTAACAGTTCAGTGTTCACACGTCCATGTGGACAGACTCATTCTAACAGTTCAGTTTGCACACCTCCACAGGGATACACTCATTCTAACAGTTCAGTGTGCACACCTCCATGTGGACACACTCATTCTAACAGTTCAGTGTGCACACCTCCAGGTGGGCACACTCATTCTAACAGTTCAGTGTGCACACCTCCATGTGGACACACTCATTCTAACTGTTCAGGGTGCACACTTCCATGTGGGCACACTCATTCTAACAGTTCAGTGTGCACAAGTCCATGTGGGCACACTCATTCTTACAGTTCAGTGTGCACACCTCGATGTGGACAAATTCTAACAGTTCAGTGTGCACAACTCCATGTGGACACAGTCATTCTAACATTTCAGTGTGCACACCTCCACAGGGACACACTCATTCTAACAGTTCAGTGTGCACACCTCCATGTGGACACACTCATTCTAACAGTTCAGTGTGCACACCTCCATGTGGACACACTCATTCTAACAGTTCAGTGTGCAAACCCCCACAGGGACACACACATTCTAACAGTTCAGTGTGTACACCTCCATGTGGACACAGTCATTCTAACAGTTCAGTGTGCACACCTCCATGTGGACACAGTCATTCTAACAGTTCAGTGTGCACACCTCCATGTGGGCACACTCATTCCAACAGTTCAGTGTGCACACCTCCATGTGGACACACTCATTCTTACAGTTCAGTGTTCTCACCTCCATGTGGGCACACTCATTCTAACAGTTCAGTGTGCGAACCTCCATGTGGACACACACATTCTAACAGTTCAGTGTGCACACCTCCATGTGAACACACTCATTCTAACAGTTCAGTGTGCACACCTCCACAGGGACACACACATTCTAACATTTCAGTGTGCACACCTCCATGTGGACACAGTCATTCTAACAGTTCAGTGTGCACACCTCCATGTGGACACAGTCATTCTAACAGTTCAGTGTGCACACCTCCATGTGGGCACACTCATTCTAACAGTTCAGTGTGCACACCTCCATGTGGACACACTCATTCTAACAGTTCAGTGTGCACAACTCCATGTGGGCACACTCATTCTAACAGTTCAGTGTGCACACCTCCATGTGGACACGCTCATTCTAACAGTTCAGTGTGCACACCTCCATGTGGGCACACTCATTCTAACAGTTCAGAGTGCACACCTCCATGTGGGCACACTCATTCTAACAGTTCAGTGTGCACACCTCCAACGGGACACACTCATTCTAACATTTTAGTGTGCACACCTCCATGTGGACACACTCATTCTAACAGTTCAGTGTGCACACCTCCATGTGGACACACTCATTCTAACAGTTCAGTGTGCACACCTCCATGTGGACACACTCATTCTAACAGTTCAGTTTGCACACCTCCACAGGGATACACTCATTCTAACAGTTCAGTGTGCACACCTCCATGTGGACACACTCATTCTAACAGTTCAGTGTGCACACCTCCATGTGGACACACTCATTCTAACAGTTCAGTGTGCACACCTCCATGTGGACACACTCATTCTAACATTTCAGTGTGCACACCTCCATGTGGACACACTCATTCTAACAGTTCAGTGTGCACACCTCCAGGTGGGCACACTCATTCTAACAGTTCAGTGTGCACACCTCCATGTGGACACACTCATTCTAACTGTTCAGTGTGCACACCTCCATGTGAACACACTCATTCTAACAGTTCAGTGTGCACAACTCCATGTGGGCACACGCATTCTTACAGTTCAGTGTGCACACCTCCATGTGGACACAGTCATTCTAACAGTTCAGTGTGCACACCTCCATGTGGACACAATCATTCTAACAGTTCAGTGTGCACACCTCCATGTGGGCTCACTCATTCCAACAGTTCAGTGTGCACACCTCCATGTGGACACACTCATTCTAACAGTTCAGTGTTCTCACCTCCATGTGGGCACACTCATTCTAACAGTTCAGTGTGCAAACCTCCATGTGGACACACACATTCTAACAGCTCAGTGTGCACAACTCCATGTGAACACACTCATTCTAACAGTTCAGTGTGCACACCTCCATGTGGACACACTCATTCTAACAGTTCAGTGTGCACACCTCCATGTGGACACAGTCATTCTCACAGTTCAGTGTGCACAACTCCATGTGGGCACACTCATTCTAACAGTTCAGTGTGCACACCTCCATGTGGACACACTCATTCTAACAGTTCAGTGTGCACATCTCCATGTGGACACACTCATTCTAACAGTTCAGTGTGCACACGTCCATGTGGACACACTCATTCTAACAGTTCAGATTGCACACCTCCACAGGGATACACTCATTCTAACAGTTCAGTGTGCACACCTCCATGTGGACACACTCATTCTAACAGTTCAGTGTGCACACCTCCATGTGGGCACACCCATTCTAACAGTTCAGTGTGCACACCTACATGTGGGCACACTCATTCTAACAGTTCAGTGTGCACACCTCCATGTGGACAAATTCTAACACTTCAGGGTGCACACCTCCATGTGGACACACTCATTCTAACAGTTCAGTGTGCACACCTCCATGTGGACACACCCATTCTAACAGTTCAGTGTGCACACCTCCATGTGGACACACTCATTCTAACAGTTCAGTGTGCACACCTCCATGTGGACACACCAATTCTTACAGTTCATTGTGCACACCTCCATTGGACACACTCATTCTAACAGTTCAGTGTGCACACCACCATGTGGACACACTCATTCTAACAGTTCAGTGTGCACACCTCCATGTGGACAAATTCTAACAGTTCAGTGTGCACAACTCCATGTGGACACAGTCATTCTAACATTTCAGTGTGCACACCTCCACAGGGACACACTCATTCTAACAGTTCAGTGTTCACACCTCCATGTGGACACACTCATTCTAACAGTTCAGTGTGCACACCTCCATGTGGACACACTCATTCTAACTGTTCAAAGTGCACACCTCCATGTGGACACAGTCATTCTAACAGTTCAGTGTGCACACCTCCATGTGGACACAATCATTCTAACAGTTCAGTGTGCACACCTCCATGTGGGCACACTCATTCCAACAGTTCAGTGTGCACACCTCCATGTGGACACACACATTCTAACAGTTCAGTGTTCTCACCTGATTGTGGGCACACTCATTCTAACAGTTCAGTGTGCAAACCTCCATGTGGACACACACATTCTAACAGTTCATTGTGCACACCTCCATGTGAACACACTCATTCTAACAGTTCAGTGTGCACACCTCCACAGGGACACACACATTCTAACAGTTCAGTGTGCACACCTCCATGTGGACACAGTCATTCTAACATTTCAGTGTGCAAACCTCCATGTGGACACATTCATTCTAACAGTTCAGTGTGCACAACGCCATGTGGGCACACTCATTCTAACAGTTCAGTGTGCACACCTCCAAAGGGACACACTCATTCTAACAGTTCAGAGTGCACACCTCCATGTGGACACACTCATTCTAACAGTTCAGTGTGGACACCTCCATGTGGACACACTCATTCTAACAGTTCAGTGTTCACACGTCCATGTGGACAGACTCATTCTAACAGTTCAGTTTGCACACCTCCACAGGGATATACTCATTCTAACAGTTCAGTGTGCACACCTCCATGTGGACACACTCATTCTAACAGTTCAGTGTGCACACCTCCAGGTGGGCACACTCATTCTAACAGTTCAGTGTGCACACCTCCATGTGGACACACTCATTCTAACTGTTCAGGGTGCACACTTCCATGTGGGCACACTCATTCTAACAGTTCAGTGTGCAAACTCCATGTGGGCACACTCATTCTTACAGTTCAGTGTGCAAAACTCCATGTGGGCACACTCATTCTAACAGTTCAATGTGCACACCTCCATGTGGGCACACTCATTCTAACAGTTCAGTGTGCACACCTCGATGTGGACACACTCATTCTAACAGTTCAGTGTGAACACCTCCATGTGGGCACACTCATTCTAACAGTTCAGTGTGCACACCTCCATGTGGACACACTCATTCTAACAGTTCAGTGTGCACACCTCGATGTGGACAAATTCTAACAGTTCAGTGTGCACAACTCCATGTGGACACAGTCATTCTAAAATTTCAGTGTGCACACCTCCATGTGGACACACTCATTCTAACAGTTCAGTGTGCACACCTCCATGTGGACACACTCATTCTAACAGTTCAGTGTGCAAACCTCCACAGGGACACACACATTCTAACAGTTCAGTGTGTACACCTCCATGTGGACACAGTCATTCTAACAGTTCAGTGTGCACACCTCCATGTGGACACAGTCATTCTAACAGTTCAGTGTGCACACCTCCATGTGGGCACACTCATTCCAACAGTTCAGTGTGCACACCTCCATGTGGACACACTCATTCTAACAGTTCAGTGTTCTCACCTCCATGTGGGCACACTCATTCTAACAGTTCAGTGTGCGAACCTCCATGTGGACACACACATTCTAACAGTTCAGTGTGCACACCTCCATGTGAACACACTCATTCTAACAGTTCAGTGTGCACACCTCCACAGGGACACACACATTCTAACAGTTCAGTGTGCACACCTCCATGTGGACACAGTCATTCTAACAGTTCAGTGTGCACACCTCCATGTGGACACAGTCATTCTAACAGTTCAGTGTGCACACCTCCATGTGGGCACACTCATTCTAACAGTTCAGTGTGCACACCTCCATGTGGACACACTCATTCTAACAGTTCAGTGTGCACAACTCCATGTGGGCACACTCATTCTAACAGTTCAGTGTGCACACCTCCATGTGGACACGCTCATTCTAACAGTTCAGTGTGCACACCTCCATGTGGGCACACTCATTCTAACAGTTCAGAGTGCACACCTCCATGTGGGCACACTCATTCTAACAGTTCAGTGTGCACACCTCCAACGGGACACACTCATTCTAACATTTTAGTGTGCACACCTCCATGTGGACACACTCATTCTAACAGTTCAGTGTGCACACCTCCATGTGGACACACTCATTCTAACAGTTCAGTGTGCACACCTCCATGTCGACACACTCATTCTAACAGTTCAGTTTGCACACCTCCACAGGGATACACTCATTCTAACAGTTCAGTGTGCACACCTCCATGTGGACACACTCATTCTAACAGTTCAGTGTGCACACCTCCATGTGGACACACTCATTCTAACAGTTCAGTGTTCTCACCTCCAGGTGGGCACACTCATTCTAACAGTTCAGTGTGCACACCTCCATGTGGACACACTCATTCTAACTGTTCAGTGTGCACACCTCCATGTGAACACACTCATTCTAACAGTTCAGTGTGCACAACTCCATGTGGGCACACGCATTCTTACAGTTCAGTGTGCACACCTCCATGTGGACACAGTCATTCTAACAGTTCAGTGTGCACACCTCCATGTGGACACAATCATTCTAACAGTTCAGTGTGCACACCTCCATGTGGGCTCACTCATTCCAACAGTTCAGTGTGCACACCTCCATGTGGACACACTCATTCTAACAGTTCAATGTTCTCACCTCCATGTGGGCACACTCATTCTAACAGTTCAGTGTGCAAACCTCCATGTGGACACACACATTCTAACAGCTCAGTGTGCACAACTCCATGTGAACACACTCATTCTAACAGTTCAGTGTGCACACCTCCATGTGGACACACTCATTCTAACAGTTCAGTGTGCACACCTCCATGTGGACACAGTCATTCTCACAGTTCAGTGTGCACAACTCCATGTGGGCACACTCATTCTAACAGTTCAGTGTGCACACCTCCATGTGGACACACTCATTCTAACAGTTCAGTGTGCACAACTCCATGTGGACACACTCATTCTAACAGTTCAGTGTGCACACGTCCATGTGGACACACTCATTCTAACAGTTCAGATTGCACACCTCCACAGGGATACACTCATTCTAACAGTTCAGTGTGCACACCTCCATGTGGACACACTCATTCTAACAGTTCAGTGTGCACACCTCCATGTGGGCACACCCATTCTAACAGTTCAGTGTGCACACCTACATGTGGGCACACTCATTCTAACAGTTCAGTGTGCACACCTCCATGTGGACAAATTCTAACACTTCAGGGTGCACACCTCCATGTGGACACACTCATTCTAACAGTTCAGTGTGCACACCTCCATGTGGACACACCCATTCTAACAGTTCAGTGTGCACACCTCCATGTGGACACACTCATTCTAACAGTTCAGTGTGCACACCTCCATGTGGACACACCAATTCTTACAGTTCATTGTGCACACCTCCATTGGACACACTCATTCTAACAGTTCAGTGTGCACACCACCATGTGGACACACTCATTCTAACAGTTCAGTGTGCACACCTCCATGTGGACAAATTCTAACAATTCAGTGTGCACAACTCCATGTGGACACAGTCATTCTAACATTTCAGTGTGCACACCTCCACAGGGACACACTCATTCTAACAGTTCAGTGTTCACACCTCCATGTGGACACACTCATTCTAACAGTTCAGTGTGCACACCTCCATGTGGACACACTCATTCTAACTGTTCAAAGTGCACACCTCCATGTGGACACAGTCATTCTAACAGTTCAGTGTGCACACCTCCATGTGGACACAATCATTCTAACAGTTCAGTGTGCACACCTCCATGTGGGCACACTCATTCCAACAGTTCAGTGTGCACACCTCCATGTGGACACACACATTCTAACAGTTCAGTGTTCTCACCTGATTGTGGGCACACTCATTCTAACAGTTCAGTGTGCAAACCTCCATGTGGCCACACACATTCTAACAGTTCATTGTGCACACCTCCATGTGAACACACTCATTCTAACAGTTCAGTGTGCACACCTCCACAGGGACACACACATTCTAACAGTTCAGTGTGCACACCTCCATGTGGACACAGTCATTCTAACATTTCAGTGTGCAAACCTCCATGTGGACACATTCATTCTAACAGTTCAGTGTGCACAACGCCATGTGGGCACACTCATTCTAACAGTTCAGTGTGCACACCTCCATGTGGACACAATCATTCTAAAAGTTCAGTGTGCACACCTCCATCTGGACACACATATTCTAACAGTTCAGTGTGCACACCTCCATGTGGACACACTCATTCTAACAGTTCAGTGTGCACACCTCTATGTGGACACACCAATTCTAACGGTTCAGTGTGCACACCTCCATGTGGACACACTCATTCTATCAGTTCAGTGTGCACACCTCCATGTGGACACAATCATTCTAACAGTTCAGTGTGCACACCTCCATGTGGGCACACTCATTCTAACAGTTCAGTGTGCACAACTCCATGTGGGCACACTCATTCTAACAGTTCAGTGTGCACACCTCCATGTGGACACAGTCATTCTAACAGTTCAGTGTGCACACCTCCATGTGGGCACACTCATTCTAACAGTTCAGTGTGCAAACCTCCATGTGGACACACTCATTCTAACAGTTCAGTGTGCACACCTCCATGTGGGCACACTCATTCTAACAGTTCAGTGTGCAAACCTCCATGTGGGCACACTCATTCTAACAGTTCAGTGTGCACACCTCCATGTGGGCACACTCATTCTAACAGTTCAGTGTGCACACCTCCATGTGGGCACACTCATTTTAACAGTTCAGTGTGCACACCTCCATGTGGACACACTCATTCTAACAGTTCAATGTGCACCCCTCCATGTGGGCACACTCATTCTAACAGTTCAGTGTGCACAACTCCATGTGGGCACAATCATTCTAACAGTTCATTGTGCACACCTCCATGTGCACACAATCATTCTAACAGTTCAGTGTGCACACCTCCATGTGGACACACCCATTCTAACAGTTCAGTGTGCACACCTCCATGTGGACACACTCATTCTAACAGTTCAGTGAGCACACCTCCATGTGGACACACCAATTCTAACAGTTCAATGTGCACCCTCCATGTGGACACACTCATTCTAACAGTTCAGTGTGCACACCTACATGTGTACACAGTCATTCTAACAGTTCACTGTTCACAACTGCATGTGGGCACACTCATTCTAACAGTTCAGTGTGCACACCTCCATGTGGAGACACTCATTCTAACAGTTCAGTGTGCACAACTCCATGTGGGCACACTCATTCTAACAGTTCAGTGTGCACACCTCCACAGGGACACACTCATTCTAACAGTTCATTGTGCACACCTCCATGTGGACACAGTCATTCTAACAGTTCTGTGTGCACACCTCCATGTGGACACACTCATTCTAACAGTTCAGTGTGCACAACTCCATGTGGGCACACACATTCTAACAGTTCAGTGTGCACACCTCCATGTGGACACACTCATTCTAACAGTTCAGTGTGCACACCTCCATGTGGACACACACATTCTAACAGTTCAGTGTGCACACCTCCATGTGGGCACACTCATTCTAATATTTCAGTGTGCACACCTCCATGTGGGCACACTCATTCTAACAGTTCAATGTGCACAACTCCATGTGGACACAATCATTCTAACAGTTCAGTGTGCACACCTCCATGTGGACACAACCATTCTAACAGTTCAGTGTGCACACCTCCATGTGGACACACTCATTCTAACAGTTCAGTGTGCACACATCCATGTGGACACACCAATTCTAACAGTTCAGTGTGCACACCTCCATGTGGACACACTCATTCTAACAGTTCAGTGTGCACACCTCCATGTGGACACAATCATTCTAACAGTTCAGTGTGCACACCTCCATGTGGACACACTCATTCTAAGAGTTCAGTGTGCACACCTCCACAGGGAAACACTCATTCTAACAGTTCAGTGTGCACACCTCCATGTGGACACAGTCATTCTAACAGTTCTGTGTGCACACCTCCATGTGGACACAGTCATTCTAACAGTTCAGTGTGCACACCTCCATGTGGACACACTCATTCTAACAGTTCAGTGTGCACACCTCCATGTGGGCACACTCATTCTAACATTTCAGTGTGCACACCTAAATGTGGGCACACTCATTCTAACAGTTCAGTGTGCACACCTCCATGTGGGCACACTCATTCTACACAGTTCATTGTGCACACCTCCATGTGGACACACTCATTCTAACAGTTCAGTGTGCACACCTCCATGTGGACACACTCATTCTAACAGTTCAGTGTGCACACCTCCACAGGGAAACACTCATTCTAACAGTTCAGTGTGCACACCTCCATGTGGACACAGTCATTCTAAAAGTTCAGTGTGCACACCTCCATGTGGGCACACACATTCTAACAGTTCAGTGTGCACAGCTCCATGGGGACACACTCATTCTAACAGTTCAGTGTGCACACCTACATGTGGGCACACTGATTCTAACATTTCAGTGTGCACACCTCCATGTGGGCACACTCATTCTAACAGTTCAGTGTGCACACCTCCATGTGGGCACACTCATTCTACACAGTTCATTGTGCACACCTCCATGTGGACACAATCATTCTAAAAGTTCAGTGTGCACACCTCCATCTGGACACACCCATTCTAACAGTTCAGTGTGCACACCTCCATGTGGACACACTCATTCTAACAGTTCAGTGTGCACACCTCCATGTGGACACACCAATTCTAACAGTTCAGTGTGCACACCTCCATGTGGACACACTCATTCTAACAGTTCAGTGTGCACACCTCCATGTGGACACAATCATTCTAACAGTTCAGTGTGCACACCTCCATGTGGGCACACTCATTCTAACAGTTCAGTGTGCACACCTCCATGTGGGCACACTCATTCTACACAGTTCATTGTGCACACCTCCATGTGGACACAATCATTCTAAAAGTTCAGTGTGCAAACCTCCAACTGGACACACCCATTCTAGCAGTTCAGTGTGCACACCTCCATGTGGACACACTCATTCTAACAGTTCAGTGTGCACACCGCCATGTGGACACACCAATTCTAACAATTAAGTGTGCACACCTCCATGTGGACACACTCATTCTAACAGTTCAGTGTGCACACCTCCATGTGGACACAATCATTCTAACAGTTCAGTGTGCACACCTCCATGTGGGCACACTCATTCCAACAGTTCAGTGTGCACACCTCCATGTGGACACACTCATTCTAACAGTTCAGTGTTCTAACCTCCATGTGGGCACACTCATTCTAACAGTTCAGGTTGCAAACCTCCATGTGGACACACACATTCTAACATTTCAGTGTGCACTCCTCCATGTGAACACACTCATTCTAACAGTTCAGTGTGCACACCTCCACAGGGACACACACATTCTAACAGTTCATTGTGCACACTTCCATGTGGACACAGTCATTCTAACATTTCAGTGTGCAAACCTCCATGTGGACACAGTCATTCTAACAGTTCAGTGTGCACAATTCCATGTGGGCACATTCATTCTAACAGTTCATTGTGCATACCTCCATGTGGACACACTCATTCTAACAGTTCAGTGTGCACACATCCATGTGGACACACCAATTCTAACAGTTCAGTGTGCACACCTCCATGTGGACACACTCATTCTAACAGTTCAGTGTGCACACCTCCATGTGGACACACTCATTCTAACAGTTCAGTGTGCACAACTCCAGGTGGACACACTCATTCTAACAGTTAAGTGTGCCCACCTCCATGTGGACACACTCATTCTAACAGTTCAGTGTGCACACCTCCATGTGGACACACTCATTCTAACAGTTCAGTGTGCACACCTCCATGTGGACACACTCATTCTAACAGTTCAGTGTGCACACCTCCACAGGGAAACACTCATTCTAACAGTTCAGTGTGCACACCTCCATGTGGACACCGTCATTTTAACAGTTCTGTGTGCACACCTCCATGTGGACACAGTCATTCTAACAGTTCAGTGTGCACAACTCCATGTGGTTACAATCATTCTAACAGTTCAGTGTGCACACCTCCATGTGGACACAGTCATTCTAACAGTTCAGTGTGCACACCTCCATGTGGGCACACTCATTCTAACAGTTCAGTGTGCACACCTCCATGTGGGCACACTCATTCTAACAGTTCAGTGTGCACAACGCCATGTGGGCACACTCATTCTAACAGTTCAGTGTGCAAACCTCCATGTGGACACACTCATTCTAACAGTTCAGTGTGCACACCTCCATGTGGACACACTCATTCTAACAGTTCAGTGAGCACACCTCCATGTGGACACACCAATTCTAACAGTTCAATGTGCACCCTCCATGTGGACACACTCATTCTAACAGTTCAGTGTGCACACCTACATGTGTACACAGTCATTCTAACAGTTCACTGTTCACAACTGCATGTGGGCACACTCATTCTAACAGTTCAGTGTGCACACCTCCATGTTGAGACACTCATTCTAACAGTTCAGTGTGCACAACTCCATGTGGGCACACTCATTCTAACAGTTCAGTGTGCACACCTCCACAGGGACACACTCATTCTAACAGTTCATTGTGCACACCTCCATGTGGACACAGTCATTCTAACAGTTCTGTGTGCACACCTCCATGTGGACACACTCATTCTAACAGTTCAGTGTGCACAACTCCATGTGGGCACACACATTCTAACAGTTCAGTGTGCACACCTCCATGTGGACACACTCATTCTAACAGTTCAGTGTGCACACCTCCATGTGGACACACACATTCTAACAGTTCAGTGTGCACACCTCCATGTGGGCACACTCATTCTAATATTTCAGTGTGCACACCTCCATGTGGGCACACTCATTCTAACAGTTCAATGTGCACAACTCCATGTGGACACAATCATTCTAACAGTTCAGTGTGCACACCTCCATGTGGACACAACCATTCTAACAGTTCAGTGTGCACACCTCCATGTGGACACACTCATTCTAACAGTTCAGTGTGCACACATCCATGTGGACACACCAATTCTAACAGTTCAGTGTGCACACCTCCATGTGGACACACTCATTCTAACAGTTCAGTGTGCACACCTCCATGTGGACACAATCATTCTAACAGTTCAGTGTGCACACCTCCATGTGGACACACTCATTCTAACAGTTCAGTGTGCACACCTCCACAGGGAAACACTCATTCTAACAGTTCAGTGTGCACACCTCCATGTGGACACAGTCATTCTAACAGTTCTGTGTGCACACCTCCATGTGGACACAGTCATTCTAACAGTTCAGTGTGCACACCTCCATGTGGACACACTCATTCTAACAGTTCAGTGTGCACACCTCCATGTGGGCACACTCATTCTAACATTTCAGTGTGCACACCTAAATGTGGGCACACTCATTCTAACAGTTCAGTGTGCACACCTCCATGTGGGCACACTCATTCTACACAGTTCATTGTGCACACCTCCATGTGGACACACTCATTCTAACAGTTCAGTGTGCACACCTCCATGTGGACACACTCATTCTAACAGTTCAGTGTGCACACCTCCACAGGGAAACACTCATTCTAACAGTTCAGTGTGCACACCTCCATGTGGACACAGTCATTCTAAAAGTTCAGTGTGCACACCTCCATGTGGGCACACACATTTAACAGTTCAGTGTGCACACCTCCATGGGGACACACTCATTCTTACAGTTCAGTGTGCACACCTACATGTGGGCACACTGATTCTAACATTTCAGTGTGCACACCTCCATGTGGGCACACTCATTCTAACAGTTCAGTGTGCACACCTCCATGTGGGCACACTCATTCTACACAGTTCATTGTGCACACCTCCATGTGGACACAATCATTCTAAAAGTTCAGTGTGCACAACTCCATCTGGACACACCCATTCTAACAGTTCAGTGTGCACACCTCCATGTGGACACACTCATTCTAACAGTTCAGTGTGCACACCTCCATGTGGACACACCAATTCTAACAGTTCAGTGTGCACACCTCCATGTGGACACACTCATTCTAACAGTTCAGTGTGCACACCTCCATGTGGACACAATCATTCTAACAGTTCAGTGTGCACACCTCCATGTGGGCACACTCATTCTAACAGTTCAGTGTGCACACCTCCATGTGGGCACACTCATTCTACACAGTTCATTGTGCACACCTCCATGTGGACACAATCATTCTAAAAGTTCAGTGTGCAAACCTCCAACTGGACACACCCATTCTAGCAGTTCAGTGTGCACACCTCCATGTGGACACACTCATTCTAACAGTTCAGTGTGCACACCGCCATGTGGACACACCAATTCTAACAATTAAGTGTGCACACCTCCATGTGGACACACTCATTCTAACAGTTCAGTGTGCACACCTCCATGTGGACACAATCATTCTAACAGTTCAGTGTGCACACCTCCATGTGGGCACACTCATTCCAACAGTTCAGTGTGCACACCTCCATGTGGACACACTCATTCTAACAGTTCAGTGTTCTAACCTCCATGTGGGCACACTCATTCTAACAGTTCAGTTTGCAAACCTCCATGTGGACACACACATTCTAACATTTCAGTGTGCACTCCTCCATGTGAACACACTCATTCTAACAGTTCAGTGTGCACACCTCCACAGGGACACACACATTCTAACAGTTCAGTGTGCACACTTCCATGTGGACACAGTCATTCTAACATTTCAGTGTGCAAACCTCCATGTGGACACAGTCATTCTAACAGTTCAGTGTGCACAACTCCATGTGGGCACATTCATTCTAACAGTTCATTGTGCACACCTCCATGTGGACACACTCATTCTAACAGTTCAGTGTGCACACATCCATGTGGACACACCAATTCTAACAGTTCAGTGTGCACACCTCCATGTGGACACACTCATTCTAACAGTTCAGTGTGCACACCTCCATGTGGACACACTCATTCTAACAGTTCAGTGTGCACAACTCCAGGTGGACACACTCATTCTAACAGTTAAGTGTGCCCACCTCCATGTGGACACACTCATTCTAACAGTTCAGTGTGCACACCTCCATGTGGACACACTCATTCTAACAGTTCAGTGTGCACACCTCCATGTGGACACACTCATTCTAACAGTTCAGTGTGCACACCTCCACAGGGAAACACTCATTCTAACAGTTCAGTGTGCACACCTCCATGTGGACACCGTCATTTTAACAGTTCTGTGTGCACACCTCCATGTGGACACAGTCATTCTAACAGTTCAGTGTGCACAACTCCATGTGGTTACACTCATTCTAACAGTTCAGTGTGCACACCTCCATGTGGACACAGTCATTCTAACAGTTCAGTGTGCACACCTCCATGTGGGCACACTCATTCTAACAGTTCAGTGTGCACACCTCCATGTGGACACACTCATTCTAACAGTTCAGTGTGCACACCTCCATGTGGGCACACTCATTCTAACAGTTCAGTGTACACACCTCCATGTGGGCACACTCATTCTAACATTTCAGTGTGCACACCTCCATGTTGGCACACTCATTCTAACAGCTCAGTGTGCACACCTCCATGTGGGCACACTCATTCTAACAGTTCAGTGTGCACACCTCCATGTGTACACACTCATTCTAACAGTTCAGTGTGCACAACTCCATGTGGGCACACTCATTCTAACAGTTCATTGTGCACACCTCCACTGGGACACACTCATTCTAACAGTTCATTGTGCACACCCCCATGTGGACACGGTCATTCTAACAGTTCTGTGTGCACACTTCCATGTGGACACAGTCATTCTAACAGTTCAGTGTGCACAACTCCATGTGAGCACACTCATTCTAACAGTTCAGTGTGCACACCTCCATGTGGACACACTCATTCTAACAGTTCAGTGTGCACACCTCCATGTGGACACACTCATTCTAACAGTTCAGTGTGCACACCTCCATGTGGGCACACTCATTCTAACAGTTCAGTGTGCACACCTCCATGTGGGCACACTCATTCTAACAGTTCAGTGTGCACACCTCCATGTGGGCACACTCATTCTAACAGTTCAGTGTGCACACCTCCATGTGGGCACACTCATTCTAACGGTTCAGTGTGCACACCTCCATGTGGGCACACTCATTCTAACGGTTCAGTGTGCACACCTCCATGTGGGCACACTCATTCTAACAGTTCAGTGTGCACACCTCCATGTGGGCACACTCATTCTAACAGTTCAGTGTGCACACCTCCATGTGGGCACACTCATTCTAACAGTTCAGTGTGCACACCTCCATGTGGACACAATCATTCTAACAGTTCAGTGTGCACACCTCCATGTGGACACACCCATTCTAACAGTTCAGTGTGCACACCTCCATGTGGACACACTCATTCTAACAGTTCAGTGTGCACACATCCATGTGGACACACCAATTCTAACAGTTCAGTGTGCACACCTCCATGTGGACACACTCATTGTAACAGTTCAGTGTGCACACCTCCATGTGGACACACTCATTCTAACAGTTCAGTGTGCACAACTCCATGTGGGCACACTCATTCTAACAGTTCAGTGTGCACACTTCCATGTGGGCACACTCATTCTACACAGTTCATTGTGCACACCTCCATGTGGACACAATCATTCTAAAAGTTCAGTGTGCACACCTCCATCTGGACACACCCATTCTAACAGTTCAGTGTGCACACCTCCATGTGGACACACTCATTTTAACAGTTCAGTGTGCACACCTCCATGTGGACACACCAATTCTAACAGTTCAGTGTGCACACCTCCATGTGGACACTCTCATTCTAACAGTTCAGTGTGCACACATCCATGTGGACACAATCATTCTAACAGTTCAGTGTGCACACCTCCATGTGGGCACACTCATTCTAACAGTTCAGTGTGCACACCTCCATGTGGGCACACTCATTCTACACAGTTCAGTGTGCACACCTCCATGTGGACACAATCATTCTAAAAGTTCAGTGTGCACACCTCCATCTGGACACACCCATTCTAACAGTTCAGTGTGCACACCTCCATGTGGACACACTCATTCTAACAGTTCAGTGTGCACACCTCCATGTGGACACACCAATTCTAACAGTTCAGTGTGCACACCTCCATGTGGACACTCTCATTCTAACAGTTCAGTGTGCACACATCCATGTGGACACAATCATTCTAACAGTTCAGTGTGCACAACTCCATGTGGACACACTCATTCTAACAGTTCAGTGTGCACACAGCCATGTGGGCACACTCATTCTACACAGTTCAGTGTGCACACCTCCATGTGGGCACACTCATTCTACACAGTTCATTGTGCACACCTCCATGTGGACACAATCATTCTAAAAGTTCAGTGTGCACACCTCCATCTGGACACAACCATTCTAACAGTTCAGTGTGCACACCTCCATGTGGACACACTCATTCTAACAGTTCAGTGTGCACACCTCCATGTGGACACACCAATTCTAACAGTTCAGTGTGCACACCTCCATGTGGACACAGTCATTCTAACAGTGCAGTGTGCACACCTCCATGTGGACACAATCATTCTAACAGTTCAGTGTGCACACCTCCATGTGGGCACACTCATTCTAACAGTTCAGTGTGCACAACTCCATGTGGGCACACTCATTCTAACAGTTCAGTGTGCACACCTCCATGTGGACACAGTCATTCTAACAGTTCAGTGTGCACACCTCCATGTGGGCACACTCATTCTAACAGTTCAGTGTGCACACCTCCATGTGGACACACTCATTCTAACAGTTCAGTGTGCACACCTCCATGTGTGCACACTCATTCTAACAGTTCAGTGTGCACACCTCCATGTGGGCACACTCATTCTAACAGTTCATTGTGCACACCTCCATGTGGGCACACTCATTCTAACAGTTCAGTGTGCACACCTCCATGTGGGCACACTCATTTTAACAGTTCAGTGTGCACACCTCCATGTGGACACACTCATTCTAACAGTTCAGTGTTCACACCTCCATGTGGGCACACTCATTCTAACAGTTCAGTGGGCACACCTCCATGTGGGCACACTCATTCTAACAGTTCAGTGTGCACACCTCCATGTGGGCACACTCATTCTAACAGTTCATTGTGCACACCTCCATGTGCACACAATCATTCTAACAGTTCAGTGTGCACACCGCCATGTGGACACACCCATTCTAACAGTTCAGTGTGCACACCTCCATGTGGACACACTCATTCTAACAGTTCAGTGAGCACACCTCCATGTGGACACACCAATTCTAACAGTTCAGTGTGCACAACTTCATGTGGACACACTCATTCTAACAGTTCAGTGTGCACACCTCCATGTGGGCACACTCATTCTAACAGTTCTGTGTGCACACCTACATGTGTACACAGTCATTCTAACAGTTCACTGTGCACAACTCCATGTGGGCACACTCATTCTAACAGTTATGTGTGCACACCTCCATGTTGACACAGTCATTCTAACAGTTCAGTGTGCACACCTCCACAGGGACACACACATTCTAACAGTTCAGTGTGCACACTTCCAGGTGGACACACTCATTTCAACATTTCAGTGTGCAAACCTCCATGTGGACACAGTCATTCTAACAGTTCAGTGTGCACAACTCCATGTGGGCACACTCATTCTAACAGTTCAGTGTGCACACCTCCATGTGGACACACTCATTCTAACAGTTCAGTGTGCACACATCCATGTGGACACACCAATTCTAACAGTTCAGTGTGCACACCTCCATGTGGACACACTCATTCTAACAGTTCAGTGTGCACACCTCCATGTGGACACACTCATTCTAACAGTTCAGTGTGCACAACTCAAGGTGGACACACTCATTCTAACAGTTCAGTGTGCCCACCTCCATATGGACACACTCATTCTAACAGTTCAGTGTGCACACCTCCATGTGGACACACTCATTCTAACAGTTCAGTGTGCACACCTCCATGTGGACACACTCATTCTAACAGTTCAGTGTGCACACCTCCACAGGGAAACACTCATTCTAACAGTTCAGTGTGCACACCTCCATGTGGACACCGTCATTCTAACAGTTCTGTGTGCACATCTCCATGTGGACACAGTCATTCTAACAGTTCAGTGTGCACACCTCCATGTGGGCACACTCATTCTAACAGTTCAGTGTGCACACCTCCATGTGGACACACTCATTCTAACAGTTCAGTGTGCACACCGCCATGTGGGCACACATATTCTAACAGTTCAGTGTGCACACCTCCATGTGGGCACACTCATTCTACACAGTTCATTGTGCACACCTCCATGTGGACACACTCATTCTAAAAGTTCAGTGTGCACACCTCCATCTGGACACACCCATTCTAACAGTTCAGTGTGCACACCTCCATGTGGGCACACTCATTCTAACAGTTCAGTGTGCACATCTCCATGTGGGCACACTCATTCTAACAGTTCAGTGTGCACACCTCCATGTGGACACACTCATTCTAACAGTTCAGTGTGCACACCTCCATGTGGGCACACTCATTCTAACAGTTCAGTGTGCACACCTCCATGTGGACACACTCATTCAAACAGTTCAGTGTGCACACCTCCATGTGGGCACACTCATTCTAACAGTTCAGTGTGCACACCTCCATGTGGGCACACTCATTCTAACAGTTCATTGTGCACACCTCCATGTGGGCACACTCATTCTACACAGTTCATTGTGCACACCTCCATGTGGACACAATCATTCTAAAAGTTCAGTGTGCACACCTCCATCTGGACACACCCATTCTAACAGTTCAGTGTGCACACCTCCATGTGGACACACTCATTCTAACAGTTCAGTGTGCACACCTCCATGTGGACACACCAATTCTAACAGTTCAGTGTGCACACCTCCATGTGGACACACTCATTCTAACAGTTCAGTGTGCACACCTCCATGTGGACACAATCATTCTAACAGTTCAGTGTGCACACCTCCATGTGGGCACACTCATTCCAACAGTTCAGTGTGCACAACTTCATGTGGACACACTCATTCTAACATATCAGTGTGCACACCTCCATGTGGGCACACTCATTCTAACAGTTCAGTGTGCACACCTCCATGTGGACACACTCATTCTAACAGTTCAGTGTGCACACCTCCATGTGTGCACACTCATTCTAACAGTTCAGTGTGCACACCTCCATGTGGGCACACTCATTCTAACAGTTCATTGTGCACACCTCCATGTGGGCACACTCATTCTAACAGTTCAGTGTGCACACTTCCAGGTGGACACACTCATTTCAACATTTCAGTGTGCAAACCTCCATGTGGACACAGTCATTCTAACAGTTCAGTGTGCACAACTCCATGTGGGCACACTCATTCTAACAGTTCAGTGTGCACACCTCCATGTGGACACACTCATTCTAACAGTTCAGTGTGCACAACTCCATGTGGGCACACTCATTCTAACAGTTCAGTGTGCACACCTCCATGTGGACACACCAATTCTAACAGTTCAGTGTGCACACCTCCATGTGGACACACTCATTCTAACAGTTCAGTGTGCACACCTCCATGTGGACACACTCATTCTAACAGTTCAGTGTGCACAACTCAAGGTGGACACACTCATTCTAACAGTTCAGTGTGCCCACCTCCATGTGGACACACTCATTCTAACAGTTCAGTGTGCACACCTCCATGTGGACACACTCATTCTAACAGTTCAGTGTGCACACCTCCATGTGGACACACTCATTCTAACAGTTCAGTGTGCACACCTCCACAGGGAAACACTCATTCTAACAGTTCAGTGTGCACACCTCCATGTGGACACAGTCATTCTAACAGTTCTGTGTGCACACCTCCATGTGGACACAGTCATTCTAACAGTTCAGTGTGCACAACTCCATGTGGTTACACTCATTCTAACAGTTCAGTGTGCACACCTCCATGTGGACACAGTCATTCTAACAGTTCAGTGTGCACACCTCCATGTGGGCACACTCATTCTAACAGTTCAGTGTGCACACCTCCATGTGGACACACTCATTCTAACAGTTCAGTGTGCACACCGCCATGTGGGCACACATATTCTAACAGTTCAGTGTGCACACCTCCATGTGGGAACACTCATTCTACACAGTTCATTGTGCACACCTCCATGTGGACACACTCATTCTAACAGTTCAGTGTGCACACCTCCATCTGGACACACCCATTCTAACAGTTCAGTGTGCACACCTCCATGTGGGCACACTCATTCTAACAGTTCAGTGTGCACACCTCCATGTGGGCACACTCATTCTAACAGTTCAGTGTGCACACCTCCATGTGGGCACACTCATTCTAACAGTTCATTGTGCACACCTCCATGTGCACACAATCATTCTAACAGTTCAGTGTGCACACCGCCATGTGGACACACCCATTCTAACAGTTCAGTGTGCACACCTCCATGTGGACACACTCATTCTAACAGTTCAGTGAGCACACCTCCATGTGGACACACCAATTCTAACAGTTAAGTGTGCACAACTTCATGTGGACACACTCATTCTAACAGTTCAGTGTGCACACCTCCATGTGGGCACACTCATTCTAACAGTTCAGTGTGCACACCTCCATGTGGGCACACTCATTCTAACAGTTCATTGTGCACACCTCCATGTGGGCACACTCATTCTAACAGTTCAGTGTGCACACCTCCATGTGGGCACACTCATTTTAACAGTTCAGTGTGCACACCTCCATGTGGACACACTCATTCTAACAGTTCTGTGTGCACACCTACATGTGTACACAGTCATTCTAACAGTTCACTGTGCACAACTCCATGTGGGCACACTCATTCTAACAGTTCAGTGTGCACACCTCCATGTTGACACAGTCATTCTAACAGTTCAGTGTGCACACCTCCATGTTGACACAATCATTCTAACAGTTCAGTGTGCACACCTCCACAGGGACACACACATTCTAACAGTTCAGTGTGCACACTTCCATGTGGACAGAGTCATTCTAACATTTCAGTGTGCAAACCTCTATGTGGACACAGTCATTCTAACAGTTCAGTGTGCACAACTCCATGTGGGCACACTCATTCTAACAGTTCAGTGTGCACACCTCCATGTGGACACACTCATTCTAACAGTTCAGTGTGCACACATCCATGTGGACACACCAATTCTAACAGTTCAGTGTGCACACCTCCATGTGGACACACTCATTCTAACAGTTCAGTGTGCACACCTCCATGTGGACACACTCATTCTAACAGTTCAGTGTGCACACCTCCATATGGACACACTCATTCTAACAGTTCAGTGTGCCCACCTCCATGTGGACACACTCATTCTAACGGTTCAGTGTGCACACCTCCATGTGGGCACACTCATTCTAACGGTTCAGTGTGCACACCTCCATGTGGGCACACCCATTCTAACGGTTCAGTGTGCACACCTCCATGTGGACACACTCATTCTAACAGTTCAGTGTGCACACCTCCATGTGGGCACACTCATTCTAACATTTCAGTGTGCACACCTCCATGTGGGCACACTCATTCTAACAGTTCAGTGTGCACACCTCCATGTGGGCACACTCATTCTAACAGTTCAGTGTGCACACCTCCATGTGGACACAATCATTCTAACAGTTCAGTGTGCACACCTCCATGTGGATACACCCATTCTAACAGTTCAGTGTGCACACCTCCATGTGGACACACTCATTCTAACAGTTCAGAGTGCACACATCCATGTGGACACACCAATTCTAAAAGTTCAGTGTGCACACCTCCATGTGGACACACTCATTCTAACAGTTCAGTGTGCACACCTCCATGTGGACACACTCATTCTAACAGTTCAGTGTGCACAACTCCATGTGGGCACACTCATTCTAACAGTTCAGTGTGCACACCTCCATGTGGACACACTCATTCTACACAGTTCATTGTGCACACCTCCATGTGGACACAATCATTCTAAAAGTTCAGTGTGCACACCTCCAACTGGACACATCCATTCTAACAGTTCAGTGTGCACACCTCCATGTGGACACACTCATTTTAACAGTTCAGTGTGCACACCTCCATGTGGACACACCAATTCTAACAGTTCACTGTGCACACCTCCATGTGGACACTCTCATTCTAACAGTTCAGTGTGCACAACTCCATGTGGGCACACTCATTCTAACAGTTCAGTGTGCACACCTCCATGTGGACACAGTCATTCTAACAGTTCAGTGTGCACACCTCCATGTGGGCACACTCATTCTAACAGTTCAGTGTGCACACCTCCATGTGGACACACTCATTCTAACAGTTCAGTGTGCACACCTCCATGTGTGCACACTCATTCTAACAGTTCAGTGTGCACACCTCCATGTGGGCACACTCATTCTAACAGTTCATTGTGCACACCTCCATGTGGGCACACTCATTCTAACAGTTCAGTGTGCACACCTCCATGTGGGCACACTCATTTTAACAGTTCAGTGTGCACACCTCCATGTGGACACACTCATTCTAACAGTTCAGTGTGCACACCTCCATGTGGGCACACTCATTCTAACAGTTCAGTGTGCACACCTCCATGTGGGCACACTCATTCTAACAGTTCAGTGTGCACACCTCCATGTGGGCACACTCATTCTAACAGTTCATTGTGCACACCTCCATGTGCACACAATCATTCTAACAGTTCAGTGTGCACACCGCCATGTGGACACACCCATTCTAACAGTTCAGTGTGCACACCTCCATGTGGACACACTCATTCTAACAGTTCAGTGAGCACACCTCCATGTGGACACACCAATTCTAACAGTTCAGTGTGCACAACTTCATGTGGACACACTCATTCTAACAGTTCAGTGTGCACACCTCCATGTGGGCACACTCATTCTAACAGTTCTGTGTGCACACCTACATGTGTACACAGTCATTCTAACAGTTCACTGTGCACAACTCCATGTGGGCACACTCATTCTAACAGTTCAGTGTGCACACCTCCATGTTGACACAGTCATTCTAACAGTTCAGTGTGCACACCTCCACAGGGACACACACATTCTAACAGTTCAGTGTGCACACTTCCAGGTGGACACACTCATTTCAACATTTCAGTGTGCAAACCTCCATGTGGACACACCAATTCTAACAGTTCAGTGTGCACACCTCCATGTGGACACACTCATTCTAACAGTTCAGTGTGCACACATCCATGTGGACACACCAATTCTAACAGTTCAGTGTGCACACCTCCATGTGGACACACTCATTCTAACAGTTCAGTGTGCACACCTCCATGTGGACACACTCATTCTAACAGTTCAGTGTGCACACCTCCATGTGGACACACTCATTCTAACAGTTCAGTGTGCCCACCTCCATGTGGACACACTCATTCTAACAGTTCAGTGTGCACACCTCCATGTGGACACACTCATTCTAACAGTTCAGTGTGCACACTTCCATGTGGACACACTCATTCTAACAGTTCAGTGTGCACACCTCCACAGGGAAACACTCATTCTAACAGTTCAGTGTGCACACCGCCATGTGGGCACACATATTCTAACAGTTCAGTGTGCACACCTCCATGTGGGCACACTCATTCTACACAGTTCATTGTGCACACCTCCATGTGGACACACTCATTCTAAAAGTTCAGTGTGCACACCTCCATCTGGACACACCCATTCTAACAGTTCACTGTGCACACCTCCATGTGGGCACACTCATTCTAACAGTTCAGTGTGCACAACTCCATGTGGGCACACTCATTCTAACAGTTCAGTGTGCACACCTCCATGTGGACACACTCATTCTAACAGTTCAGTGTGCACACCTCCATGTGGGCACACTCATTCTAACAGTTCAGTGTGCACACCTACATGTGGACACACTCATTCTAACAGTTCAGTGTGCACACCTCCATGTGGGCACAGTCATTCTAACAGTTCAGTGTGCACACCTCCATGTGGGCACACTCATTCTAACAGTTCATTGTGCACACCTCCATGTGGGCACACTCATTCTAACAGTTCAGTGTGCACACCTCCATGTGGGCACACTCATTTTAACAGTTCAGTGTGCACACCTCCATGTGGACACACTCATTCTAACAGTTCAGTGTGCACACCTCCATGTGGGCACACTCATTCTAACAGTTCAGTGTGCACACCTCCATGTGGGCACACTCATTCTAACAGTTCAGTGTGCACACCTCCATGTGGGCACACTCATTCTAACAGTTCATTGTGCACACCTCCATGTGCACACAATTATTCTAACAGTTCAGTGTGCACACCTCCATGTGGACACACCCATTCTAACAGTTCAGTGTGCACACCTCCATGTGGACACACTCATTCTAACAGTTCAGTGAGCACACCTCCATGTGGACACACCAATTCTAACAGTTCAGTGTGCACACCTCCATGTGGGCACACTCATTCTAACAGTTCTGTGTGCACACCTACATGTGTACACAGTCATTCTAACAGTTCACTGTGCACAACTCCATGTGGGCACACTCATTCTAACAGTTCAGTGTGCACACCTCCATGTTGACACAGTCATTCTAACAGTTCAGTGTGCACACCTCCATGTGGGCACACTCATTCTACACAGTTCATTGTGCACACCTCCATGTGGACACAATCATTCTAAAAGTTCAGTGTGCACACCTCCATCTGGACACACCCATTCTAACAGTTCAGTGTGCACACCTCCATGTGGACACACTCATTTTAACAGTTCAGTGTGCACACCTCCATGTGGACACACCAATTCTAACAGTTCAGTGTGCACACCTCCATGTGGACACTCTCATTCTAACAGTTCAGTGTGCACACATCCATGTGGACACAATCATTCTAACAGTTCAGTGTGCACACCTCCATGTGGGCACACTCATTCTAACAGTTCAGTGTGCACACCTCCATGTGGGCACACTCATTCTACACAGTTCATTGTGCACACCTCCATGTGGACACAATCATTCTAAAAGTTCAGTGTGCACACCTCCATCTGGACACACCCATTCTAACAGTTCAGTGAGCACACCTCCATGTGGACACACTCATTCTAACAGTTCAGTGTGCACACCTCCATGTGGACACACCAATTCTAACAGTTCAGTGTGCACACCTCCATGTGGACACACTCATTCTAACAGTTCAGTGTGCACACCTCCATGTGGACACAATCATTCTAACAGTTCAGTGTGCACACCTCCATGTGGGCACACTCATTCCAACAGTTCAGTGTGCACACCTCCATGTGGACACACTCATTCTAACAGTTCAGTGTTCTCACCTCCATGTGGGCACACTCATTCTAACAGTTCAGTTTGCAAACCTCCATGTGGACACACACATTCTAACATTTCAGTGTGCACACCTCCATGTGAACACACTCATTCTAACAGTTCAGTGTGCCCACCTCCACAGGGACACACACATTCTAACAGTTCAGTGTGCACACTTCCATGTGGACAGAGTCATTCTAACATTTCAGTGTGCAAACCTCTATGTGGACACAGTCATTCTAACAGTTCAGTGTGCACAACTCCATGTGGGCACACTCATTCTAACAGTTCAGTGTGCACACCTCCATGTGGACACACTCATTCTAACAGTTCAGTGTGCACACATCCATGTGGACACACCAATTCTAACAGTTCAGTGTGCACACCTCCATGTGGACACACTCATTCTAACAGTTCAGTGTGCACACCTCCATGTGGACACACTCATTCTAACAGTTCAGTGTGCACACCTCCATATGGACACACTCATTCTAACAGTTCAGTGTGCCCACCTCCATGTGGACACACTCATTCTAACGGTTCAGTGTGCACACCTCCATGTGGGCACACTCATTCTAACGGTTCAGTGTGCACACCTCCATGTGGGCACACCCATTCTAACGGTTCAGTGTGCACACCTCCATGTGGACACACTCATTCTAACAGTTCAGTGTGCACACCTCCATGTGGGCACACTCATTCTAACATTTCAGTGTGCACACCTCCATGTGGGCACACTCATTCTAACAGTTCAGTGTGCACACCTCCATGTGGGCACACTCATTCTAACAGTTCAGTGTGCACACCTCCATGTGGACACAATCATTCTAACAGTTCAGTGTGCACACCTCCATGTGGATACACCCATTCTAACAGTTCAGTGTGCACACCTCCATGTGGACACACTCATTCTAACAGTTCAGAGTGCACACATCCATGTGGACACACCAATTCTAAAAGTTCAGTGTGCACACCTCCATGTGGACACACTCATTCTAACAGTTCAGTGTGCACACCTCCATGTGGACACACTCATTCTAACAGTTCAGTGTGCACAACTCCATGTGGGCACACTCATTCTAACAGTTCAGTGTGCACACCTCCATGTGGACACACTCATTCTACACAGTTCATTGTGCACACCTCCATGTGGACACAATCATTCTAAAAGTTCAGTGTGCACACCTCCAACTGGACACATCCATTCTAACAGTTCAGTGTGCACACCTCCATGTGGACACACTCATTTTAACAGTTCAGTGTGCACACCTCCATGTGGACACACCAATTCTAACAGTTCACTGTGCACACCTCCATGTGGACACTCTCATTCTAACAGTTCAGTGTGCACAACTCCATGTGGGCACACTCATTCTAACAGTTCAGTGTGCACACCTCCATGTGGACACAGTCATTCTAACAGTTCAGTGTGCACACCTCCATGTGGGCACACTCATTCTAACAGTTCAGTGTGCACACCTCCATGTGGACACACTCATTCTAACAGTTCAGTGTGCACACCTCCATGTGTGCACACTCATTCTAACAGTTCAGTGTGCACACCTCCATGTGGGCACACTCATTCTAACAGTTCATTGTGCACACCTCCATGTGGGCACACTCATTCTAACAGTTCAGTGTGCACACCTCCATGTGGGCACACTCATTTTAACAGTTCAGTGTGCACACCTCCATGTGGACACACTCATTCTAACAGTTCAGTGTGCACACCTCCATGTGGGCACACTCATTCTAACAGTTCAGTGTGCACACCTCCATGTGGGCACACTCATTCTAACAGTTCAGTGTGCACACCTCCATGTGGGCACACTCATTCTAACAGTTCATTGTGCACACCTCCATGTGCACACAATCATTCTAACAGTTCAGTGTGCACACCGCCATGTGGACACACCCATTCTAACAGTTCAGTGTGCACACCTCCATGTGGACACACTCATTCTAACAGTTCAGTGAGCACACCTCCATGTGGACACACCAATTCTAACAGTTCAGTGTGCACAACTTCATGTGGACACACTCATTCTAACAGTTCAGTGTGCACACCTCCATGTGGGCACACTCATTCTAACAGTTCTGTGTGCACACCTACATGTGTACACAGTCATTCTAACAGTTCACTGTGCACAACTCCATGTGGGCACACTCATTCTAACAGTTCAGTGTGCACACCTCCATGTTGACACAGTCATTCTAACAGTTCAGTGTGCACACCTCCACAGGGACACACACATTCTAACAGTTCAGTGTGCACACTTCCAGGTGGACACACTCATTTCAACATTTCAGTGTGCAAACCTCCATGTGGACACACCAATTCTAACAGTTCAGTGTGCACACCTCCATGTGGACACACTCATTCTAACAGTTCAGTGTGCACACATCCATGTGGACACACCAATTCTAACAGTTCAGTGTGCACACCTCCATGTGGACACACTCATTCTAACAGTTCAGTGTGCACACCTCCATGTGGACACACTCATTCTAACAGTTCAGTGTGCACACCTCCATGTGGACACACTCATTCTAACAGTTCAGTGTGCCCACCTCCATGTGGACACACTCATTCTAACAGTTCAGTGTGCACACCTCCATGTGGACACACTCATTCTAACAGTTCAGTGTGCACACTTCCATGTGGACACACTCATTCTAACAGTTCAGTGTGCACACCTCCACAGGGAAACACTCATTCTAACAGTTCAGTGTGCACACCGCCATGTGGGCACACATATTCTAACAGTTCAGTGTGCACACCTCCATGTGGGCACACTCATTCTACACAGTTCATTGTGCACACCTCCATGTGGACACACTCATTCTAAAAGTTCAGTGTGCACACCTCCATCTGGACACACCCATTCTAACAGTTCACTGTGCACACCTCCATGTGGGCACACTCATTCTAACAGTTCAGTGTGCACAACTCCATGTGGGCACACTCATTCTAACAGTTCAGTGTGCACACCTCCATGTGGACACACTCATTCTAACAGTTCAGTGTGCACACCTCCATGTGGGCACACTCATTCTAACAGTTCAGTGTGCACACCTACATGTGGACACACTCATTCTAACAGTTCAGTGTGCACACCTCCATGTGGGCACAGTCATTCTAACAGTTCAGTGTGCACACCTCCATGTGGGCACACTCATTCTAACAGTTCATTGTGCACACCTCCATGTGGGCACACTCATTCTAACAGTTCAGTGTGCACACCTCCATGTGGGCACACTCATTTTAACAGTTCAGTGTGCACACCTCCATGTGGACACACTCATTCTAACAGTTCAGTGTGCACACCTCCATGTGGGCACACTCATTCTAACAGTTCAGTGTGCACACCTCCATGTGGGCACACTCATTC
Source organism: Peromyscus eremicus (assembly GCF_949786415.1). Classification (NCBI taxonomy): domain Eukaryota; kingdom Metazoa; phylum Chordata; class Mammalia; order Rodentia; family Cricetidae; genus Peromyscus; species Peromyscus eremicus. Next base: position 26,028 of record NW_026734524.1, on the reverse strand, counting down.
TAACAGTTCAGTGTGCACACCTCCATGTGGGCACACTCATTCTAACAGTTCATTGTGCACACCTCCATGTGCACACAATTATTCTAACAGTTCAGTGTGCACACCTCCATGTGGACACACCCATTCTAACAGTTCAGTGTGCACACCTCCATGTGGACACACTCATTCTAACAGTTCAGTGAGCACACCTCCATGTGGACACACCAATTCTAACAGTTCAGTGTGCACACCTCCATGTGGGCACACTCATTCTAACAGTTCTGTGTGCACACCTACATGTGTACACAGTCATTCTAACAGTTCACTGTGCACAACTCCATGTGGGCACACTCATTCTAACAGTTCAGTGTGCACACCTCCATGTTGACACAGTCATTCTAACAGTTCAGTGTGCACACCTCCATGTGGGCACACTCATTCTACACAGTTCATTGTGCACACCTCCATGTGGACACAATCATTCTAAAAGTTCAGTGTGCACACCTCCATCTGGACACACCCATTCTAACAGTTCAGTGTGCACACCTCCATGTGGACACACTCATTTTAACAGTTCAGTGTGCACACCTCCATGTGGACACACCAATTCTAACAGTTCAGTGTGCACACCTCCATGTGGACACTCTCATTCTAACAGTTCAGTGTGCACACATCCATGTGGACACAATCATTCTAACAGTTCAGTGTGCACACCTCCATGTGGGCACACTCATTCTAACAGTTCAGTGTGCACACCTCCATGTGGGCACACTCATTCTACACAGTTCATTGTGCACACCTCCATGTGGACACAATCATTCTAAAAGTTCAGTGTGCACACCTCCATCTGGACACACCCATTCTAACAGTTCAGTGAGCACACCTCCATGTGGACACACTCATTCTAACAGTTCAGTGTGCACACCTCCATGTGGACACACCAATTCTAACAGTTCAGTGTGCACACCTCCATGTGGACACACTCATTCTAACAGTTCAGTGTGCACACCTCCATGTGGACACAATCATTCTAACAGTTCAGTGTGCACACCTCCATGTGGGCACACTCATTCCAACAGTTCAGTGTGCACACCTCCATGTGGACACACTCATTCTAACAGTTCAGTGTTCTCACCTCCATGTGGGCACACTCATTCTAACAGTTCAGTTTGCAAACCTCCATGTGGACACACACATTCTAACATTTCAGTGTGCACACCTCCATGTGAACACACTCATTCTAACAGTTCAGTGTGCCCACCTCCACAGGGACACACACATTCTAACAGTTCAGTGTGCACACTTCCATGTGGACACAGTCATTCTAACATTTCAGTGTGCAAACCTCCATGTGGACACAGTCATTCTAACAGTTCCGTGTGCACAACTCCATGTGGGCACACTCATTCTAACAGTTCAGTGTGCACACCTCCATGTGGACACACTCATTCTAACAGTTCAGTGTGCACACATCCATGTGGACACACCAATTCTAACAGTTCAGTGTGCACACCTCCATGTGGACACACTCATTCTAACAGTTCAGTGTGCACACCTCCATGTGGACACACTCATTCTAACAGTTCAGTGTGCACAACTCCAGGTGGACACACTCATTCTAACAGTTCAGTGTGCCCACCTCCATGTGGACACACTCATTCTAACAGTTCAGTGTGCACACCTCCATGTGGACACACTCATTCTAACAGTTCAGTGTGCACACCTCCATGTGGACACACTCATTCTAACAGTTCAGTGTGCACACCTCCACAGGGAAACACTCATTCTAACAGTTCAGTGTGCACACCTCCATGTGGACACAGTCATTCTAACAGTTCTGTGTGCACACCTCCATGTGGACACAGTCATTCTAACAGTTCAGTGAGCACAACTCCATGTGGTTACACTCATTCTAACAGTTCAGTGTGCACACCTCCATGTGGACACAGTCATTCTAACAGTTCAGTGTGCACACCTCCATGTGGACACACCAATTCTAACAGTTCAGTGTGCACACCTCCATGTGGACACACTCATTCTAACAGTGCAGTGTGCACACCTCCATGTGGACACAATCATTCTAACAGTTCATTGTGCACCCCTCCATGTGGGCACACTAATTCTAACAGTTCAGTGTGCACAACTCCATGTGGGCACACTCATTCTAACAGTTCAGTGTGCACACCTCCATGTGGACACAGTCATTCTAACAGTTCAGTGTGCACACCTCCATGTGGGCACACTCATTCTAACAGTTCATTGTGCACACCTCCATGTGCACACAATCATTCTAACAGTTCAGTGTGCACACCGCCATGTGGACACACCCATTCTAACAGTTCAGTGTGCACACCTACATGTGGACACACTCATTCTAACAGTTCAGTGAGCACACCTCCATGTGGACACACCAATTCTAACAGTTCAGTGTGCACAACTTCATGTGGACACACTCATTCTAACAGTTCAGTGTGCACACCTCCACAGGGACACACACATTCTAACAGTTCAGTGTGCACACTTCCAGGTGGACACACTCATTTCAACATTTCAGTGTGCAAACCTCCATGTGGACACTGTCATTCTAACAGTTCAGTGTGCACAACTCCATGTGGGCACACTCATTCTAACAGTTCAGTGTGCACACCTCCATGTGGACACACTCATTCTAACAGTTCAGTGTGAACACATCCATGTGGACACACCAATTCTAACAGTTCAGTGTGCACACCTCCATGTGGACACACTCATTCTAACAGTTCAGTGTGCACACCTCCATGTGGACACACTCATTCTAACAGTTCAGTGTGCACAACTCAAGGTGGACACACTCATTCTAACAGTTCAGTGTGCCCACCTCCATGTGGACACACTCATTCTAACAGTTCAGTGTGCACACCTCCATGTGGACACACTCATTCTAACAGTTCAGTGTGCACACCTCCATGTGGACACACTCATTCTAACAGTTCAGTGTGCACACCTCCACAGGGAAACACTCATTCTAACAGTTCAGTGTGCACACCTCCATGTGGACACAGTCATTCTAACAGTTCTGTGTGCACACCTCCATGTGGACACAGTCATTCTAACAGTTCAGTGTGCACAACTCCATGTGGTTACACTCATTCTAACAGTTCAGTGTGCACACCTCCATGTGGACACAGTCATTCTAAAAGTTCAGTGAGCACACCTCCATGTGGACACACCAATTCTAACAGTTCAGTGTGCACACCTTCATGTGGTCACACTCATTCTAACAGTTCAGTGTGCACACCTCCATGTGGGCACACTCATTCTAACAGTTCTGTGTGCACACCTACATGTGTACACAGTCATTCTAACAGTTCACTGTGCACAACTCCATGTGGGCACACTCATTCTAAAAGTTCAGTGTGCACACCTCCATGTTGACACAGTCATTCTAACAGTTCAGTGTGCACACATCCACAGGGACACCCACATTCTAACAGTTCAGTGTGCACACTTCCATGTGGACACAGTCATTCTAACATTTCAGTGTGCAAACCTCCATGTGGACACAGTCATTCTAACAGTTCAGTGTGCACAACTCCATGTGGGCACACTCATTCTAACAGTTCAGTGTGCACACCTCCATGTGGACACACTCATTCTAACAGTTCAGTGTGCACACATCCATGTGGACACACCAATTCTAACAGTTCAGTGTGCACACCTCCATGTGGACACACTCATTCTAACAGTTCAGTGTGCACACCTCCATGTGGACACACTCATTCTAACAGTTCAGTGTGCACACCTCCATGTGGACACACTCATTCTAACAGTTCAGTGTGCCCACCTCCATGTGGACACACTCATTCTAACAGTTCAGTGTGCACACCTCCATGTGGACACACTCATTCTAACAGTTCAGTGTGCACACCTCCATGTGGACACACTCATTCTAACTGTTCAGTGTGCACACCTCCACAGGGAAACACTCATTCTAACAGTTCAGTGTGCACACCTCCATGTGGACACAGTCATTCTAACAGTTCTGTGTGCACACCTCCATGTGGACACAGTCATTCTAACAGTTCAGTGTGCACAACTCCATGTGGTTACACTCATTATAACAGTTCAGTGTGCACACCTCCATGTGGACACAGTCATTCTAACAGTTCAGTGTGCACACCTCCATGTGGACACACTCATTCTAACAGTTCAGTGTGCACACCTCCATGTGGACACACTCATTCTAACAGTTCAGTGTGCACACCTCCACAGGGAAACACTCATTCTAAGAGTTCAGTGTGCACACCTCCATGTGGACACAGTCATTCTAACAGTTCTGTGTGCACACCTCCATGTGGACACAGTCATTCTAACAGTTCAGTGTGCACAACTCCATGTGGGCACACTCATTCTAACAGTTCAGTGTGCACACCTCCATGTGGACACAGTCATTCTAACAGTTCAGTGTGCACACCTCCATGTGGGCACACTCATTCTAACAGTTCAGTGTGCACACCTCCATGTGGACACACTCATTCTAACAGTTCAGTGTGCACACCTCCATGTGGGCACACTCATTCTAACAGTTCAGTGTGCACAACTCCATGTGGGCACACTCATTCTAACAGTTCAGTGTGCACACCTCCATGTGGACACACTCATTTTAACAGTTCAGTGTGCAAACCTCCATGTGGACACACTCATTCTAACAGTTCAGTGTGCACACCTCCATGTGGGCACACTCATTCTAACAGTTCAGTGTGCACACCTCCATGTGGACACACATTCTAACAGTTCAGCGTGCACACCTCCATGTGGACACACTCATTCTAACAGTTCAGTGTGCACACCTCCATGTGGGCACACTCATTCTAACAGTTCAGTGTGCACACCTCCATGTGGGCACACTCATTCTAACAGTTCAGTGTGCACACCGCCATGTGGGCACACTCATTCTAACAGTTCATTGTGCACACCTCCATGTGCACACAATCATTCTAACAGTTCAGTGTGCACACCTCCATGTGTACACACCCATTCTAACAGTTCAGTGTGCACAACTCCATGTGGGCACACTCATTCTAACAGTTCAGTGTGCACACCGCCATGTGGGCACACTCATTCTAACAGTTCAGTGTGCACACATCCATGTGGACACACCAATTCTAACAGTTCAGTGTGCACACCTCCATGTGGACACACTCATTCTAACAGTTCAGTGTGCACACCTCCATGTGGACACACTCATTCTAACAGTTCAGTGTGCACACCTCCATGTGGACACACTCATTCTAACAGTTCAGTGTGCCCACCTCCATGTGGACACACTCATTCTAACAGTTCAGTGTGCACACCTCCATGTGGACACACTCATTCTAACAGTTCAGTGTGCACACCTCCATGTGGACACACTCATTCTAACTGTTCAGTGTGCACACCTCCACAGGGAAACACTCATTCTAACAGTTCAGTGTGCACACCTCCATGTGGACACAGTCATTCTAACAGTTCTGTGTGCACACCTCCATGTGGACACAGTCATTCTAACAGTTCAGTGTGCACAACTCCATGTGGTTACACTCATTATAACAGTTCAGTGTGCACACCTCCATGTGGACACAGTCATTCTAACAGTTCAGTGTGCACACCTCCATGTGGACACACTCATTCTAACAGTTCAGTGTGCACACCTCCATGTGGACACACTCATTCTAACAGTTCAGTGTGCACACCTCCACAGGGAAACACTCATTCTAAGAGTTCAGTGTGCACACCTCCATGTGGACACAGTCATTCTAACAGTTCTGTGTGCACACCTCCATGTGGACACAGTCATTCTAACAGTTCAGTGTGCACAACTCCATGTGGGCACACTCATTCTAACAGTTCAGTGTGCACACCTCCATGTGGACACAGTCATTCTAACAGTTCAGTGTGCACACCTCCATGTGGGCACACTCATTCTAACAGTTCAGTGTGCACACCTCCATGTGGACACACTCATTCTAACAGTTCAGTGTGCACACCTCCATGTGGGCACACTCATTCTAACAGTTCAGTGTGCACAACTCCATGTGGGCACACTCATTCTAACAGTTCAGTGTGCACACCTCCATGTGGACACACTCATTTTAACAGTTCAGTGTGCAAACCTCCATGTGGACACACTCATTCTAACAGTTCAGTGTGCACACCTCCATGTGGGCACACTCATTCTAACAGTTCAGTGTGCACACCTCCATGTGGACACACATTCTAACAGTTCAGCGTGCACACCTCCATGTGGACACACTCATTCTAACAGTTCAGTGTGCACACCTCCATGTGGGCACACTCATTCTAACAGTTCAGTGTGCACACCTCCATGTGGGCACACTCATTCTAACAGTTCAGTGTGCACACCGCCATGTGGGCACACTCATTCTAACAGTTCATTGTGCACACCTCCATGTGCACACAATCATTCTAACAGTTCAGTGTGCACACCTCCATGTGTACACACCCATTCTAACAGTTCAGTGTGCACAACTCCATGTGGGCACACTCATTCTAACAGTTCAGTGTGCACACCGCCATGTGGGCACACTCATTCTAACAGTTCAGTGTGCACACCTCCATGTGGGCACACTCATTCTAACAGTTCAGTGTGCACTACTCCATGTGGGCACACTCATTCTAAGAGTTCAGTGTGCACACCTCCATGTGGACACAGTCATTCTAACAGTTCAGTGTGCACACCTCCATGTGGGCACACTCATTCTAACAGTTCTGTGTGCACACCTCCATGTGGACACACTCATTCTAACAGTTCAGTGTGCACACCTCCATGTGGGCACACTCATTCTAACAGTTCAGTGTGCACACCTCCATGTGGGCACACTCATTTTAACAGTTCATTGTGCACACCTCCATGTGGGCACACTCATTCTAACAGTTCAGTATGCACACCTCCATGTGGGCACACTCATTATAACAGTTCAGTGTGCAAACCTCCATGTGGACACACTCATTCTAACAGTTCAGTGTGCACACCTCCATGTGGGCACACTCATTCTAACAGTTCAGTGTGCACACCTCCATGTGGACACACTCATTCTAACAGTTCAGCGTGCACACCTCCATGTGGACACACTCATTCTAACAGTTCAGTGTGCACACCTCCATGTGGGCACACTCATTCTAACAGTTCAGTGTGCAGACCTCCATGTGGGCACACTCATTCTAACAGTTCAGTGTGCACACCTCCATGTGGGCACACTCATTCTAACAGTTCAGTGAGCACACCTCCATGTGGACACACCAATTCTAACAGTTCAGTGTGCACACCTACATGTGGACACACTCATTCTAACAGTTCAGTGTGCACACCTACATGTGTACACAGTCATTCTAACAGTTCACTGTGCACAACTCCATGTGGGCACACTCATTCTAACAGTTCAGTGTGCACACCTCGATGTTGACACAGTCATTCTAACAGTTCAGTGTGCACACCTCCATGTGGGCACACTCCTTCTAAAAGTTCAGTGTGCACACCTCCATGTGGACACACTCATTCTAACAGTTCAGTGTGCACACCTCCATGTGGGCACACTAATTCTAACAGTTCAATGTGCACACCTCCATGTGGGCACACTCATTCTAACAGTTCAGTGTGCACACCCCCAAAGGGACACACTCATTCTACACAGTTCAGTGTGCACACCTCCATGTGGACACACTCATTCTAACAGTTCAGTGTGCACACCTCCATGTGGACACACACATTCTAACAGTTCAGTGTGCACACCTCCATGTGGACACACTCACTCTAACAGTTCAGTTTGCACACCTCCACAGGGATACACTCATTCTAACAGTTCAGTGTACACACCTTCATGTGGACACACTCATTCTAACAGTTCAGGGTGCACACCTCCATGTGGGCACACTCTTTCTAACAGTTCAGTGTGCACACCTCCCTGTGGACACACTCATTCTAACAGTTCAGTGTGCACACCTCCATGTGGACACACTCATTCTCACAGTTCAGTGTGCACAACTCCAGGTGGACACACTCATTCTCACAGTTCAGTGTGCACACCTCCATGTGGACACACTCATTCTAACAGTTCAGTGTGCACACCACCATGTGGACACACTCATTCTAACAGTTCAGTGTGCACACCTCCATCTGGGCACACTCATTCTAACAGTTCAGTGTGCACACCTCCACAGGGACACACTCATTCTAACAGTTCAGTGTGCACAGCTCCATGTAGACACAGTCATTCTAACAGTTCTGTGTGCACACCTCCATATGGACACAGTCATTCTAACAGTTCAGTGTGCACAACTCCATGTGGGCACACTCATTCTAACAGTTCAGTGTGCACACCTCCATGTGGACACAGTCATTCTAACAGTTCAGTGTGCACACCTCCATGTGGGCACACTCATTCTAACAATTCAGTGTGCACACCTCCATGTGGACACACTCATTCTAACAGTTCAGTGTGCACACCTCCATGTGGGCACACTCATTCTAACAGTTCAGTGTGCACACCTCCATGTGGGAACACTCATTCTAACAGTTCAGTGTGCACACCTCCATGTGGACACACTCATTCTAACAGTTCAGTGTGCACACCTCCATGTGGGCACACTCATTTTAACAGTTCACTGTGCACACCTCCATGTGGACATACTCATTCTAACAGTTCAGTGTGCACATCTCCATGTGGGCACACTCATTCTAACAGTTCAATGTGCACACCTCCATGTTGTCACACTCATTCTAACAGATCAGTGTGCACACCTCCATGTGGACACACTCATTCTAACAGTTCAGTGTGCACAACTCCAGGTGGACACACTCATTCTAACAGTTCAGTGTGCCCACCTCCATGTGGACACACTCATTCTAACAGTTCAATGTGCACACCTCCATGTGGACACACTCATTCTAACAGTTCAGTGTGCACACCTCCATGTGGGCACACTCATCCCAACAGTTCAGTGTGCACACCTCCACAGGGACACACTCATTCTAACAGTTCAGTGTGCACACCTCCATGTGGACACAGTCATTCTAACAGTTCTGTGTGCACACCTCCATGTGGACACAGTCATTCTAACAGTTAAGTGTGCACAACTCCATGTGGGCACACTCATTCTAACAGTTCAGTGTGCACACCTCCATGTGGACACAGTCATTCTAACAGTTCAGTGTGCACACCTCCATGTGGGCACACTCATTCTAACAGTTCAGTGTGCACACCTCCATGTGGACACACTCATTCTAACAGTTCAGTGTGCACACCTCCATGTGGGCACACTCATTCTAACAGTTCAGTGTGCACACCTCCATGTGGGCACACTCATTCTAACAGTTCAGTGTGCACAACTCCATGTGGGCACACTCATTCTAACAGTTCAGTGTGCACACCTCCATGTGGGCACACTCATTCTAACAGATCAGTGTGCACACCTCCATGTGGACACCCTCATTCTAACAGTTCAGTGTGCACACCTCCATGTGGGCACACTCATTCTAACAGTTCAGTGTGCACACCTCCATGTGGGCACACTCATTCTAACAGTTCAGTGTGCACACCTCCATGTGGACAAATTCTAACACTTCAGTGTGCACACCTCCATGTGGACACACTCATTCTAACATTTCAGTGTGCACACCTCCACAGGGACACACTCATTCTAACAGTTCAGTGTGCACACCTCCATGTGGACACACTCATTCTAACAGTTCAGTGTGCACACCTCCATGTGGACACACTCATTCTAACAGTTCAGTGTGCACACCTCCATGTGGACAAATTCTAACATTTCAGTGTGCACAACTCCATGTGGACACAGTCATTCTAATATTTCAGTGTGCACACCTCCACAGGGACACACTCATTCTAACAGTTCAGTGTGCACACCTCCATGTGGACACACACATTCTACCAGTTCAGTGTGCACACCTCCATGTGGACAGTCATTCTAACACTTCAGTGTGCACACCTCCATGTGGACACAGTCATTCTAACAGTTCAGTGTGCACACCTCCATGTGGACACAGTCAATCTAACAGTTCAGTGTGCACAACTCTATGTGGGCACACTCATTACAACAGTTCAGTGTGCACACCTCCATGTGGACACACTCATTCTAACAGTTCAGTGTGCACACCTCCATGTGGGCACACTCATTCTAACAGTTCAGTGTGCACTCCTCCATGTGGGCACACTCATTCTAACAGTTCAGTGTGCACACCTCCATTTGGGCACACTCATTCTAACAGTTCAGTGTGCACACCTCTATGTGGGCACACTCATTCTAACAGTTCAGTGTGCACACCTCCATGTAGACACACTCATTCTAACAGTTCAGTGTGCATACCTCCATGTGGGAACACTCATTCTAACAGTTCAGTGTGCACACCTCCATGTGGACAAATTCTAACACTTCAGTGTGCACACCTCCATGTGGACACACTCATTCTAACAGTTCAGTGTGCACACCTCCATGTGCACACACCAATTCTAACAGTTCAGTGTGCACACCTCTATGTGGACACACTCATTCTAACAGTTCAGTGTGCACATCTCCATGTGGACAAATTCTAACACTTCAGTGTGCACACCTCCATGTGGACACACTCATTCTATCAGTTCAGTGTTCAACCTCCACAGGGACACACTCATTCTAACAGTTCAGTGTGCACACCTCCATGTGGACACACTCATTCTAACAGTTCAGTGTGCACACCTCCATGTGGACACACTCATTCTAACAGTTCAGTGTGCACACCTCCATGTGGACACACTCATTCTAACAGTTCAAAGTGCACACCTCCATGTGGACACAGTCATTCTAACAGTTCAGTGTGCACACCTCCATGTGGACACACTCATTCTAACAGTTCAGTGTGCACACTTCCATGTGGGCACACTCATTCCAACAGTTCAGTGTGCACACCTCCATGTGGACACAGTCATTCTAACAGTTCAGTGTTCTCACCTCCATGTGGGCACACTCATTCTAACAGTTCAGTGTGCAAACCTCCATGTGGAAACACACATTCTAACAGTTCATTGTGCACACCTCCATGTGAACACACTCATTCTAACAGTTCAGTGTGCACACCTCCACAGGGACACACACATTCTAACAGTTCAGTGTGCACACCTCCATGTGGACACAGTCATTCTAACAGTTCAGTGTGCAAAACTCCATGTGGACACAGTCATTCTAACAGTTCAGTGTGCACAACTCCATGTGGGCTCACTCATTCTAACAGTTCAGTGTGCACACCTCCATGTGGACAAACTCATTCTAACAGTTCAGTGTGCACAACTCCATGTGGGCACACTCATTCTAACAGTTCAGTGTGCACACCTCCATGTGGACAAACACACATTCTAACAGTTCAGTGTGCACACCTCCATGTGGGCACACTCATTCTAACAGTTCAGTGTGCACACCTCCATGTGGGCACACTCATTCTAACAGTTCAGTGTGCACACCTCCAAAGGGACACACTCATTCTAACAGTTCAGTGTGCACACTTCCATGTGGGCACACTCATTCTAACAGTTCAGTGTAAACACCTCCATGTGGGCACACTCATTCCAACAGTTCAGTGTGCACACCTCCATGTGGACACACTCATTCTAACAGTTCAGTGTGCACACTTCCATGTGGACACACTCATTCTAACAGTTCAGTTTGCACACCTCCACAGGGATACACTCATTCTAACAGTTCAGTGTGCACACCTCCATGTGGACACACTCATTCTAACAGTTCAGTGTGCACACCTCCACAGGGACACACACATTCTAACAGTTCAGTGTGCACACCTCCATGTGGACACACTCATTCTAACAGTTCAGTGTGCACAACTCCATGTGGGCACACTCATTCTAACAGTTCAGTGTGCACACCTCCATGTGGACACACTCATTCTAACAGTTCAGTGTGCAAACCTCCATGTGGGCAAACTCATTCTAACAGTTCAGTGTGCATACCTCCATGTGGGCACACTCATTCTAACAGTTCAGTGTGCACACCTCCAAGTGGACACACTCATTCTAACAGTTCAGTGTGCACAACTCCATGTGGGCACACTCATTCTAACAGTTCAGTGTGCATAACTCCAGGTGGACACACTCATTCTAACAGTTCAGTGTGCACACCTCCATGTGGGCACACTCATTCTACACAGTTCATTTTGCACACCTCCATGTGGACACAGTCATTCTAACAGTTCAGTGTGCACAACTCCATGTGGGCACACTCATTCTAACAGTTCAGTGTGCACACCTCCATTTGGACACACTCATTCTAACAGTTCAGTGTGCACAACTCCATGTGGGCACACTCATTCTAACAGTTCAGTGTGCACACCTCCATGTGCACACACCAATTCTAACAGTTCAGTGTGCACACCTCTATGTGGACACACTCATTCTAACAGTTCAGTGTGCACATCACCATGTGGACAAATTCTAACACTTCAGTGTGCACACCTCCATGTGGACACACTCATTCTATCAGTTCAGTGTTCAACCTCCACAGGGACACACTCATTCTAACAGTTCAGTGTGCACACCTCCATGTGGACACACTCATTCTAACAGTTCAGTGTGCACACCTCCATGTGGACACACTCATTCTAACAGTTCAGTGTGCACACCTCCATGTGGGCACACTCATTCTAACAGTTCAGTGTGCACACCTCCATGTGGGCACACTCATTCTAACAGTTCAGTGTGCACAACTCCATGTGGGCACACTCATTCTAACAGTTCAGTGTGCACACCTCCATGTGGGCACACTCATTCTAACAGATCAGTGTGCACACCTCCATGTGGACACCCTCATTCTAACAGTTCAGTGTGCACACCTCCATGTGGGCACACTCATTCTAACAGTTCAGTGTGCACACCTCCATGTGGGCACACTCATTCTAACAGTTCAGTGTGCACACCTCCATGTGGACAAATTCTAACACTTCAGTGTGCACACCTCCATGTGGACACACTCATTCTAACATTTCAGTGTGCACACCTCCACAGGGACACACTCATTCTAACAGTTCAGTGTGCACACCTCCATGTGGACACACTCATTCTAACAGTTCAGTGTGCACACCTCCATGTGGACACACTCATTCTAACAGTTCAGTGTGCACACCTCCATGTGGACAAATTCTAACATTTCAGTGTGCACAACTCCATGTGGACACAGTCATTCTAATATTTCAGTGTGCACACCTCCACAGGGACACACTCATTCTAACAGTTCAGTGTGCACACCTCCATGTGGACACACACATTCTACCAGTTCAGTGTGCACACCTCCATGTGGACAGTCATTCTAACACTTCAGTGTGCACACCTCCATGTGGACACAGTCATTCTAACAGTTCAGTGTGCACACCTCCATGTGGACACAGTCAATCTAACAGTTCAGTGTGCACAACTCTATGTGGGCACACTCATTACAACAGTTCAGTGTGCACACCTCCATGTGGACACACTCATTCTAACAGTTCAGTGTGCACACCTCCATGTGGGCACACTCATTCTAACAGTTCAGTGTGCACTCCTCCATGTGGGCACACTCATTCTAACAGTTCAGTGTGCACACCTCCATTTGGGCACACTCATTCTAACAGTTCAGTGTGCACACCTCTATGTGGGCACACTCATTCTAACAGTTCAGTGTGCACACCTCCATGTAGACACACTCATTCTAACAGTTCAGTGTGCATACCTCCATGTGGGAACACTCATTCTAACAGTTCAGTGTGCACACCTCCATGTGGACAAATTCTAACACTTCAGTGTGCACACCTCCATGTGGACACACTCATTCTAACAGTTCAGTGTGCACACCTCCATGTGCACACACCAATTCTAACAGTTCAGTGTGCACACCTCTATGTGGACACACTCATTCTAACAGTTCAGTGTGCACATCTCCATGTGGACAAATTCTAACACTTCAGTGTGCACACCTCCATGTGGACACACTCATTCTATCAGTTCAGTGTTCAACCTCCACAGGGACACACTCATTCTAACAGTTCAGTGTGCACACCTCCATGTGGACACACTCATTCTAACAGTTCAGTGTGCACACCTCCATGTGGACACACTCATTCTAACAGTTCAGTGTGCACACCTCCATGTGGACACACTCATTCTAACAGTTCAAAGTGCACACCTCCATGTGGACACAGTCATTCTAACAGTTCAGTGTGCACACCTCCATGTGGACACACTCATTCTAACAGTTCAGTGTGCACACTTCCATGTGGGCACACTCATTCCAACAGTTCAGTGTGCACACCTCCATGTGGACACAGTCATTCTAACAGTTCAGTGTTCTCACCTCCATGTGGCCACACTCATTCTAACAGTTCAGTGTGCAAACCTCCATGTGGAAACACACATTCTAACAGTTCATTGTGCACACCTCCATGTGAACACACTCATTCTAACAGTTCAGTGTGCACACCTCCACAGGGACACACACATTCTAACAGTTCAGTGTGCACACCTCCATGTGGACACAGTCATTCTAACAGTTCAGTGTGCAAAACTCCATGTGGACACAGTCATTCTAACAGTTCAGTGTGCACAACTCCATGTGGGCTCACTCATTCTAACAGTTCAGTGTGCACACCTCCATGTGGACAAACTCATTCTAACAGTTCAGTGTGCACAACTCCATGTGGGCACACTCATTCTAACAGTTCAGTGTGCACACCTCCATGTGGACAAACACACATTCTAACAGTTCAGTGTGCACACCTCCATGTGGGCACACTCATTCTAACAGTTCAGTGTGCACACCTCCATGTGGGCACACTCATTCTAACAGTTCAGTGTGCACACCTCCAAAGGGACACACTCATTCTAACAGTTCAGTGTGCACACTTCCATGTGGGCACACTCATTCTAACAGTTCAGTGTAAACACCTCCATGTGGGCACACTCATTCCAACAGTTCAGTGTGCACACCTCCATGTGGACACACTCATTCTAACAGTTCAGTGTGCACACTTCCATGTGGACACACTCATTCTAACAGTTCAGTTTGCACACCTCCACAGGGATACACTCATTCTAACAGTTCAGTGTGCACACCTCCATGTGGACACACTCATTCTAACAGTTCAGTGTGCACACCTCCACAGGGACACACACATTCTAACAGTTCAGTGTGCACACCTCCATGTGGACACACTCATTCTAACAGTTCAGTGTGCACAACTCCATGTGGGCACACTCATTCTAACAGTTCAGTGTGCACACCTCCATGTGGACACACTCATTCTAACAGTTCAGTGTGCAAACCTCCATGTGGGCAAACTCATTCTAACAGTTCAGTGTGCATACCTCCATGTGGGCACACTCATTCTAACAGTTCAGTGTGCACACCTCCAAGTGGACACACTCATTCTAACAGTTCAGTGTGCACAACTCCATGTGGGCACACTCATTCTAACAGTTCAGTGTGCATAACTCCAGGTGGACACACTCATTCTAACAGTTCAGTGTGCACACCTCCATGTGGGCACACTCATTCTACACAGTTCATTTTGCACACCTCCATGTGGACACAGTCATTCTAACAGTTCAGTGTGCACAACTCCATGTGGGCACACTCATTCTAACAGTTCAGTGTGCACACCTCCATTTGGACACACTCATTCTAACAGTTCAGTGTGCACAACTCCATGTGGGCACACTCATTCTAACAGTTCAGTGTGCACACCTCCATGTGCACACACCAATTCTAACAGTTCAGTGTGCACACCTCTATGTGGACACACTCATTCTAACAGTTCAGTGTGCACATCACCATGTGGACAAATTCTAACACTTCAGTGTGCACACCTCCATGTGGACACACTCATTCTATCAGTTCAGTGTTCAACCTCCACAGGGACACACTCATTCTAACAGTTCAGTGTGCACACCTCCATGTGGACACACTCATTCTAACAGTTCAGTGTGCACACCTCCATGTGGACACACTCATTCTAACAGTTCAGTGTGCACACCTCCATGTGGACACACTCATTCTAACAGTTCAAAGTGCACACCACCATGTTGACACAGTCATTCTAACAGTTCAGTGTGCACACCACCATGTGGACACACTCATTCTAACAGTTCAGTGTGCACACTTCCATGTGGGCACACTCATTCCAACAGTTCAGTGTGCACACCTCCATGTGGACACAGTCATTCTAACAGTTCAGTGTTCTCACCTCCATGTGGGCACACTCATTCTAACAGTTCAGTGTGCAAACCTCCATGTGGAAACACACATTCTAACAGTTCATTGTGCACACCTCCATGTGAACACACTCATTCTAACAGTTCAGTGTGCACACCTCCACAGGGACAGACACATTCTAACAGTTCAGTGTGCACACCTCCATGTGGACACAGTCATTCTAACAGTTCAGTGTGCAAAACTCCATGTGGACACAGTCATTCTAACAGTTCAGTGTGCACAACTCCATGTGGGCTCACTCATTCTAACAGTTCAGTGTGCACACCTCCATGTGGACAAACTCATTCTAACAGTTCAGTGTGCACAACTCCATGTGGGCACACTCATTCTAACAGTTCAGTGTGCACACCTCCATGTGGACAAACACACATTCTAACAGTTCAGTGTGCACACTTCCATGTGGGCACACTCATTCTAACAGTTCAGTGTGCACACCTCCATGTGGGCACACTCATTCTAACAGTTCAGTGTGCACACCTCCAAAGGGACACACTCATTCTAACAGTTCAGTGTGCACACTTCCATGTGGGCACACTCATTCTAACAGTTCAGTGTAAACACCTCCATGTGGGCACACTCATTCCAACAGTTCAGTGTGCACACCTCCATGTGGACACACTCATTCTAACAGTTCAGTGTGCACACCTCCATGTGGACACACTCATTCTAACAGTTCAGTTTGCACACCTCCACAGGGATACACTCATTCTAACAGTTCAGTGTGCACACCTCCATGTGGGCTCACTCATTCTAACAGTTCAGTGTGCACACCTCCACAGGGACACACACATTCTAACAGTTCAGTGTGCACACCTCCATGTGGACACACTCATTCTAACAGTTCAGTGTGCACAACTCCATGTGGGCACACTCATTCTAACAGTTCAGTGTGCACACCTCCATGTGGACACACTCATTCTAACAGTTCAGTGTGCAAACCTCCATGTGGGCAAACTCATTCTAACAGTTCAGTGTGCATACCTCCATGTGGGCACACTCATTCTAACAGTTCAGTGTGCACACCTCCAAAGGGACACACTCATTCTAACAGTTCAGTGTGCACACCTCCAAGTGGACACACTCATTCTAACAGTTCAGTGTGCACAACTCCATGTGGGCACACTCATTCTAACAGTTCAGTGTGCATAACTCCAGGTGGACACACTCATTCTAACAGTTCAGTGTGCACACCTCCATGTGGGCACACTCATTCTACACAGTTCATTTTGCACACCTCCATGTGGACACAGTCATTCTAACAGTTCAGTGTGCACAACTCCATGTGGGCACACTCATTCTAACAGTTCAGTGTGCACACCTCCATTTGGACACACTCATTCTAACAGTTCAGTGTGCACAACTCCATGTGGGCACACTCATTCTAACAGTTCAGTGTGCACACCTCCATGTGGACACACTCATTCTTACAGTTCAGTGTGCACACCTCCATGTGGGCACACTCATTCTAACAGTTCTGTGTTCACACCTCCATGTGGGCACACTCATTCTAACAGTTCAGTGTGCACACCTCCAAAGGGACACACTCATTCTAACAGTTCAGTGTGCACACCTCCAAGTGGACACACTCATTCTAACATTTCAGTGTGCACACCTCCATGTGGACACACTCATTCTAACAGTTCAGTGTGCACACCTCCATGTGGACAAATTCTAACACTTCAGTGTGCACACCTCCAAGTGGACACACTCATTCTAACATTTCAGTGTGCACACCTCCATGTGGACACACTCATTCTAACAGTTCAGTGTGCACACCTCCATGTGGACAAATTCTAACACTTCAGTGTGCACACCTCCATGTGGACACACTCATTCTACCATTTCAGTGTGCACACCTCCACAGGAACACACTCATTCTAACAGTTCAGTGTGCACACCTCCACAGGGACACACACATTCTAACAGTTCAGTGTGCACACCTCCATGTGGACACAGTCATTCTAACAGTTCAGTGTGCAAACCTCCATGTGGACACAGTCATTCTAACAGTTCAGTGTGCACAACTCCATGTGGGCTCACTCATTCTAACAGTTCAGTGTGCACACCTCCATGTGGACACACTCATTCTAACAGTTCAGTGTGCACAACTCCATTTGGCCCACTCATTCTAACAGTTAAGTGTGCACACCTCCATGTGGACACACTCATTCTAACAGTTCAGTGTGCAAACCTCCATGTGGGCAAACTCATTCTAACAGTTCAGTGTGCATACCTCCATGTGGGCACACTCATTCTAACAGTTCAGTGTGCACACCTCCAAAGGGACACACTCATTCTAACAGTTCAGTGTGCATACCTCCAAGTGGACACACTCATTCTAACAGTTCAGTGTGCACAACTCCATGTGGGCACACTCATTCTAACAGTTCAGTGTGCACACTTCCATGTGGGCACACTCATTCTAACAGTTCAGTGTGGACACCTCCATGTGGACACACTCATTCTAACAGTTCAGTGTGCACACGTCCATGTGGACACACTCATTCTAACAGTTCAGGGTGCACACCTCCATGTGGACACACTCATTCTAACAGTTCAGTATGCACACCTAAACAGGGATACACTCATTCTAACAGTTCAGTGTGCACACCTCCATGTGGACACACTCATTCTAACAGTTCAGTGTGCACACCTCCATGTGGGCACACTCATTCTTACAGTTCAGTGTGCACAACTCCAGGTTGACACACTCATTCTAACAGTTCAGTGTGCACACCTCCATGTGGACACACTCATTCTAACAGTTCAAAGTGCACACCTCCATGTGGACACAGTCATTCTAACAGTTCAGTGTGCACACCTCCATGTGGGCACACACACTCATTCTAACAGTTCAGTGTGCACACCTCCACAGGGACACACTCATTCTAACAGTTCAGTGTGCACACCTCCATGTGGACACAGTCATTCTAACAGTTCTGTGTGCACAACCTCCATGTGGACACAGTCATTCTAACAGTTCAGTGTGCACAACTCCATGTGGGCACACTCATTCTAACAGTTCAGTGTGCAAACCTCCATGTGGACACACTCATTCTAAGAGTTCAGTGTGCACACCTCCATGTGGACACACCAATTCTAACAGTTCAGTGTGCACACCTCCATGTGGACACAATCATTCTAACAGTACAGTGTGCACACCTCCATGTGGACAAATTCTAACACTTCAGTGTTCACACCTCCATGTGGACACACTCGTTCTATCAGTTCAGTGTTCACACCTCCACAGGGACACACTCATTCTAACAGTTCAGTGTGCACCCCTCCATGTGGACACACTCATTCTAACAGTTCAGGGTGCACAACTCCATGTGGACACACTCATTCTAACAGTTCAGTGAGCACACCTCCATGTGGACACACTCATTCTAACAGTCAAAGTGCACACCTCCATGTGTACAGTCATTCTAACAGTTCAGTGTGCACACCTCCATGTGGACACAGTCATTCTAACAGTTCAGTGTGCACACATCCATGTGGGTACACTCATTCCAACAGTTCAGTGTGCACACCTCCATGTGGACACAGTCATTCTAACAGTTCAGTGTTCTCACGTCCATGTGGGCACACTCATTCTAACAGTTCAGTGTGCACACCTCCATGTGGACACACACATTCTAACAGTTCAGTGTGCACACCTCCATGTGAACACACTCATTCTAACAGATCAGTGTGCACACCTCCACAGGGACACACACATTCTAACAGTTCAGTGTGCACACCTCCATGTGGACACAGTCATTCTAACAGTTCAGTGTGCAAACCTCCATGTGGACACAGTCATTCTAACAGTTCAGTGTGCACAACTCCATGTGGGCTCACTCATTCTAACAGTTCAGTGTGCACACCTCAATGTGGACACACCCATTCTAACAGTTCAGTGTGCACACCTCCATGTGGACACACTCATTCTAACAGTTCAGTGTGCACACCTCCATGTGGACACACCAATTCTAACAGTTCAGTGTGGACACCTCCATGTGGACACACTCATTCTAACAGTTCAGTGTGCACACCTCCATGTGGACAAATTCTAACACTTCAGTGTGCACACCTCCATGTGGACACACTCATTCTATCAGTTCAGTGTTCACACCTCCACAGGGACACACTCATTCTAACAGTTCAGTGTGCACACCTCCATGTGGACACACTCATTCTAACAGTTCAGTGTGCACACCTCCATGTGGACACACTCATTCTAACAGTTCAGTGTGCACACCTCCATGTGGACACACTCATTCTAACAGTTCAAAGTGCACACCTCCATGTGGACACAGTCATTCTAACAGTTCAGTGTGCACACCTCCATTTGGACACACTCATTCTAACAGTTCAGTGTGCACACCTCATGTGGGAACACTCATTCCAACAGTTCAGTGTGCACACCTCCACGTGGACACAGTCATTCTAACAGTTCAGTGTTCTCACCTCCATGTGGGCACACTCATTCTAACAGTTCAGTGTGCAAACCTCCATGTGGAAACACAAATTCTAACAGTTCAGTGTGCACACCTCCATGTGAACACACTCATTCTAACAGTTCAGTGTGCACACCTCCATGTTGACACACTCATTCTAACAGTTCAGTGTGCACACCTCCATGTGGACACAGTCATTCTAACAGTTCAGTGTGCAAACCTCCATGTGGACACAGTCATTCTAACAGTTCAGTGTGCACAACTCCATGTGGGCTCACTCATTCTAACAGTTCAGTGTGCACACCTCCATGTGGACACACTCATTCTAACAGTTCAGTGTGCACAACTCCATGTGGGCACACTCATTCTAACAGTTCAGTGTGCAGACCTCCATGTGGACACACTCATTCTAACAGTTCAGTGTGCACACCTCCATGTGGGCAAACTCATTCTAACAGTTCAGTGTGCATACCTCCATGTGGGCACACTCATTCTAACAGTTCAGTGTGCACACCTCCAAAGGGACACACTCATTCTAACAGTTCAGTGTGCACACCTCCATGTGGACACACTCATTCTAACAGTTCAGTGTGCACAACACCATGTGGGCACACTCATTCTAACAGTTCAGTGTGCACACTTCCATGTGGGCACACTCATTCTAACAGTTCAGTGTGGACACCTCCATGTGGACACACTCATTCTAACAGTTCAGTGTGCACACGTCCATGTGGACACACTCATTCTAACAGTTCAGGGTGCACACCTCCATGTGGACACACTCATTCTAACAGTTCAGTATGCACACACCTCCACAGGGATACACTCATTCTAACAGTTCAGTGTGCACACCTCCATGTGGACACAGTCATTCTAACAGTTCAGTGTGCACACCTCCATGTGGGCACACTCATTCTAACAGTTCAGTGTGCACACCTGCACAGGGACACACTCATTCTAACAGTTCAGTGTGCACACCTCCATGTGGACACAGTCATTCTAACAGTTCTGTGTGCACACCTCCATGTGGACACAGTCATTCTAACAGTTCAGTGTGCACAACTCCATGTGGGCACACTCATTCTAACAGTTCAGTGTGCAAACCTCCATGTGGACACACTCATTCTAACAGTTCAGTGTGCACACCTCCATGTGGACACACCAATTCTAACAGTTCAGTGTGCACACCTCCATGTGGACACACTCATTCTAACAGTTCAGTGTGCACACCTCCATGTGGACAAATTCTAACACTTCAGTGTGCACACCTCCATGTGGACACACTCGTTCTATCAGTTCAGTGTTCACACTCCACAGGGACACACTCATTCTAACAGTTCAGTGTGCACACCTCCATGTGGACACACTCATTCTAACAGTTCAGGGTGCACAACTCCATGTGGACACACTCATTCTAACAGTTCAGAGTGCACACCTCCATGTGGACACACTCATTCTAACAGTTCAAAGTGCACACCTCCATGTGGACACAGTCATTCTAACAGTTCAGTGTGCACACCTCCATGTGGACACACTCATTCTAACAGTTCAGTGTGCACACCTCCAAGTGGGCACACTCATTCCAACAGTTCAGTGTGCACACCTCCATGTGGACACAGTCATTCTAACAGTTCAGTGTTCTCACGTCCATGTGGGCACACTCATTCTAAACACTTCAGTGTGCACACCTCCATGTGGACACACACATTCTAACAGTTCAGTGTGCACACCTCCATGTGAACACACTCATTCTAACAGTTCAGTGTGCACACCTCCACAGGGACACACACATTCTAACAGTTCAGTGTGCACACCTCATGTGGACACAGACATTCTAACAGGTCAGTGTGCAAACCTCCATGAGGACACAGTCATTCTAACATTTCATTGTGCACAACTCCATGTGGGCTCACTCATTCTAACAGTTCAGTGTGCACACCTCCATGTGGACACACTCATTCTAACAGTTCAGTGTGCACAACTCCATGTGGCACACTCATCTAACAGTTCAGTGTGCACACCTCCATGTGGACACACTCATTCTAACAGTTCAGTGTGCACACCTCCATGTGGGCACACTCATTCTAACAGTTCTGTTGCACACCTCCATGTGGCACACTCATTCTAACAGTTCAGTGTGCACACCTCCAAAGGGACACACTCATTCTAACAGTTCAGTGTGCCACACCTCCATGTGGACACACTCATCTCTAACAGTTCAGTGTGCACAACTCCATGTGGGCACACTCATTCTAACAATTCAGTGTGCAAACTTCCATGTGGGCACACTCATTCTACAGTTCAGTGTGGACACCTCCATGTGGACACACTCATTCTAACAGTTCAGTGTGCACACCTCCATGTGGACACACTCATTCTAACAGTTCAGTGTGCACACCTCCATGTGGACACACTCATTCTAACAGTTCAGGTTTGCACACCTCCACAGGGATACACTCATTCTAACAGTTCAGTGTGCACACCTCCATGTGGGCACACTCATTCTAACAGTTCAGTGTGCACAACTCCAGGTGGAGACACTCATTCTAACAGTTCAGTGTGCACGACCTCCATGTGGACACAGTCATTCTAACAGTTCAGTGTGCACCACCTCCATGTGGGCACACTCATTCTAACAGTTCAGTGTGCACAACTCCAGGTGGACACACTCATTCTAACAGTTCAGTGTGCACACCTCCATGTGGACACACTCATTCTAACAGTTCAAAGTGCACACCTCCATGTGGACACAGTCATTCTAACAGTTCTTTGTGCACACCTCCATGTGGCACACTCATTCTAACAGTTCAGTGTGCACACTGCACAGGGACACCTCATTCTAACAGTTCAGTGTGCACACCTCCATGTGGACACAGTCATTCTAACAGTTCTGTGTGCACACCTCCATGTGGACACAGTCATTCTAACAGTTCAGTGTGCACAACTCCATGTGGGCACACTCATTCTAACAGTTCAGTGTGCAAACCTCCATGTGGACACACTCATTCTAACAGTTCAGTGTGCACACCTCCATGTGGACACAACCAATTCTAACAGTTCAGTGTGCACACCTCCATGTGGACACACTCATTCTAACAGTTCAGTGTGCACACCTCCATGTGGACAAATTCTAACACTTCAGTGTGCACACCTCCATGTGGACACACTCGTTCTATCAGTTCAGTGTTCACACCTCCACAGGGACACACTCATTCTAACAGTTCAGTGTGCACACCTCCATGTGGACACAACTCATTCTAACAGTTCAGGGTGCACAACTCCATGTGGACACACTCATTCTAACAGTTCAGTGTGCACACCTCCATGTGGACACACTCATTCTAACAGTTCAAAGTGCACACCTCCATGTGGACACAGTCATTCTAACAGTTCAGTGTGCACACCTCCATGTGGACACACTCATTCTAACAGTTCAGTGTGCACACCTCCAAGTGGGCACACTCATTCCAACAGTTCAGTGTGCACACCTCCATGTGGACACAGTCATTCTAACATTTCAGTGTTCTCACGTCCATGTGGGCACACTCATTCTAACAGTTCAGTGTGCACACCTCCATGTGGACACACACATTCTAACAGTTCAGTGTGCACACCTCCATGTGAACACACCATTCTAACAGATCAGTGTGCACACCTCCACAGGGACACACACATTCTAACAGTTCAGTTTGCACACCTCCATGTGGACACAGTCATTCTAACAGTTCAGTGTGCAAACCTCCATGTGGACACAGTCATTCTAACAGTTCAGTGTGCACAACTCCATGTGGGCTCACTCATTCTAACAGTTCAGTGTGCACACCTCAATGTGGACACACCCATTCTAACAGATCAGTGTGCACACCTCCATGTGGACACACTCATTCTAACAGTTCAGTGTGCACACCTCCATGTGGACACACCAATTCTAACAGTTCAGTGTGGACACCTTCCATGTGGACACACTCATTCTAACAGTTCAGTGTGCACACCTCCATGTGGACAAATTCTAACACTTCAGTGTGCACACCTCCATGTGGACACACTCATCTATCAGTTCAGTGTTCACACCTCCACAGGGACACACTCATTCTAACAGTTCAGTGTGCACACTTCCATGTGGACACAATCATTCTACCAGTTCAGTGTGCACACCTCCATGTGGACACACTCATTCTAACAGTTCAGTGTGCACACCTCCATGTGGACACACTCATTCTAACAGTTCAAAGTGCACACCTCCTTGTGGACACAGTCATTCTAACAGTTCAGTGTGCACACCTCCATTTGGACACACTCATTCTAACAGTTCAGTGTGCACACCTCCATGTGGGAACACTCATTCCAACAGTTCAGTGTGCAACCTCCACGTGGACACAGTCATTCTAACAGTTCAGTGTTCTCACCTCATGTGGGCACACTCATTCTAACAGTTCAGTGTGCAAACCTCCATGTGGAAACACACATTCTAACAGTTCAGTGTGCACACCTCCATGTGAACACACTCATTCTAACAGTTCAGTGTGCACACCTCCATGTTGACACACTCATTCTAACAGTTCAGTGTGCACACCTCCAGTGGACACAGTCATTCTAACAGTTCAGTGTGCAAACCTCCATGTGGACACAGTCATTCTAACAGTTCAGTGTGCACAACTCCATGTGGGCTCACTCATTCTAACAGTTCAGTGTGCACACCTCCATGTGGACACACTCATTCTAACAGTTCAGTGTGCACAACTCCATGTGGGCACACTCATTCTAACAGTTCAGTGTGCAGACCTCCATGTGGACACACTCATTCTAACAGTTCAGTGTGCACACCTCCATGTGGGCAAACTCATTCTAACAGTTCAGTGTGCATACCTCCATGTGGGCACACTCATTCTAACAGTTCAGTGTGCACACCTCCAAAGGGACACACTCATTCTAACAGTTCAGTGTGCACACCTCCATGTGGACACACTCATTCTAACAGTTCAGTGTGCACAACACCATGTGGGCACACTCATTCTAACAGTTCAGTGTGCACACTTCCATGTGGGCACACTCATTCTAACAGTTCAGTGTGGACACCTCCATGTGGACACACTCATTCTAACAGTTCAGTGTGCACACGTCCATGTGGACACACTCATTCTAACAGTTCAGGGTGCACACCTCCATGTGGACACACTCATTCTAACAGTTCAGTGTGCACACCTCCATGTGGACAAATTCTAACACTTCAGTGTGCACACCTCCATGTGGACACACTCGTTCTATCAGTTCAGTGTTCACACCTCCACAGGGACACACTCATTCTAACAGTTAAGTGTGCACACCT